>NC_091678.1:8787878-9090909 GCF_030179915.1 Drosophila takahashii | reverse complement strand
AAAAATCTCAAATAATGATTATTTACGGTCCCTGGCTCAAACTGATTTCAAATTGAATTTATTGTGTAGATATTATCTTGGAAAGCCATTCGAGTTCACGTAATTGTCACGATTAGATTGAGGTTTAAATTTTTTGAGTGATTTAGTAAGTAAATGTTAATAGAGTAAAATTAGAGGAATTTAATTCTTAACTAAAATCTAAATTTTAATAAGAATTTCATCAAAACTGAAAATAAGTTCTTATTCAACTTTAGTTTCTTAAACTCCTGTACAACTTTCTCCCTTGAAGTTGTTAGAAACACAATCAGTTTTAAAAAACAACATGTATACCCTCTGCCACTCTGAAAACAAAACTAAAACTAGACCCAATAAATCTTTGTTTGGACAAATCCAAAAAGCATGAAAGCCTTTCGCCTGAGTTGCCGCACACAACATACGGATATAACCAGATGTAGCTCCAGTCTGACTGCTCCACAAAGCCCCCCTTCTAATGCCATTAAGCCCCTGCTCCAAAAACACTAAGCATGCATTTTATTGCCTTTTGTCGTTCTCCGGGGAACTTTCCGGGCGGCGAGGAGCTCAGCCGGGCACTTTATCATTTCAATGGCAAACGGCGGACACTGCAATGTTTACTTTTCATTTTATATAGTCTGTCCCCGGAATCCGCCGCCTGATACCACCCCCCACATTGTTCACTTGCCCGTCTATCCAATTGTTCAACGGTTCGTCTATGCAAATATTTTTATTTGCCTTCTGGTTATGGTTGTCCAGCTAGGACAAGCCACAAAAAAAATCTGTTGGAAATTCTTTACATATCCGCTGACAATGAGAAAAACTGAATGCAAAAAATGTGACTTATTAAATTGCAAAAAAAACTATTCGACTTTCAGCTATAAAGCTACAATATATAAAACAGTAAAATAAATATATATTTTATATTTCAAAATTATTTAGCATGAATAATAATCATTTATTAAAATATATTATGATAAAAGCTAAACATAAGCTGTATAAATTGTACGAATTTTCCATTATAGGTTTAATGATTAAAATTAGAACTAATGAAGAATTAGAAATAAACCAAAAACTGCTGACAGCTGCTAATTATCTCCTTTCTGAAGGATAACCGTTATCTAAGTTTTATATTTTGCACAGGCCGCCACTTTCCACTGGCTTAGTTTTTCTCTTTTATCTTTCGGGGAAATTCGCAAGCCTTAGTCATCAGCATAATCAAGTACTTCAAATAGTTAATGTTCCCGGGGGAGTTAATTACCCGAGTATTTAGCATATAATTATGGAGTTCACCTGTTTTCATCTCGGTCCGTCCGTCTCTTATTTTTCCACCCAATACCCCACCCGGGAAAAGGTCCCTTGAGGGCAGGACAAACTTCATGCTCCGCCCACGGGCAATTCAATTTTCCTTTACGACCAGACAACAACAACAGCAACAGAGGGGAAAACTGTTGGAAAAAGTAATCATCGTTGCAATTGTTTCACATTTTTCACAGAGCGACGCAGAGGGGAAGATGAATGCCGGCTTTGATGATGACGACTGAGGTGAGATGGGAGTCCTTTTCGGCCACCCACTTGCTCATCATGGGATGCCGATGCCTGTAGACGACATTTTCCCGCTTTCCCAATATTCCTTTCTTATGACTAATGGCTAGCAACTGAAATCGAATTGTGGGACTCGATTGAAGCGTCGTTGAACTTAAAGAGTTGCCATAAAGCCAAAAGCCTACCCTTAGCCACCCCGTTTTACCAGGACTTTTCCTTTATTTTTAATAATAAACCCAAACGCAGTCACTTCAAAACAGGCGGAAAACTCGAAAAATACGGGGTATATATTTAGGTTTGCCTCAACATGAAAAGCCAAACGATTTCATGCAGGATGAGTTGATGATTCTGCGGACATCGTCCTCAAAAACAAAAGCGAAGTTGTCAACTTTTAAAGGAAAGGAAAGGGAAACGCATGTCAAAATTTGCGTGGGTTGTCCGCGGACAAAGGAAAATTTTTCACGTTGAAGGAAAGAGAATTTCTGCACCATAAAAGGGATGAAAATATCTACAATTAGAGATTTCAAGGGCGGTTGCGTTTTGAGCCAAATTATGGTTAGGCTAAAGATAATTCAGTTGAGCAAACTAATAATAATGCTTAAGGCCAATAGAAAGTGGTCAAAGAGGGTAAGTTTTCCTAGGATATAGTATTATAGAGATCGTAATAAACCTAGTCTTATTTGTCAAAAAATCTGAGCTCTCATAAAATCGAAACTAAAACCTTGTAAAAATGAAGTTTGGAAAAACTCTAGACAGGCTTATGGTGCCCGAGTGGCGTTACCAGTATATGAACTACAATGTAACTCAGGTTATTTTTCCCAATCCCCACACATTAACATTCTTATTTTTTTCCCAGGAGCTGAAGAGCTTGATACTGAATGCCGTGGAGAAAGCTCCAAAAAGTAGAAGCCAGGGGAATAACGCTTACTACAGGGATTTCGAGATACTCTTCTTCAACACCTGCAAAGAGGAGTTAACCAAGGTGAATGACTTTTTTGCCTACAAACAAGCGGAAGCGCATCGCAAATTGGCTACTCTCAAATACCAGCTAACACTTACGGCCCGGCATCGCAGCCAACAGGATCCACGAGGATCCTCGACTTCCAGGGCATCCACTACTTCAAGGAGCCATTTAGATAACCGGAAGACGCAGCCCGTTAGCAAACTCCGACTGGCCATGAGTGAGTTTTATCTAAGGTAATTGTATCTCATATAATACATTTTCGCAAACTTCATTACATAAAAAAATTCATAAAACGCGAGTTCTTCAGAACCAAAAAGTAGTTCAAAACTTTAATAGCCGTTGAACCACTCAATTTAAAGCTAAAAACTTTAAAAGTTATTAAACGCGAATTCTTCAGAACCTTAAGAAGTATAAAACTTCAAGAATCACTGAATCACTCAACTTACAAATATTTCTTTTAACTAACATATTACTCTTTAGCCTTATTATGCTGCAGAATTACCAAATGCTGAATATAACAGCCTTTCGAAAAATCTTGAAAAAGTACGATAAGCACCTAAAGTCAGAGGCTGGCTCGGTTTGGTACGAACGATTTATTCTGAGGGCGAGCTTTGCATTGACCACGCAGTTGGAACGGATGATAGTGACCACGGAGGATCTGTACACGGAGCACCTGGCCAATGGAGATCGGTCGAAGGCAATGGCCAAGTTGCGAGTGCCGCCTTTGGGCCAACCAACACCGCCGCTTCATGTTTTTTGTGCCGGCTTATTTTTGGGTCTGTTTTCGGTGGCTGCTATAATTTGTGTGATTTCATGTGGGTGATATTTATTGTAGTAGGAAATACTTTTCTTAAAGTTTATTTTTTTTCAGATTTTTGCCTAGACTTGAGCCCAGAGTTCAGGTTTAGGTTTCTCAGCCTGTTCAGAGGACCCATTTCGGGCATATTCTTTGGCTTCAGTCTGGCTATCAATATAAAAGTTTACGAGAAGAAGGGCATTGACCACGTTTTGATCTTCGAGGTGGAGCGAAGGGATGCTGTGGGTGCCATGCGAGCCCTGGAAATAGTCAGTTTCTTTGGTTACCTTTGCACGCTGAGCATTTTGCTGTACTTGCTCCATAAAGAGTTCTTTATAAGTGAACCCTATTATATACCACTCGTTCAGGGCGCAATTGTGGTTGTACTGTTCCTCAACCCCATACACATTGTGTACTACTCGGCCAGAATTTGGCTAATGACCATTGTGGGTCGCATCATTTTGGCCCCCTTTTTCTTTGTGAATTTCGTGGACTTTTGGGTGGCGGAGCAGTGGACCTCGTTGGTCATCGGAATCGTGGATCACTATTATCTCATGCGGTTCTATGTGCGATATTTTCTGGGTCGCAGCGATTCCTTTGAGTTTGAACCCGACTATGCGGTGCCCGTCATTCGATGTCTGCCGGCTTGGTTTCGATTTTGCCAGAGTTTTCGGCGATTTAGGGACAGTGGATCCAAGTCCACGGACTATCTGATCAATGCATTGAAGTACTTCCTAACCGTAGCGGAGGTGGTATTTTCGACCATCCAAATGGAAACGAATGGTGAGTGTTTTAAAAGTGTATTCAGTTTACCTCAAATTTTAATACATTTTATTTTAGGCAAATACAATAATCTTTTTGAGAATCCCTGGACTTGGGCCTATATAACCATATGCATTATTTCGGCCATATATTCGCTGCTTTGGGATTTACTGATGGACTTTGGTTTGTTAAGAGTGTGGAAGGGTGAGAACCTCTTTCTGCGCGACAATCTAGTCTATCCAAAGGTAAAAGCTTACAACGTAATAAATATTTTTTAACGAATAATTTTTTATAGTGGTTCTACTACTTTGTGATTGTGGAAAATACTCTGCTGCGTTTTGTTTGGGTTTTGGAGTTTGTATTGGTCTATCAGGAAGTAATAACTCCCTTTAATGGCAAATCGATTATTTGTTTTAGCGAGATAGTGAGACGTTTTATATGGAATTTTCTGCGCCTAGAGAATGAGCATTTGTATAATTGTGGGCAGTTTAGGGCCACGCGAGAGATCATATCGAGATTGGATCCCCAGGAGGAAAGGTTCTTGGAGGATATGATGGATGATACGGAGAATTTGGGAAGGGAAAATCTTGATAAAAAGTATTTTTAAGCTGCTTTATTATATCTTGTTTTTGTAATGTAAAACATATTTGTAAAATAATAAATCACCGAGTTGAAAATTCTGTTCCCCCACCTTTCAATGACTTTATTCCTTTGGCCAATTTTCCTTTCTAACTCCTCACTCTGCATTTTCTCACTGCTTCAATTGCCAACAATTGACAGTCAATGAAGCGTAACCCCAACTTCGGCTCACCCGTTCGGCTCTGGGCACACAAATTGAATAAAATTAATCTCACATTTACGAAATTAAAACCACAAATGGAATTATAAATTCAGCACAGAGGAGCAGACCATGTGGAAAAAACCAAGCCCGCAGGACAACAAAAGTTAAGCCAGACGAGGCTGAGGACAACAAGGATAGAAGGACCGAAGGACAAGGGGACTTGACAATTTGCCAGTGAAGAGTGGTCACAGCCAGGATGAGTGCACTTTGGTTGGAGCAGGAGGAAGGACATCCTGAAATCCAGGGATCCTGGGGGATTGGTCCTTTCCTTGTTCATGGTCACGCATAAATGCATGCGAATTAGAGGAACACAGGAACACACGCACGTGGGCGAATTTATCCCATTTAGAGGGTGGATTCGGGAGCCATTCTCCAGCCTCTATGGGAATTTACTCCCCCTTAAAGGACCTCGCCCCGCCCTCGTCTTCAGGGGTTACTTTGGAGCCAATTCCAGAAGGAAAGCTCGCTTACAACTGCTATAAATACAATACATATTGCTGGCATGTCTGCCAAAGCAATTTGCAGTTATAAATGGTGGGAGTTGTGCACTTCGGGGTTTCGGATCGTCATCAGCTGTTGCTGAAGTCTTGAGTAAATTTAACGAGATTCCGGATATAAATTCAAGTGCTGCTTGGCAATGTGTCTTCCTGTTTTAATTATGTGCGTCAGTGCAACGTGTTGCTCCTGCCAGCAGGTTGTCCCCAAACAAATCACAGTCAGTGCTTTAAAAAATAGAAAAACTTGTGAAGTGCCATGAAATTGGAATTCCCCAAAAGCAAAAGCAAACCAAACCCCCAGCCTCGGCTAAAAACAAAATTCAGTGGCAGCTGCCGTTGTTAAAATGCTTTTGAATTTTGCATTGGAAAAATTCCTGGCAACGAATGTCGCTAATGGTACACGGAAAAAAATAATTTAAATAAATAAAATACTCATGTCCTTAATAAAAATTTGTGTACAAATTGTTTTTATGCCTTGAATCGATTTTAATTAAACCTTGAAGTAATATTTTTTTTAATTATAATTGCAATCATCAAATATTTCTTTTAAGACTTAAAGTTAATTGAAGAGTTAGTGCTAATTTTAAAGCTTCTCTCAATAAAATTGCAGTCTCAATTTAAGAATATTTTTAAAAAATTCTTGACTTTCTCAAGTGTTTATTTAGGTGTACAATTTTTGGGGTTGCTATTTTGTCACCGTTCCGGGTGGCTGGCGGGGAACCCCCGAAACCCCCCTTGGAGGTGGGTCTAGGTCGCCAGACCGCAGACATTATAAACAACGCTCCGGAGGGTCGACGGCAAGTGAAAGTTTTATGGCGCAACTTTAAATGAACCGCTGCACCCTCCTGATTGCGACTCGTCGCCTACCACAAACTAGGCGCAAGGACGACCATAAAAATCCTTTGTAATTTATTTGTCTGCTCGGCCAAAAGCGAACGCAAAACATTTCCGTAACGCATTTAAATTTCATAGTCAGTGAAAGTCATCAACACATTCAGCCGGGTCCCCGAGTTAAACGACCAATTCGATGGAAAAAGGGGGGGAAATGGGGGCAGGGGCGCCACACAAAAGCTTCCGCTTCCTGTCTGCAACTCCAAGGATTTCCCCGGGGGTTGCAAACACGGAGCTCTAAAGGAAACCCCCGAAACTGGAGTCAAAACCGAAGACCTCCCCACAGACATTGGGCAAATAAAGTTTTCTAATTTTGCCATCTTCTTGCTTTGAATTTTTCAGAGAGCACTTTGCGGGGTTCTTCCCCCTGGCTGAGATTTTCCTCTCTTTAAACTTGTAGCACGCCAATTTTGTTTGCCTTTCTGGAGTTTTCCCTGCCATTTTCCTGATGACATCTGTTGGTCGAGGTGTGAGGCGGAAAGCCCTAAAAAAAAGAAGCCAAAACCAGGACCCAACTGCCTGTAATTTCCGGCAAACAAACCAATAAATCATATTAAACTGGCTAGGAATTCTAGGAAAGCGCAGAAAGCAATGCGTGCCGGATGTCTTATGACGGTCTAAGCGAAACTCAAAGGAAATCTCTGACATTGGATATGCAATTTTTTGGGCGGCTTAACGGGGAGGATTTCGGAATCGAAGGGGCGTTTCGGCAAAATAAGAAATTGAGTTACGACAGCGGTGTAGATTACATTTTGAAAAAGGCTGGCCGAATTATTTGCAACTTAAAAGTTGTAATTCATTTAAATTCGGGTCAGTTGGAAAAGAGGACCCTTAAATTAATATGGTATGCTAAAAACTAAGGAATTATCCCAAATATACATTTTGTTCCTTTATTTAAAAAAAGGTTTCTAAGTCTATAACTTATTGTGTCTTTAAAAAGAACAGTGTAACGCAAACCCTTTATTGGCCTATTTGTTAGAAATTAATACTTACCAGAAATTTTTAACACATTATAATATACAAAAGGCAACTTAGTTTCAGAATCTAAAGTCAAAATAATCGAGGTTCTACTGTTTAATATCCTTGTCACAAGACTTATCCATCAAAGGCGACACCTATGGTTACCCTAAGTACTTACAGTCGTAAAACACAAGATGGCTACCAAAAGCGGTCACTGCCGATAGAGGGCGTAAAGTACGTAAGGTGAAGTATATTGTATTCTACAATTTTTTGACATCTACACATTCTCCAACTTGGAAATTTGTAAAATATGGTAACTTTAGAAATAATATATGTAAAATGTAAAACTTAAATAAAATATAAGTAAAATATAAGGGTAGTGGGAACAGTTTTTAAAAGCGCCATCTATTGTGGGTGTACTGAAAAAAAGAAACCAAAGGGGGCGCTGTTCACAAATTAAATAGATCAATTCGAATTATTGTTGTCGACCATCAGATACCCATTACTGAGCAAGCGGTTATTCCAACAAATACAATAAACCCTTTTACTCTACGAATAACAGGAATAATATTTTCACATGTATAATGACGCTCAGATGTTGTGCTTTAATCTTATAGTTACCGGAAAAGAAAATCCCAACTTTTCGGACATTTCTTTGCGCCAATCAATTCAAAAAAGGTTTTTTCTTTACATTTTTTGAATTGCTGATAGTCCAAAACATTACATTTTTGATAAAATGTTCTTATCTTCAGCGAATTCTGCCTATATTGGCAGAATTGAAAAACTGGCTGAAATTTGTTGGAAGACAATTTAGAGACGTTCAGACGGTTCCGAAAACTTCGATCGATCCTGGCAGAAATATGAAAATAAATTCGGAGATAAAAATTGGGAATTTTTCTTGGCAAATACCCCAAGAACTTTATATTAAACTTGAAATGGTAGATGGATCCTCTAGCTACGCTCATTTTAGTCGTTTTCGAATCGAAAGCGAGAAAGAGAAATATCAGCTAAAATCGCTAGGAACATATGTATTCTGGTACAGCCGGAGACTTGCTTCCAGTTCATGAGCACCAAAAGTTCACCAAGTTCGACAGGGATAATGATAATAACCCTTGTTTTAACTGCGCTAGTATTCAATTCGGGGGCTGGTGGTTCGAAAACTGTGTTGAAAGGTAAACATTTTTCATATGGTAATGTACTACATACTACTACTAAATGATATTATAGCTTCCTTAATGGAAAATACTACGCACAGGGTCTTTCAACCACGACCAATGGAATTTATTGGGGTTCTTGGCACAACTATTCTGAAGACTCGCTTACTTTTGTAAGGCTGCACCCAATCAAATTAATTTCTTAAAGCTGAAATTTTTTCAAAAATATTTTCGAAATTGACTTACCGGTTCACCATCTCATTGCCGTTTTCCAGAGACTGGGCCAATTGTTGGGGCGTTTGCTGCTGCTGCTGATCCTGATGATTCTTATCCTCCCTCGATGAGGAGCCCACTCCCGCGCTGCAGCCAACGCCAATGGATTTGGTCTGTTTGGCCTGCTGTTTGAAGCGACTCAGGGCGAAGAAGAGGGCGAGGACGGCTTTCAGGCGACCGGCACAGATGTCATTGGTGGTGATGTTCTCCAAGCCGCCGACCGACTGACTGCGCAGCACATGCAGACACGAGTTGACGTTGTCGAACTAGCCGGGAAATCAAGGAAAAGCGGGATGCAAATGAAATCAAAGCTCGGAAAATGCCAACACTTAAAGCTATTTAAGTACGCTGATGATTCATTGTCGGAGCTCTTTGAGCCAGTCTAATATAAATGTAAATCCCCGAGCCGTTTTTATCGCCGGGCGCCTTCGATGTCGTGATTTTGACATGACTTCCAAATGAGGCGCCCCAACACCGATATACAAATGCGTTTTTTATGGCTAATTTGCCCGGGCAGTCTTAACTGCTTCACGCACACGACTGGGCCAGAAAAACCCTTCGAATCAAACCAAAGCCCGAACGAAACAAAAAATTGACATTAAGATAAAGTGTTCAGACATCAACTGCCCCTCTTCAGCACCCTTTACCATTTGTCAACACCAGGAGAACATAAGATGACAGGTCGCACGACTTCGAGATACTCTGGGCGGGGATTAAAGAAAAGGTTGGGGTAGTCTTAAAATGAATAAAGAGGAATCCGTTCTGGTTTTCGAGAACTTAAATGATTTTACACCGTTACCGTTTATGGATTATAGAGTTCAATATTCTTTAACTTCCATAACTTAGGAAATAAAAAAACCTAGAAGACAAATTTTATATTTTTGAATAATTTTTTAAATGATCTTATTACATGAGAATTAAAATTGATTTATTACAACTAAAAGGATTAACCAAATAAATCTTAAATAAATCCAGAAATTTGTTACATAGAAAAAACATGTCAATCTGTTGACCCAAAAAGAACTACAACATTTTCCCAGACTAAAAAAATCTACACAACTAACCACTTTGCCGAGATGCCCGGATAACCGAAAATGCTGTACAGAATATTGTCAACATGCTTCCGAAGAGCTTCACGAATTTGTCTTTTGTATATTGCAGAGCACGATATTTCATATTTTTTCTCCACTTTATCACAGTGGCCGCAGCAATTTAAAAAAGACACAAAAAGCGTACATATAGTTAAATAGAACTGAGAGGCAAATGTCGAAAAATCAAACTTGACAACTGACATGACGGCAGACAAATGACAAACGTCTGCCGGCTGTGTGCACTCAATTTGCTGGTCGAGGAGTCGAGAAGTCGAAACTGAGATGAGAACGAGAGCCGATGCAGCTTCCAAGGGCCAGAAAGTTATCTACATCCAGGGGACAAACTTTAAAAGGCTGCCAAAACTTATATGGCAAACTTTGTAATAACTTTGTGAGAGACAAAATGGCAGCAACTTTGCGCCCAATGACTTTGGCAAACAATTGAAAAACTCCAATCGCAGATAAGTTCAAGTTCAATGCCGCGCCATTATGCGTATCTGCCAGATACTTTCTACTTGCAACTTGGTCTTTCGCCCCCTGTCAACATTAATATTTGGCCAAAGTATCTGAGCCGGGGCTCACTTTGCCCAATTTGTTGCATTATAAATTGAGACAATAAATTTACATTAATTTTTGCTTTCTTTACTTTGTTCCTGGCAAATGGGGCCATTAGTGGAAGGAGGCGAGCTTCTTCTAGTTACATTCTAACAATTTGTATCTGCTGCCTGTTATCGATGGCTGTATCTACTTCTGCTGATAGATAAGTTCTGTCAAACGCCACATTAACTTTTGTAGTTGCCGATGAAAGTTTTGCTGTCTTTCAAACAAACTTCAATTATTACGATGTTGCACTAATTGGTAAGAGTTTGAACTTTATCTTGCAAAGTTACTAATGGGTTTAGGATTTTGTACAGAAATCTTGGCTAGACAATTGTTTAATAATTGTATTTAAGAATGCTTAATGCTTGGAACACATTTTTTTAAAATAATTTTTTAACCTTTTTTTAAATTTAAAAATTAAACAAATCATTTGCCTTCGTAACGCATTTTTCCTACCTGCGTTTAATCAAGCTGTCTAACTGCGATTGAGCCAACAGATCGGACCATTTGTTATGGGCATGTTAATGGGGAACTCCTCCATTAGCTCGCCCTGACAACATCATTTCTCTCCGCGGAACCCTGGCTTTTACACCCGTTTCGGGGGGCAAGCAATATCGCTCGATCAATCACGCGCCGCGTTGACAGCTGCAAGTGTCAAACAGAGCGGTGCACTTATTTACTATGCTCCACAATGAACGCCGCCCACAGTAGCCACAGAGCACAGTAGCTTCGTGCACTTAGAAAATATTAACATTAAAAATAACAAATTAACATTATTTTCTTATTGGTAAGTTTTCCGAATTTTAAATATTTGTATTTATTTTTGAAGGAATTTAAAAAAAAATTAAAAATAATATAATTTTAACAGAGAGATGGAAGGGATTGAACTCAGGACGTCCTAAAAATCTTTTGTTATGAAAGCATTATTATTCCCAATATTTTATTATTTATTAATTTATATCCAAAATGTTATTAATTTTAAAACATTTCTTTTCAAAAGCTATAAATTTGTTATCAAATTTTAAAGTGTACCCACGGGTCGCTCAAATCAAGAACACGGGTGTTTGTGGCACAGTTAAGACCCATTGAATCGCGTAGTTGGCGCAGGCAAAGTGCATTGAAACCCCGACTTACGTAATGTGCAACAAAAGTCAAATAAACCACAATAGCTGGGCAGCAAAAGGAGGAGGGGAAGGAAAATGCAACGAGATGCGGCAGCTGTTGCCTCTCCAAAGAAGACGCCAAAACCGCAACTTGAATGCAACGAAATCGCGAAACCGATACGATACTCCAGCAAAGTCTGTCGAAGCCACACGGAGCAAGGAGCCGCACTCAGATACTCAGATGCCCAGAAACAAACGGGTTGAACAGCGAAATATTGGGAAATGTACTGGCTCTCCTTGCAGCCCCACTCCTTTTGGCCAAAAAAAAAATAACGAAGAATAAAAGAGTCGAACAAAAATAAATGCAAATAATATTGTTCACATTGAAGTTGTCAATTGCACCGGAGAGCGCGGGTCTTATCAATGAACCCTCCAACGAATGGGTAAACAGTGGTTCAAAAAGTATAACATCTAAATTATCGTTGAAAAATATTTAAAAATATTTATTATAAATATTATTATTTTTTAGCAAGTTCTTTGAATTTTTCTTAATCAATTTCTTGCATCTTTTAAAAACATTTAAAGTTAATTGCATCAAACTACTGTTGTTTATCTTATGCCAGCACAAATAAACGCTTCAGGACTCTAGCAAAGTTATCTTTCATTTAACAATAAATTCAGCAGAATCCTATTTACTTTTGCACATCGCTTGAGCAATTTGAGCACTGTAACGATATGATGGGACTTTTCAACTCGCCTTCTGTGCGATCGAAAATGAAGACAACAAACTGGCCAAGTGACGCTTATTGTCACAGGATGTGGCGTCATTAAAGCCGAAATGTGGGTGAAAAGGGGGGATGGATGTAAGGAAGAGGAAAAGGACGAGGTCCTGGGGCAGAAACTGCAGCAGCCATTATTGACATTCTTCGATTTTTCTATCTTTGTGTTTGTGTGCCAAGCGCAGAGAATTTCTGAATTGCACTCGACGCATTGTGTTGGTGTTGGCCATGGTCCGAGCCCAGTGAGTCTGTATTTAACTGCTTTTCCCCATTTTCCCCCTCTTTTCCTCATTTAATGCGAATTTATCGCAGAATGCAGGGCGCTTCTCCTTTTATCCGGGACTCGAGACTCGGGGCTCCGCCAAAGGATTAAGAGTGGTCAACAAAGACGACGTAAATGAAAAGGCAAACGGAACTGAACTGAATCGAACCAACTGGTTGCTCTGCTCTGCGGCCAGGGAAAGTCCTTTGTTAATGGCGCTAAAGAGTTGGCCGTTCGGCCGACAGGACATCATGTTGGCCGGCCGCTAAAGTCAACTTATGCCAATTCAATACTCTATATACGTATATGCACATTTTATTTCGTTTGATTTATACACACTTTAAAGCCCACTGCTATAAATCAACGTGGGAGTCTGCTTCCCAGCCCAAAAAGCCCGCGGCCAAGCCCCTTTTTTAATTAACCGCCGGCCAAAGGAATTATACAACAAAAAATCCGAAATATATGCGTGTTTTCGTCTGCGATTTCGGCCACAACAACAATATGGCGATATCTGTGAATTTGTCAGGTGGTAGAAGCGAAAATTGAATTGTTTAATGGGCATTCGCTTGGCAAATTGTATGATTAATCGATGAAAATAAATAATTGAAACTGAATTTTCAGAAATGATTTTTTTTTTATGTTTGTGAATTTTTAAGAGCATTTTTAGTTTTTGGCAGTTAGTTTTAACTATTTTGACTTCAGTTTAAATTTTCTACAGGAATAATTACATTTCGCAGAACAATAAACTACATCCATCACAGTTCTCGCAATAATCCCTTTTGTAGACCAAAAGCTCTCTCAAATCAATTAACTACTAATTAAAAGCTCAAAGTCACACACTCCATTCCATTTTCCCAGCAAGGATACAATAGATCCTCGAGCTGCATCATAGCACATCACAGACTTCTTGGCATTCGGAAATCAATAACCAAAATCCACACAAATTCTTCGAATCACTCAAAATGAGAAAATTCCAGGGCAATGATAAGCAGACAGACAATTGCATTTAGACACTCGCTCGATTGGGAATTTGGGAATGCGGAAGGGCAGCGCAAAATGGCAAAACAATTTCAATAATTTCAAGTGTCCTTCGTGGCACTCCGACAGGAGTCACTCACACTCACACTTGCACTCCCAAGGACTCGAGAGCGATTTCGGACAATTGTCGCCAAAGTCACGACTACCAAAAGGGCGATAAGAAATGGCTAAATAAAATAAAAATAAAAATCAAATGAAATTGTGCGGGGGAGTGGGTGAGAAGACTGAGACTAAGACTGAACTGTAAATTCAATTTACGAATCACTGAAAGTGCAACACGCGTACTGCACAATCCATTTTTTTCGGCTGCCTTCGATGGTCAGCGGCCAAAGGCCAAAGCGAAATGCGATTTGATTGAAGTGAAGAAATGTAATTGAAATTGCCGGACATATGTGTTTGCCGGAGACAGGCGAAGGCGTAGAAAGAGTTCGGGGACGGAGCAGTTCGAAGATAGAGCCAGTTTAATTTGGCAAGTGCAATCAAGTGAAAGTTAAATCGGCAATCGACACTGCGATGGGACTTTAAACACTTGACCCAAGTTGGTTGGGAAATTTAAGTTCTTATAGCTGAAGTGGAAATCAAATATCCCCACTTGAAGAATTCTTAAGTACTTAGAATAAAAAAAATATTACTTTAAACTATTATATTTCCGAAAAACATGTTTAAGCATTAAGAATTATTTTACATATTTATGAAAAATATAGAAAAATGTGTTCGAAGCTATTCATTAATTTTTAATTACATTTTAAATGTTTGGAAATTCGACAATGTTCTCAATGTTATATTTAGAACGTATTCCCATCTTCATGATATGCTTAAATATATTGCCTAAAGTTAGCGCAACATGAAGGAAGTGTAAACGGAACCGAGCGTTGTAAAACTTATAATTTCCTGCCAAAAGTAATAAGTGTTCCCGGGAAACTTAATTCCTGTTCATATCAATAAAGTTAATAGGAAACTTGTATGGTTTTCTAAAGACTCTGGGGACCTCCTCCCACTCGAATTGCGCAGCCCAAACTCCGGCATTTCCGCCGTTTCCTCCCCTCGCCGATAAATTTCCCAGCAGCCACATCGTTACATTCCACTGTGTTGAAATATTTAGTAAGATTTCAGCGTATTTGCAGCATTTGTAGCAACTTTTCAGCAGGCAAACGAAATCACTTTCAGGGCTTCACCACCCCGAAAATCGTTTCTATAGCGACCTTTAGCAAAGTGCGTGTGCTTCGGCGCATTAAATTGATTGCGATAAAAATTTCTCCAAGATGAGACGCGGCCAATTTGAGTTTAAGTTTTTCCCCCGCCACACTTCTTTTGGTTTCCATTTTATATACATTTTTTCTAGAAACTGTAGCAGAAGAAAATGAAATTATTGATAAGGCCAGGGGAGGAGCTTAAAGGCGTCTTAATAAAAATGCAGCCATGTGATGGCGATGACGATAGCTATCGGTGGCTCAGGAAATGCCAGGGAAGGAAGGAAAAACTAGTGAAAAACGTAGGTAAGCACACACACGGTCACAATTTAAATATGTATTATGATTATTTACTGCCAGCGCAAGTTAAATAAAAATACGGTGGAAAATAAAAATAAAATGTGCATAAAGAGGGTCTGAGCTCGAGATGATGATAAGCCCGGGTTTGAATGGGGAAATGGGGGAAATAGGGGAAGGCATAAGCAGCAGGCAAATTGCACACGCAAGCCCCTCAATTTCCTCCTGCAGATTCGAACGTCTGTTCCCCGGATTCCCTGGTCCAAAGCCTCCCCTCGATCCTCCTCCTTCTGCTTCCCGCCTAGATTAGCCTTTGTAGATATGGTATGCTAAGGTGCCGCTCCATTCTGCTCCACGTTTCGTTTCACTTCAGGCTGCTTTCAATAGGCGTCCGAAGAAAGTGCAGCGAAGGCTAAGAGCATTCGCAGCGAACGTGTTTCCATTTTGCACTTGTGCAAATCGGGGACAGGGATTTAGAAGGGACGTTTGTCCCATACAAATGTCGCAATTTTATTGATACCATTTAACCAAGCATTCAACTTCGCAGGAAGACAATTTTATTCTAATTAAAATCGATTTATTCTTATGAATTGAGTCAAAGTTGCTTATATATTGTGAATTCGGCAATTTGAGTTAAATATTTCAATTAGCTTATTTTATTTCAGCATGGCTCTTAAAAAAGTTTGATCCATTAAATAATAGCTTCCAAACAAAAATTATAAATATTTTGACAATTATTTTGTCTTTTTTCTAACCTTATTTAAATTTTTCTTGAAAGGAAAATGGTTTTAAAATCTTTCCAAAATGAAACCATGGATATTCTAGCCCTTTATCATTTGATTTTTATAAGTTATGGCAAACCAAAGTTTTATGTTTGGTCACCTCTTAGTTTCCGTAACCTTTTAGTTTTCAATAATCTTTCTTAAGCGCCAATTTCTGAATTTCTCTTAGTGTATTAAGCGCTTTGTACTGCATTTGCCATTGGCACACAATTGGGTGAATTCTGTTTTTTTTTCCTGGGCTGTCGGGTCGCAACACCATTTTAGCCTTAGCTACGCCTTAAGTTATGCTGTGCAAGTATCGCCTTCCGCCCGGACCTCCCACTTTCAGCCACTTTTGCCACCCAACAGCCAACCAACATCCAACATCCAATGCCGCTCTAAGCTGTTTTCATTTTTATCCTTCGCGTTGCGATGCGAATGTTTAGATTGCGAGAAATTGCAAGTTGCGTCAAAATATTTACACCGACTGACACGGAATGCAAGCTAATATTATGGCGAATGGAAAAGGGGTTAGCTGGTATAAAAACTAAATTCCCCGCAAAACAACGAGCTCAAATTGGCTGCGACGCGTTGGCAAGGATCAAAACGGACGAAATTTGTAAAATTAATTAGAAATATCAATATGCGTTCGGAGTTTGTTTCACGCCCGGCTGCCTCAATGGGCGAATGGAAAAATATTTGCCCTGGTCGCAGCAGCACTTTGAAAACTCACTAATTGGCTGGCTGGTAATCACTGAGCACAAAATATGCCCATAAATATGTATGAAACGGCGTGCAAAAATCATATAATTAATAACCAGTCATTTGTTTGGGTGTCGACATTCACCCCACCCACAAAATGCAAACATTTTAAGTTTAAATTTCATTTTGCCCAGAAGAGCAGCCATGGCAGGCTGCAATTTGCATTGTTTGCATAATAGTCAAAGATTCGTTTGTTTTACAAATTTACAGATATAAAATCAATACAAATACCGTGTTGGTGAAACGTCATTAAGCCCACTCACCTGCAATGAAAGAGAAAAATGCCTGGTCAGAAATGTGGAATATTTGAATATGGCCAAAGTGTTAAACTTTAAAGCGAATATAAAGAATATTTGCGAAACGCCAAATAAATGACAATGAAAAAATATGGAATATGTTGAGAGCGTGAGCTGTTTTCATATTGATGGTTAATCGTGACAGCCATTGAAATACAAGCGAGAATACGATGAAAAATGAAACATGATTGCTTTTATTAAGGGATATTTGATGGTCTTGCCCTTAAAAATTAATTGTAAAATCATTAAAAAGAAGAATAAAAGAACAGAGTATAGGTTCCTTTTTATTCCCTTCCAAAAACGTCAATCACAAACATGTATTTTCAAGTTATATCAACTTTTGTCTCCCAGTTTTTTGCCAAATCGCTGATAATATATTTTCAGCTTGCCGCAAGTGCTATTCACAATATCTTCTGTTGAAAATAAAGCAGCATAATACATGAATATATATTACCAAATATATTTTGCTTCATTTTTACTGCAATGCATTTTTCAATTACTTTTTTTTCCTTTGCATACATTTTATTTCGATATTTTATCCCGTTTGGTTTCTCTTTTTTTCTACCAGCAGAGAGACTCATAAGTTTTCGTTCGATTTTGGCGTTTGTTGTAAAACGAAATTGATATTTTATGGCCATGCTCATCTGGCCAAAAGGAGAAAAAGGGGTAAATGGCAGGAAGCATACGATTTTCAAGGTTTATGGCGCGTGTATCTGTTAGATACGTTCCCCTATACTTTTCCATGTTATTTACATGTACATATACTTTGTGCGGAGATTTGCTAGTTTTTTCCATAGTTATTTATGCATGGGGCATTGTTTAAGCCGCACACGAAAAGCGCACAAAACTCAATCGACACATGGCCAACTGCAAAAATGCTCGTTTAGAAGCTGCAGCTTTGATTTAAAGCCCTTTGCAGTTTGTAAATGGATTGGCCTTTTGAATTGCATTTTTTTGAAATATTTTTGCCTTTTTTAATTAGTAAAAAGAACGAAAGGGTTGTGGGAAAAGAAGCTTAAACAAATATTTTGCTTTCAATCATGTATTGTTTGTTTGCTGATGTAAAATTACATTCAATTAAAAACGTTAAAAAATGTATGATATTTCTGCACGAAAAAAAAATGTTCAGGTATAGTGTTAAATTTCTTTGAATCGTAACTCATTGACAAAAATAAATGTTACTTCAATAATACATACATAAGTAAACCATCAACTTATCGCGGTTTTTCTAAGTAATTTATCACATTTTACAATTATTTATATTTTTTAGTTAAATTGCCTACTAAATGACTACCGGTTACCCTTGAGATATCTTTATAGAAATCTGGAAATCTTCTCTAGAAGTCCCCAAGACAGAACACGTGCCATTTGTCAGGCCCAGACTCATTTGATTAGCATGTGACAGGAGCGAGGTAGGCAATGTACTTGTACATGATAATCAACTTCTGGAGACTTCAAATTGTATCTTTTTCTTAAGAGAGAGATGTATTTATGAGGCCCATAAATAAAATGGCACGGCAAGAAGAAAAAAGGCAAGCGAACGAATGCCTTTGGCCAATGAGAAATGTGAAAACGTGTTGGGCATAAAATGTACCAAAATTCAAATTCAAATTTCGGTTGCTCACGTAGGAGAGGCCCGAAAAACAAATGGACTGAGCCAGGTATACAAAAAATCCGAGTGGGGTATTCAAACAAAATTTGATATTTTCATTAAATGATATTTGGCTGCTGCGATGTCATAGTCACATCGCATATCGCACATCCGTTCCCATCGCTTTTGGTGTGCTAAAACTGCAGTCGAGCGTGAATCCGAGGTTCTCTATCTCTGTCGCTCCGTGGAAAAAATCAAAAATGTATATATATTTTTGCGATTCGAACGCGGACACCGAAATGTAAACAAACAAATGGACTGTGCAAGCAAATGAAATATTGAAACTAAACAAGCTGAAACAGGTGTCAACGTCATCGTTTGGAGGTTTCATTTGACGAGTCTTCGCTTTTTCACCGATTTTACGAGTATTATTTGCATTTCATTTCTCGTTTCCCTTTTTTTGTTTACTCGGGCCTCTCTCTCCAGGTTTTTTTTGTGTATTTTTCATTTTGCAGGTGTCCAGACCAATTCGGAACCCAGAAATCAATCAACATTCGAAACGCTCACTTATTTATCAATTGTTGTCGGCGGTTTGGCTCTTTTGTTTTGTCGGTTCTTTTGTGCCTTGAACTTGACACTTGCCACTTGGCCAACAAACTGGGCACTGCCGTTAGGCCCCCTGTCCAAAATCCAAAATAGGTCCAAATAATACTTGAAACGTTTCTAATTCCATGCTAATGACAGGGCCAACGTCCAAACGGAAGTCGTGATTTGGGAAAGCTCAAATTGTAGCTTATGGCCGGAGAAAATGCTTCGGATCGAGTGAGATGGGGACATAGATAATTATGGCTAATTGGGTAAATGGCTCGTCGAACCCGTCAACAAATCAACTACGCGTGGACAATTCGAGTTAATTAGGTGCGGGGTGAATGAAAGTTTAGCTGCTAATTTATGGGCACATGTATTTACGCAAAGCGACAGTCAAATTGTCGCTTGAAAACTTAATTCGTTAAAGGTTTTCCTTTTTTAGGTTTTTTATGGATTAAATGGCGTTTTAGATTAAATATATTTAAATATTTAGTAGCTCCCACATCTTTACAGATTTGGTAAAAGTGTAAGTGCCATTTTGTATTGCTTATTAATACCTATCGAAATATCAAAAAAAGTTTATAATTGGATAATTTATTAAAAAAATGTGAGCGACCAATACATTTTAAATAGATGGCTCCACTTTTAAGCGGCTGTTTGCTTTGCGGCTTAAATATTTGAGGTACTCGAACTTAGCGTTCTTTTTTTGTTTTTATTATTGATATAAAGAATATTTGTCATAATTTATGTCATAGCAAACAAATTTTGCAAGCAAATCATTTTGTCGAAATAAAATCTACGAAAAGAAAGAAAATGATTTTAAAATCAAGATAATATTCAAATGTTCGATCTAGAGCAGCGTTTTTCATTCGGGTAATATCAGCAATTTTTGAAACCAGGTCAGCAATCAAAGGTTGCCATAACACCGAACACTCAAGACAATCGTTAGAACCCCAAGCCGAGGCGTTTATAATTTTGCATCTACGGGCGCCAACTGAGGAGGCAAAAAGCGAGCGAGATTCAGATACGAGTGCTAGGTGTGTCACAGCCAATATTTTTTGTACTTTGTACTTTTCAGCAGGCCAGAAATATGACATGTATGAACACTCCGCGTCGGCGTTTAAATAATTGCGCTGTCAAAATGCGTTAGGCGTTTATCGGAGCCTACGTATTGCGAACTTCTCCACCATCCTCCTCCCCGATTTTGCTATCTCGTTGCGCACAATATTTAATTATAGGCTACATTTAACACAAACTCCCCTTGTTGCTGTTATTTGTTATGCATAATGAACTTACGCATGCAAAATTAATAAAATTTACCACGCAACACGAACGCAGAATATTTTATTTCGCTTGATAGAATTTTGTATTTTGTTGATACAAAAAAAATATTGGTTTGCGTGTAAAAAAATATTTTAAATGTAATTTTCATAATTCAGATTTTTATACCTCCAACTGTATGATTGTGTTGACAACTTAATTATGCATTGATATGCGGTTTGAATGTTTACTGAGGCATAATGTATTTTTTTGTTCAGTTATGTCATACAAAAATTGCATGTGAGATTAAATTTAATCTGTGAAGAGGTGATTAGCCGAAATTCCGTTAATTAGCTCGCTGTTCTTCATTCAAAAATTAAATTATGCCTTATAAACGGCAGAAAAAAACAGTGTGAATTAATAAAGATTTTGATATTTTTATCATAAACAAATAAAATATTTACTATAAAAGTTAGAAGTCGGCATAAAAATATTTATTTTCTTTTAACTTTAGCTACGGTTATCAATTTAAATATTTTGGACTGAAACCAGCAGTTAAAATTTAAATATAGCTGTCTGGTAAATCACAAATTGCCTAGATCGATAGAGGATCAATGCAAATCAGAGGTTGAATATTATTGAGACCTTTTCCAGGAAGTCATGTTCCCAACTTTTCAGCTCTGTAGCTCCCATTCAGACCATCACGCACAGCTATCTTGTGCAGGTAATACCTGAATGACGCTTCGCTGGGCTGTGTGCTAGGTAGCACAAAATTCCCAGGTTCCATGGTTTGGACACATCCTTGAAGCTTACATTTCTCGGCTGTCAACTGTTTAACTTGGCTTAACCTGCCCCTCAACCGCCGGCTCCCCTTGGTTTTTTGCATATTTGACTTTGACACTTTGCAGTTGCAGTTGCTATTGTGATGTTGTTGCTCTCGCTCCTGTTAACATGTCCAACTGTTCGTTGTTGGGTCTGGTCGGGTCTGTCGGTTGGTCTATATGTCGGTCTATATGTCCGTCGGTCTTGCAGCTCGACTGTAGCTCTCTGCGTCCAGCGACAATGAGCTGGGGCATTCCTCTTGAACACGCAACGTGCAATTGTCAGTGTCAAGCGTTGTGGCAGCTGCAAAAATATATGCATACAGCAAATATATATCTGTGGACATAAATGTACGGATGGAAGATATATGTGCAGTGCATGAGTAGGCAGCAATGTTGGTGCAATTGCATTTTATGCATACTATGTGTAGTCTCTTGATGGAAAATGTAACATATTAAAATCGTTTCAATATAAAACATATTTTATTCTTACATTTTTCTGTTAAAAATTTATTATGTTATAGTATAGAAAAGAGCTATTTTGTAGAGTATTCCCACTTCGTTGTTATAATTTCTACTGACCATCAATTTGACAACTTTTTTAGTGCCACCATCAGTCAGTTCAGAGATAAACTCAACAAATTGAGTGATGGTTTTCAGACCGAATGAATTATTTTCCTTTTTTCCCATGGCCCCGAACAATTGCATCTTGCACCCGCCTCTTGGCCCTAAAAAAACAATCCCATAAAGTTGGCAATTCAATTTAAAGACCACGACTAGTTCATGGCCAACGCAAATTGTCGCTGGAATCCCGTTTTCCCAGCCTAATATGCCGTTTAACAAGCAAAGCTCTTCAAATGACTAGAGGGCAACGAAAAATCGTTGTACACGCGTTTTCTGGTCATGTTTGACAACTGCCGAAAATGCAATTAACATTTGTGCCCGGTAGTTGTCAACAGTTTCGCAGACAAACACATTCACATACTCATGCGAAAACACGCTTCGAGTCAAGGGCGCTGCTCGGAAAATTAAGTGGGGATCGTTAAAACCTTAGGCTGTATAATTTAAATTTTTATTAAAATAAAAAACATCTTTTAGTCTTATTTTTAATGAAATAAAAAGTCTTAAGTATGCTAAAACCTTGGTGCTGGATTTCTATTTTTGTTTATAAGCAAAAATTTTTAATGGAATTGTATTAAAAAAAGTCGAATAATTTTAAGTTAAAAAACATAAATTGAATAATCAAAAAATATATTTTAGTTTTGTGAACTCTTGACTAAACAGTTAATTTAAAATGCACATTACAAAATATTTAGCAATGAATTCTTTAACAAATTTGAGTTAAAGTCTGAGAAAAACAGCTTCGTCTTTGAGCTAAATGAATTTTCGAATAATTCACTCTGAAATGGGGGCCTCATTCCGAACCCTTTGCCACTTAATTGAGACTGAGCCTCTGCCGCGGGCGGGGGTTGTCATGCACAAACAGTTCCAGAGACAATTGCACCGTTAGAACTGCACACAAATGAATGCCCTTTGGCACCTGTCGACATCAACCTGGTTTGTCGAAAATTTTGCATAGTTTAGTCGCTCTCTGCGAAATTAGCCAATGGCCTGGGTCTGTCTCGAAACTGGGAATTCGGCATTCGGCAATTTGGGGAACTGGGCTGGGCGAAGCAACAAATTTACCTGCATTATTTGCACGTAGAAGCGCCCCGCCCCGGCGGAGTGGAAGTGGAAGTGGCAGTGGAGGCCGACCTGGCCGACATTAATGCATAATTTTGCCAAACTATTTTGAGGTTTGTTTGCCTGGCAGGCAAACCGCATGCAGCAGCATCAGTAGCTTCCCCCTTTCACCCACTCGCTCTCAACCAGGCCAATTTATTTGTCATGTCAATATTAACGTCGTGTATCCAGAGAGACGGCACGAATATGCATACTGAGAAAAATCCTAGACCTTTATATTAAAAAACATGGCATACAAATTCATAAAAAAAAGTTGAACCGATTTTATAATTTAAGATATTAATCTTATACAGGAAGTCTCTAAGTCCTTTGAAATTTGGCTTAAATCAATACTTAATTATAATTAAAAATACAACAAAATATTTTTGAGATTTCCTTTCGTCTAAAAAATGCAAATCTTTTTTTTCAAGAAAGGAGAAATATATTTTTCCATGCTTAGGAACAGCATAGTATATACAGATTTAGGGATTAGTTAATGAACAATCTTGAAATTATTGTTTTGTTTACTTTATTTAATTTAAAAACTTTAACCATAAAATCAAGCATATCAATGTTAAAATAAATGTTTAAAAAAACAGAGATTTATTACTAAATTTCTCACAGTGCACAAACATTTAGAGAGCATGTGGAAGTTGTAAGATGCTGCTTGAAGGCTAAACATAATTTACTATGCCTTCGGTTAAATTTCGTTTTGGGATGCGGTTTTTGTTACTGTCTACTTGCCGAGCTGACAAATATTTGCCAAAATCCAGGCAACCAACTACTCAGCAATTGTGAATTTAATTAGATTTGATCGGCTAGGGGAAATGCAGAACAGAGGTGAATGAAGTTGTTGACGAATGCAGCAAAACGGCAACAATTCCACATGGTGTCGGATGGGAACACACTTAATAAATGGATCCCAAAAGACAGATGTTAATTCCGGGATTGAGTTTCAACTACGGCATATAGTCTCCATATTCGTAGAATCGAATTGTTTATCGGCCAAACTGTATTGGTTTACTTCGTACCCCACACCCTATATACAATATTCAATTAGCCTGAACAAACGCGGCGCAGCTAGGCCTCAAATTATAGACTTATGATTTCCTGTCAATCTTAATGAATGTCTCTAACTGCACTACATATTCGCAGCTAGAAATCGTTTGAGTAAAAAAGTGATAACCATAACAACGAACTGATTTGTGGACCAATGAAGCGTGGCTAATTGCCAGCACTTGAATACTTTAAAGTGAAAACTTGTCGACTGCTAATGAAGTCGTAAACCAGATTGCAGACTATGCAAATCGTAGCCCTATTCCTTTTCCCATATATACCATATTCCCATGTTGGACCTGACATAACAATGGCCAGAAGAAGGCGCCTTTTGGCCCAAAGGCACAGCCTGTTGCCATTCTCAACTTTTTACTTCTTACGATTTTTCAACGCCTTTGCCACAAGATTTATGGTCGCACAATGCGTGACCAACTGGCGGGAAAAATGGGGAGTGCCGGTTGCTCTTAGGCGGGGCACACTGTGGGGCGATTGGGAAACGCACCTTTCTTCCTTGTTAATTTCGTACGAAATGAGAGTTGTCGTGTTGAAAAAATTTGCTCAATCAATATTTTGATTGCGTGCAATTCATTTTAACTGCAACCGAAGACAGCGAAAGAAAGGCAGATTCTTATAAATGAATTGAATTAATCAGGCTTCAAGGAATGCAACTCGAAAGGGATCATGTGCACATAAGTCACTGTCTTTGCTTCAACAAATATTCGAAAAAAAAATATTTTAATATTTCAATACAAAGAAAAAATGTACAAAAGATCAGATTGATAAGTGCGCAATAATTTCATATTTTTTAAGGAACAAGTTATTCATTTAATTTTGATATGAATAAAGATTATTATTATTATTTTTATTATTTGTTAAAAAAAACTAAATTTTGTGTTCTTTAATAGTATTTTATAATTTAGATGAAATGATAAAATATCAAGTTGATATGCTTGTATCATATCGGCCTTTTATTGATGTGGAATAAGGTAGAAATTACCCAATTTCATATCGATGTAATTTTCTGTGTATTTGTATATTTCTAGATTTTTAAATACCTCTAAACTATTTTTTTTATTTTTTAAGTAATGTTTTCCCCCACTCTTAATCATTCTTTCGGGCAAGCAGCCAAATTAAAAAGAAAACAACATTCCGGCCAATCCCCCAGCTTTTCTAATTACTCAGTTCCCGTAATTCAGTATTCCTCGAATTGTAAAATGTGTCACACCAGTCGCGCATAGAATTGCGTGGGTGTCCGCTTGGATTTTGTCAAATCTCCGGCGAATATTTTATGCTAAAGAGGCGAAAACCGAAACCGCAATCTGCAGCTGCAGATGGATGTGGAATGGAAATGAAAATGGAAATGGCCATGCAACCGGAGGCGGTGGCATATGTGGGTGGCTTGACTGTGTGTGCCACGAAGTCATCATCGTATCGTCGTCATCATCAACAGCATTGTAATCTGCGGCACGATCATCATCCTCATTGAGATTTATGTTTGTTTTTATGCTGCTGCCTGACATTTCCGCTGCGCTTCTTCAATCAAAAGACGAAGAAGTGCAAAAAATAAAATAAAATCTGCACGTACCAAAAAAAAAAAACAAGAAAAATAATACAAAAACCGGACAGAGTGACAATGTGAACCAAAGTGGCAAACAATAAAAAGCAAGCCAGGGCGATAAATGATAAGGCACGTCGACTCTGCTGATTGCAGTTCGAGTTGGACTTGCAGTTTCAGTTTGTGTTGAAGTTGAAGTTGCACTGAGTCGGGCCTTAATGAATGGGGCTCTGCCCCACTTGGTTTTCGAGTGGCCAGGATAGCAGGGAAATGACGTGCTGCAGCAATTGTCCATCTTGAGCTGATTGAGTGGACGGCTATCTCTATTGAGCGGAGCGGAGTTCCTTTGAAGGACTCTACAGCCGGGAAAAATCATTCACGTGCAATTAATTAAGCCATTAGGTTCCGTTCAGGTGGGATCGAGGAGCTCAATAGCCCAATAAATCGAATCCGAGGAATAGAAAGGGATGATAATAGCCCGATTAAATAATAACTAGATTTATTGTAAAGCTTTTCCAGTTCACCTCTCTTTACCACAACCTATTTATTACCAACAATTTCCCACATTATTATGCTGATTATAGATTTTAAAGTTTTCAACAAAACCCCCACAAACCAACCTTCAGCCGAAATATGGCAAAGAT
Organism: Drosophila takahashii; assembly: GCF_030179915.1. Lineage (NCBI taxonomy): Eukaryota > Metazoa > Arthropoda > Insecta > Diptera > Drosophilidae > Drosophila > Drosophila takahashii. The sequence goes on along the minus strand of NC_091678.1, from coordinate 9,064,798 downwards.
TTTGTTCTTTTCAAAAGTTACCGCCCTTTTGCAGTTTTTTTGCCTTATCTGATCTTCGTGCTACCGTCCAATGTCGTCTACGTTTATATTTTATTCTTCCTAGTTATTAGTAAACGTATTTTGATTGCCGGTTAGCTGAGCTACCTAAAAACCTAGAGAGTCCTATATAATTAATGTGAATTTCGCCCACGAAGTTTGCCAATGTTTCGCCCCCCGGCGTACGAAAAACAAAAAACCGCTGTTGACTGAAGTTCGCCGACCATCGAGGGGCCCTCTAACAAGCCCAGCGAAAAACCGAAACAAAATAACCGCAAGCCATAATAAATGAAATCAAATAATTTGTTTACTTTTGTCAAGAAATTTGTTGTGGCCACACAGAAAACACCACAGGGTATTGAGATATTGTGAACGAATGAGTGATGACCTGTTTTATGAACTAATAATATAGGTTAAATTTTATTAGACGAAAAACGGGGGAAAAAATGCAACGTTTTGATTAAACGATTATTTTAAGAATTGAAGGATATGATATTAAAATCATTTAAGATTATGTTGTATTAACATTTCTAAATTGCAATAATTGTGGTAATTTTATTAGAAAATTATTAAGAATTTATGAAAGCCCATTTACCAAATTTGTTTAATATAATTCAGTAAAAATAAACTGCCTTATATGCCTTTTTCAAAAACCCTTGTTTACAGGGTACTTCCGATTTTGGTTCACACACTGCCCAGAGCCAAGGCGAGACATTCGGAGTCGTGCTAATTTGTAGCGCCCATTTCCGTTCTTTATGTGTCGGCGGGTCCTCCGCGGGTCCTTTGGTGGGACTTATTGGCAACCTCCGAATCGCGGTGTGCGGTCCACGAAAGTTTTTCTTTATTGATGCCCCACAATTAGCACGCCGCAAAGCCAGCCGATGTCCGTCGATTTCCGTCGTAAACAAAGCTTAACGCCCTTTAACCAGACGATACTTGGTAAACAAAGTGCACAAACCGCAAATAAACCAGCGACCTTGACTGCAGACCAATATAATGGGTGAGAATGGGGATGGGGATGTGGATGGGGTGACCAGTGAGCAGCCATGTGGACGATGACCACCAACTGCAGCCAAACTGAGTCACCTTTGAGTACCGAACCGGTTTAACATTCAACATTTGGTCGGGACGGCAAAAGGTTCTTTGAACCGTTCCGTTCTGAATTCGTTGATGGATTTATTTTGTGTTTAATGCGGCCGATTGTCGAGTAACGCGTGCCGTTTTTTCCAAATTTATTTCAAGGGAAGCCCGCCAGTTGACACAACTAATGGGCCGCGTTAATAATGAGATATTAAAAGAATGTTCTAGGGGTAGTAGGTATATCTCTGGGAGATCTCCATGAAATATGGCACGGTCTTCATCACGAAGTTCTTCTAATAAAGTTTTATAGAATGCCACAGCGATAAATCAAATGGGTTTGGAATTTCAGAGAATGATTAAAAAAAATAATATTAAAATGAGTACGAAATTAAAGGAATAATAAATCTTATTTTCCTGCCTATGTTTTCTCAATAAATTTCCAAGATGCATTATTGTTGAAGCACCAAAGTGTTAATGCCCTAAATAATGATAAATGGATTACTTGCCAATTAGTTTGAAAATATTTTCCAAATACAAATTTAGGGCTGGCATAAAATCTGCATTAGCCACCCACTAATTGAGGTCTAGGGTCTCCGGTCTCGGATCTCGGTCTCTCCGTCTAATTGGCAAACGCAATTTATGGCACCGAAAAACACTTTCCACACCTTTTCGGGCACCACATAGCCGGCAATAATTGGGAACAATCGGGCTTCGAGCAATGTTTGCCGTGTGCAAATTGGACAAATGTGTTGCGGAAGTTGTTAGAGAGTCAAGGAGGGGGGTTTAGGGGGGCTAAATACGAGACACAGAATTCCATTTGCCATTCCATTGAGTAGCAAATCGGAAACAGACAAAACCAACATGACATGACCGTGTTTCGAGCAAGTTTCGCCTTTGGCATTAATGGGTAACTAACTTGACAATTCGCTTCGACGATTAGCAAGAGGTTTTTCCGCTTTGTCCTCTTCGATGGCATTTTAAATTTCTCTTTGTTGAGGAGGGAAATTTTTTTTTTTTTTTTTTTTTTTTTTTTTGATATGCATAACAAATATTTATTGAAGAGTGTTATGTGAAACTCAATTCACTTTCACCCATGAAAAAAAAATAAAAATTAACAAAAAGTGAATAAAAAGATTGGTTACAAAAGTTTAGCAGTGTTGCAGTCTAGGCGTCTAAGTCTGGAATGAGTTTCCCACAAGCGTGCCGTCCAAGTATCCAATTGTCAGATGGGTGCAATCTTTTTAGTCTTCTTCTGTTCATAGGTCTGGAAAGTGTGAGGGCAAGTCTGTTTGTGTGGGAGATGAGTCTTGATCTGTAGCGAGTGGCAGAATTGGTGATAGATTTACAAACAGGATTAATTTTGAGATCTCGAAAAATAGTAGTGTTTCTTGTATAATATGGGGCGTTTATCATATGTCTTAAAATTTTGGATTGGCAGGATTCAACTCTTTTTATAGAAGTGTTACAGGCAGTGCCCCAGAAGTGTATACCCCAATGTAAACTAGGCATCAAGGTTGCTTTGAAGAGCCGGGTTTTCGCCGTGATCGATAGTCCACTGCCCGGACGAAGAAGCCATCTCATTTTCCCCGCTTTTTGCCTTACTGAAGCGCAGGTTGCCACAATGTGCTGCTTCCAGGTAAGCCGCCTGTCCAGAGTGAGCCCAAGGTACTTAACCGTGTCCGAGTGCTTTATTGGAGTCCCGTCTAAGGTTAGGCGATAAGTGTTCAGCCTGTTCAATGAAAAGGTGGCATGCTGAGACTTGGCAGGATTAACTGCGATGTTCCACCTCGACGCCCAGGCCTCAAACTCATTTAGCATGTCCTGCACCATATCTGTCGCCTCTCTTCGCAGAGCACTTGTCGCCAGAAATGCTGTGTCATCTGCATAGGTAGCTGTTAAAACATTCCTGCCTCTGGGCGACGGAAGGTCCGAGGTGAATATTGTATACAAGACAGGACCCAGCACACTTCCTTGAGGGACTCCAGCAAGAATAGGCCTTGAGGCAGATTTGGATCCTCGAACATCCACCTGGAAGGTTCTACCAATTAGAAATGAGCGAAGGAGATCAAAGTATGTCAGGGGAAGAATGGGTTTCAGCTTATAGAGCAAGCCACAGTGCCAGACTCGATCGAAGGCTTGCTTGACATCTAGGAATACTGCGCAACAATACTTTTTCGCCTCAAATGCTTTAAGGATATGGTTGACAACCCGATGCATTTGCTCAGCAGCGTTATGCAGACTCCTGAAACCAAACTGATGATTTGGAATTGCATTCTGAAACACATGAACACTAAAAAGCCTTTTTAGTAAGATTCGCTCAAAAATCTTAGAGAAGGTTGGCAATAGGCTTATAGGCCGAAAAGAATCTGCACAGCGGGGAGAGACGCCTTTCTTGGGGATCATAACAACATTCGCATGCTTCCACTGCTCCGGATAATATGAAAGAACAATCATAGCATTAAAGATACGCGTAAGGAACGAAATAGCTGCTACTGGCAAAGCTTTAACTACTTTTCCGTCAATGCTGTCATGGCCAGGGGCTTTGTTCATCTTCAGTCGCTTTATTTGGTCTTTAACTTCTTCTGCTTCAATAGGTAAAATTTGAGAAGCTAGACCAGAGGGAACATCATCAAAGGCTTCTGTAATAGCAGTCTCTTCATCTGTGGCCAAATCAAAAGGCTTAAATCTTTCTTCCAAAGAATCAGCGAATTCCTTAGCTATTTCATCATCTTTATTTGCCCAGGTACCGTCCGATCGAAGCAAGGGAAACTTCTGGAGAGGCTGCCGTTTAAGCCCGCGAGTGCATTTCCACAGTTCAAAGCCTCGATCAGCATCCGGATCGATAGCACTAAGTTTCCGGACAAAAAATTCGGACTTAGCATCATAAAGTGCTTTTCTTAATAGAGTATCAGCTCTTTTAAATATTGCTAAATCTTGTGGATGACGCGTTTGCATCCAGCGTCGCCGGAGTGATCTCTTCTGCCTAACCAGCGCCGTTACTCTGGTGTTTGAAAGGGCATTATTTGGCTGTGGAACAGCAGGGCGATTACCGATAGCAGTGGATGCGGCAGCGGCAGATTGAATCTTTAGAGTAAGGTCACTAACAGCTGTATCAATATCCAGAGGACAGTTCAGATCAGCAGATTCATCATTCTCAATAAGGATTGTAAGGTGATCCCTAAAACGTCCAATGTTAGCCCGACGAGACAGCAGCCTTGGTGTTGTAAGTCGGGGTGAAGTAGAAGCGCATAAAAGTATTTCAAGCGGAATGTGATCAGAACTAAGTTCATGAGATTCATGTACAGTCAGAAAGTTGGACGAGATACCCTTATAAATAGCAAAATCGATTGCCGTTGGACTTCGCCTTGCATCAGAAGGAAAGTGAGTTGGTCCTCCTGTAGCTAAGACTTGCAGACTTGAAGACGTAATAAAATCTAAAAGCTGAACACCTCTGGGTGAAGAGCGGATACAACCCCAAAATTGATTGTGAGCATTCCAGTCGCCAGCTATGATAAAACGGTTTGAAAATTCGCTAAAAAGTTGTCCAAAATCTTGAGCAGTCCATAAAAAGGAGGGGGGGCAGTAAATAGAAGCAATCACGATGTCTCCCAAGTCCGTGCTTAAGGTAATTGCAGCAGTTTGACATTTTACAGTAGAGTTGGTACTGTAAGGGGAGTACTGCAAGTGAGAGCGGATTAAAATAGCAGCACCTCCTCGAAGACGGTCAGAGGGATGATTAGCCGTCAATAAATCATATCCAAAAATTCTGAAATGTGAGCGGCTGTTAAAATGCGTTTCGTTAATTAGCATCACGTCAAGACCTGAGTAAAGTTAGATTAAATAAATGTGGTTGAAAGTTTAGGTACGAAACTTTTTTCTATGCATTTTGCTATTAAGAAAAATGGGTTTAAATTTGATTAGGTAGATCGAAGTTTTTACGGAAGAAAACAAACTTTAAAGATTTGTATTTTAATTTTAGTTTAATAATCATTAATTTTTTATTAAATTACTCATAATTCTAAACCAATTAATAATAAAGATTCTATACGAAAATAGTTTTATTGAATTCCTTTAATCCCTGGCAGATGGTAATGAACTTAAACATCTTCTGGGATTAATTCCGATTTCCCCGTAATTTCAGTTTGGTATGCTGGATCACACTTGTTTGTTGTTTCATATATTTTGGAAGTCTCAATTAATCCAATTCCTTAGTTCCAAACTGGCAACACATGACGCACACGCTGACTCACCGGCTCCACCACTTTGCAACTTCATTGGCCCCGCGGGCCAAAGTCCACGGGCCGCTCCAAGTTGCAACAGCCGTTTGTCTCGTGGCTGCGGCGGCTTCAACATTTATCCGGCTAGACAAAAAGCCTAATTCTGTCTGGCCAACCAGCTGTCAGCTGTGCCGCACACACATATATGTAGGTAGGAAGGTGGAGGAGGCCTTCCCACTAAACGGAGATGAATCCGACGGCCTAGAGAAAATTAAATTTAATACTTGCCAGCCAACCCGCCCGAATCTTGTTAAATTAATAAACTTCCCAGTCACTATGACAGTTTGTTGCAGTCGGCAAGTCAGGCTCGATTTAACGCTCAATTTGGTGGCTTAGGCTTAGATTTAAGCCGGGTCTTAGCCTTCCACGGATGATGATGAATCGCCAGCGGTGGCCGAAGCTCATCGCAGTGTCAGTGATAAATAAAAGCTCATTAGTTGGCCCAAACTTTTGGCTACCATCGTCTATATATACCTCCTCCCCCTAAAAAATGGGCAATCGGACAATCTTGACAGATAGCCAGCCATTGACTTTTCGGTTTCCCAGAAAGCCCAGCGGGTAGCTCTATAAAATCACGTTAACTGCACACGAAATCTGGCCAAAAGCCACCCAAGAGTTCCGCTCTCGCCGAGGGATTAGTTCAACGAAATTTAATAAGCCCTCGTGTTAACAAAAGGTCAATGGCAATAATTATGTAATTTGTAGTTAGAATGGGCATTTTATTGTCAACCTCTGAAGAACCAGCCGCCATCATGGCCATTCACATCGACAATAAGCAATAAGAGGCAATAGAATGACAATAAACTTGGCCAACAATACAGAGAAATGGGAATGAAAAGGTAATTTTATGTATGGAGAGTACGTTAAGAGGGGATATGAAAGGCAGGGGCTTAGGTTTATTAGTTGAGAGGGGATTGCAGTATATCATAAGTTTTAAATTTGTAGGGTGTTTACAATACAAATATTATAGATAATGAAGGTGAATGGCGTAGAATTGAGGGGGTTTTGGGTGTGAAGCCTGCCCTTTGGGATACATTTTATGTAAGTTGTGGTTTTTAAAAGTATGCTAGCCCCCCTAAATTTAATCCTGGCTACGCTACTGAGGATGGTAATTAATTGACTAAGTTAATTAAAATTCAATTTTAATCTATATATTTAATTATATTATTTTCCTAAACCGAAGATACCACCTAACACCTTCCCTTTTACCAATTTTCCGCCTACAATTAATATCCATGAAATTCCAATTGACCTATTGACTTCTATTCCTTTTCCTATATATTTACTACCTATTTTTTCGTTACTACCTCTTTGTGCCACCTCCATTCACACCGATTGCAGCCGAACCCCCGTGGCTAAGACTACGCCACTGATCCGGCGCAGCTGTGCCCCGATTTTAGCCGGAATAGATGGGCACGTAGCCGAAGTTTTGCCGCACACGCCTAGCCACAAAAGGCCAAAAATTACCTACATGTGGATGGATGTAGATGTAGGTGAAAAGGTGAGCCAAAAGGAGGCATATATAGAGTCGCAGAGTCGTGGGGAAAAAAGGTTCACAATGGAAATAGGGAGGGGATGTCGTAAAAATGACGTGGCTAACAGGACACAGATGGGGCGGAGATCGAGGACGATAGGCTAACAAGGGGCGTGGCAATCGCGCCTCCCTCTACTTTCCTTTTGGTTTTCCTTCACCTTTTGACAGTTGTGTCATGATAATTAGTTTTGGCCTGGTCTTTTCCCAACTGACGGGGGTGTCATGCCTTCTTTTTTATGACTCCTCGCATTGTTTATGTTGATTTGATGTTAATTTAACGTAAAAATGATAAATATCTCGAAAATAGAAAAAGAGGGAAACCATCGGGGGAGTGGGTCAAACATTTTCATTACCTCTTGAATAATTTTTTTCGGGTTTTGGCTGCTGTTGTGTTAGCTACTTGAGGTTACTTGACCTGCATACGTCGATGGCACGAAATGGTTTTCGTTTCTCTTGTTTGTTTTTAAGTTTCGGTATCTCTTCTTTTTTCCCCGTCGAGTTTAATTGGAGCAAGGCAGAAAATAAAAAGTCACTTGAACGAAATTTTTAATTGATATAATCTATTGCTGAATTCGCGCACAAAATATGTATGTACAATTTGCACATTTAAGGCAATCAACGCTCGCAATTAAACAAATGAAATTTTCTTTTCTCAGGCTTGAGAAATTTGCATGAAATCAGCATGTACACTGGGAGAAAACTCCAACGAAGGCTTCGGCACTTTATTTAGTTGTTTTTTTTTCATAGGCACTTAGCACTCTTAATTAACCAATCAGATGCTTTTAATTAGCAATCAATTTTATTCGCTCGTTTTTATTTAAATCCCGCGTAAACTCTTGATTTTTTTGAGGGAACTTGAAATCTCGCGACACTTTCGAGCGATGAAAAACCCGACTCACTGGAGCAACAGTTGGTTGTCTACTGACTCGTAACTCGCAACTCGTAACCGGCAAAAGATCATCGATCGTGCCATCGATTCGTCGGCGAACTTCGGCTCTGGCTTCGGTTTTAACGTCTTGATTGTTTTGGATACTATCATCTGTTTTGTCTTTGTTTTGTTTGTTCATTGATCGCACAGCTGTGAGGAAAATCAACTGCAACATTTTGCAGACTGGTTTTTAATGTTGCTGGGTCGCTGGGAAATGTTGCTGGAAACAGTGCTGACACTTTGGTGGGAATTTTCAATAGTGAGAAATGGGTATTTATAATTATTTAAGATTTATTTTATATCAGCATAACCGATTTTTCGTCATATGAATTTTATTATTTTTAAAATTATACATTTTTAAAAGTTCAATTTGAGTTCTAATATAACATAACAAATTAAAATATCTATCTGCTTGAAAAATATAAAAATAATTAATGTAAGACAGTTTTTATAATTATTTTTTCATGATAGCCTTTAAAAATGGAAAATTGTCCTAAACAAACCCACAAATTTTTAAGAAGTTCTCCAAATATCTCTGAAACATATTGCTCAAAAATTGGTACTAGCTGGATTGTATTTGTTGTTGTTTTTGCTGCCTTGCCCAGACATAAACACATTTCAGTTCTGGTCTTCAATTTTGATTTCTGTTTTTTTTTTGACAGTTATGGGGGTGTGTGGGAAAGGGACAGCGCTCGTCTGTCTGGTATATCGTTCTGGGAGCAATGAGTAAACAGATTTTAAATGGAATTTTCAATAAGTCATCAAAGAGGTACGCAGTCCACATATCCCGCAGCATCTCATTGCCTTTGTCTTGATGGATCACCTCTTGTTTTTGTTCTCTTGAATGGGCTCGTAAACTTCGACTGTCCCACATGGCATACTTTTCTGAAGATAAACCCAGCGGATTTCGGGCGCAATTCATTCAATGAACATCGATACATCGACACATCGACGAGTTCAATAGTTTCATAAATTTTAATTGCAAAAACGTGCAAGACAATGCCAAAAGAACAGCGCCAAAAGTGAAGAAGTAGGCCAAGCTGTGCATTTTGTTCTTTTCGGTTGTGATTTACATGGCACAGCGAACCCGCAAGTCAACTGGCAATTAAAGAAACCACAACCACTACCGAATGAATGGCAAAAGTGGCAATCGATAAATCTATATGATGATCACGAACTGCTCGCATCGCCAAATATGAGAGCGATTGGAATATTGGGTGTTTTGGCTTCATAAATACTCTTTACAAAATTATATTTAAATTTTAAGGATTAAGTTTATTTTTGGAAAATTAATTTATTTTTTTAAATATTATACCTATTATACCTATTTTCTATTTATTTCTTTGACTTCAAGTTGAATTCTCTCAAAGTTACCTCGTAGCTATTATACTTATCCATCGCAAGACCCCAAAGCAATTGCGACATGCTGCGATCCGAGATCATTTCGTAGATCGTGAAGATCCCCTTGTAACCCCGACAATGCCAATCTTAAATCATGTGGGTGGCTTTTCCACAAAATCCAAATCGATGATAAATTGCAATGAACTTCTCGGTGTGGCCTCCAAAAAACGATGTCAACAAGAAGTTCGCTGCACATAAATTTGGAGAAACGAGACCACAGTGGAAAAAATCGGGGGAAAATGAAAGAAATATGCCGGCTGGGTCAACCTGTAGCCAAAGAGCAAAAACTGCCAAGTGTATATACGTATGCAGAGGCCTTTGGAAGTCTGCATCTCCTTCTAAATTTAGATAAAACATCAGAGCAGAGCACTCGAAATGAGGTCGATGCTATGTTCCGCCTTTTTGAAGTCGTTTTCGAGGAGGCAACTAGTGCAATTAGAGGAGCATCAGCAGCATCCAAAACGATTCTACTTGGGCCCCGTGTCTAATTAAGTGCGTGAATCTTGGCAAGGGTTGCTCAAAAATCACAAAAATAGAAATGTATTTCCACACTTTACACATTTTGGACTCGGTCCAAAACTTGGAGCAGTTCAGCCAGCCAATTGAAGTGTAATTCACTTCCGCTTTTGTTTGTTGACCAAACAACCAGTTGGAAAGCCAGAACGGAGAACCAAAAACCCAAAAACCATAACCGCAGCGAAAACAAAATCCAGACAGACCCAAAGACCCTGACCATGTCTGTGTCCATGTTCCATGTTGACGTCAACTGGCCCAGCAGGCGACAACGGGCAAACATCTGTCCAAGTCCAGTTATCAGTGGAGCTAATGCCCCGACTAGTCGGGGGTCCTTAGTCCGATTTTTGTTCTGGGCATGGATCTGCACTCCCCCAATGACAATTACCGGGTACGACCGCAGTTAAGTACCAGACAGGGGCTTTCCCTTGCCCACCGCACTCCCCTTGTGAGCTGGTGGAAAAGCTAAACAAAGTTCTCGAAACACAGAAACACACACGACCGAAGGGGGATTTACATTTGTAATTAGAAAGCTTTGGCCAAACTTTGACGAATGAACAGCCAAAAAAAAGAAGCAAAACAGCAATCCATCGAAATGAACTTGGAACGTGGCTGTTGATACCCTTAAAAAAACAGTATAACATGATATAACAAGGAATAATAGGTTGCGGATTTTTTATTTAGATCCGAGATAAATTAAAAACAATTTACGAAAACTTAAATTATATCATACAAACATTTTATATGTCTTTTTTCGATTGCTTTAAATTAATTAAAATAATTTTATATTCTTGTTATTTATTTAATATTTTATTTAATATTATTTTTCTCTCTAAAAACATTTTTGTGTCATATATGACATATGTAAACTTACTTGTATACCATCCAATTGCAATTTCATAACTTTCAGTTGCCAACTTGTGCATTGCAGTTAATGTCTCTAATTTACTGGAAGAGCACTTCTGAGCAAAATAACAAACTAATGAAATAATGTTGTGGCCTTACAGTTTTCGAGATGGCTCAATTTAGCCGGAGCCCCGGCTTACATGGCGTATGATAAACCAACTTTCGCAGCGAATCAAGTGCACTTGTTCTGTTGACCAATAGAAACTTGGCTTATAGAACTCTCGCTTAAAGGGGGCTTAGAGTTTGCGAAATTACTAAGTGAAAAGAATTGGCATTTAAGTGGAGGAGTGAAGCGAACTAAAGTTTAGTGCGGCAACTGTACTTGAAAGTTTTCGCTGGCCGTATCACGTGCCGCGCGACTAATTTATGCAACAGAAGGCGCAGCCATTGATTGGTTGCCACGCCCAGTTTTCCACCCACTTTCCCACCCGCCGCCCCCTTCAGTGTTTTCTTCTCGTACAACTTAATTTGTGTGCCGGAATTTATGGATGCTGCACGTGCAAAAAGAGGGCCTGGATGGGCCTCCCACAAAGTTTTTTACCGCCTGATTTGTGGTTACAAAACTTTTTTGTTATTCTTTTCTTTTCTTTTTTTTTGTTTTTTGCTCCCACTGCCACGCAATTGAGAATTGCAAAACACATAGAAAAGAGCACAGTTGAATTTTTATTTTATTTGTTTAACCCGTAAAGCTGCAGAAGATTGTGCAAGCAGAAGCCGACTAAATTTAGCCAATTGAAATGTACAGAGGAAAAAGCTTAGCCCCCCGACCAGCATTTGTGGCATTGTTAACTTTAATGTGGAGCCATAAAAAGAACTATGCATTGTTTACCATGGAAACGATTGAAACGATGCAGGAGAGTCGAAGGAGATGGTATTTGGGCTACGAGAAGAATTTCCCTAAAAATAAATCAAAGTCTGCTGCATTTATGAACTTCAATTTGAGGCCAGATGCTGCATCCTCGATGCAAACATGGAAGACCCTCCTCCTCCTCGTCCGCATCCCTAGTTGCCTGCCACCTAAGCAGATTTCATTTTAGATAAAGCAAATGTAAGCTTTTCCATTGAACTGCCGAACAGCAGGTGAGGAGATGGAAAAGCCAACGAAAGAGGTTTACGAACAGGAATTACTGGTAGAGTGGAAAAAAGGGCTTGTGCACGGAAATTTTATGCATTTGCATTTATCTTAAGTGGGCTTCGACGTGTAAACTGATTGGAACAGTAATTTTTTAAAAAAGATCGAAATTGGCTGGGCATTAGAATTTACCTAGCTTTAAATATTAGAAAATTCAGTGAATCATGCAATAAATCTTTTGTTTTCCTAAGCTTCTTTCTTAAGCTACTCAATTTCTCTAGCTAAAAGTCTTAAAATCATTTTCCATAGTTTTGCATAATATTTACTCAACTTTTTAAGCACTTAAATCCTTTTAAGCTTGAAAAGAAAACCTCAAACTCTCTAAAATTGCACTTCAATCAGGGCATTTATCAAAAACAACAATAGCAAAGGACGGACTGCTGCGAAAGGCAAATCAGTCAAGCGCATTAAATTGTGCTATTGTTTTAGTTTAATTACATAATAATTGCCCTGTTCGTTGTTATTCATGTTTGTCTTCTGCTAATAACTGCAAGCAGCTTATGGGAAAAAGCCTCAGAAACAACAACTCCGGCAGAGCGTAATCAATGCAGGAAGAATGACCTTAGAAATTGGCTACAACGGGCGTTTCTTGGCCTGCACGAGACAGGATAAAGGATAACGGAAGGACAAAGGACCAAGACGGGCAATTATATAAGACACAGCGTGTGTGCTTATTTTGATTTAATTCCCCATTTAAGACTCTGCCAGCCCGTTATTTACATACTTGATTGGGAAAATCTTCATGTGCGTGTGGAAAGAGGAAGCGTTTACCATTTTACCTTTTCGACTTGCAGCTTCCACATGTTCCCTTTGTTTAGTTCGAGAGTGGAAAATCAAATTAGTAGCGTAGTAAAATTCATTTAAGTAAATTTGCACAAATTGCTCTTTGTTACGGCAATGACTCAGCTGAAGTCAGGTCTTTAAGGGAGGGAGAGTCCGGACAAAAGAGCTACTTTAAGATTTTCAACTGGAAATATTCTTAAAACTGGTTGGGGCAAATATTATTATTTTATCTGTCTAACAACATGTAATTGAAATTTTCGTTTATATATAATTTAATTTAAGAACAATAACTTTTTTTATACACTTTCTTAAAGACTTATACATCCCAAAAATCCAAAAGGGGTAACAAAAAACCGCAAAGTTATTTAACGACTCTGTTAACTGCTGCGTGTTAATAAGAGTGCAGTTCAAACCGCAATTCGATGTGGACAAACTTTAAGCGAGCTCTTCAACCCTTTCTTCCTGCTTGAAACTCCATTTCTGCGGCCTTTAATTTGGATGCCTGGAAACTTTGGCTTTCGGTTTTTTCTCCTACGCGTTGGCAAGTGCCGTCGCTAAAGTTGACTTTGAACACTTTTACGTTTCGCTGATTTTTCAAGAGTTTCGTTTTCCATTTTTTCGCCGTGGTTCTGGCCACATTTGACTCTGACTGGGATCTGGATCCTTGGGCTCTTTCAGCTGGTGCCGCCGCTGCTCCTTCGTCGTCACTCATTAGAAAAACGTTGCAAAAGTCGAAAAAAATGTGCACTACGTGTTGCAGGGACGCAAAAAAACGGCAATGAAAACCCTCATGTAAAGTTTGCACTGGCAAAAAGTAAGCTTGCACAGTAAGAAACAAGAAAGGAAGCTAGCTTCGGCCAGCCGAAGCTTATATACCCTTGCAGATCATTCCTATTAATTCACAAATCGCAAAAATGTTCAATTTTCTAATATTTCTCATTAATTTTCCGATCGTTCCTATGACAGCTATATGATATAGTCGTCCGATTTTGATAAAATTAAAATTGAAATTCGGAAATATTTAAAAAGAGTCATATTCTAGAGTAGAAGATAATACAATAAAAACCAAAGAAGCTAGAATTTATTTCCTATTACTTTTCCATTAATTTTCCGGTCGTTCCTATGGCAGCTATATGATATAGTAGTCCGATTTTTTAAATAATTAATTCGAAATTCAGAAATATTTAAAAAATAACATCCCCAAAAGTAGAAGGTAATATTTCAAAAAACACCGAAGCTAGAATTTTTTTAACGTTTTCTTTTCCGATCTTTCCTATGGGAGCTATAAGATATAGTTGTCCGATCCGGTTGGTTCCGACATATATACTACCTGCAATAGAAAGAAGACTTTTGGGAAAGTTTCATCCCGATAGCTCAAAAACTGAGAGACTAGTTTGCGTAGAAACAGACAGACGGACAGACGGACAGACGGACAGACGGACAGATGGACAGACGGACAGACGGACAGACGGACATGGCTAGATCGACTCGTCTTGTGATGCTGATCAAGAATATATATACTTTATGGGGTCGGAAACGTCTCCTTCACTGCGTTGCAAACTTCTGACTGAAATCATAATACCCTCTGCAAGGGTATAAAAAAAGAAATAGACGAAAAAAAAGGTAAAGAAAAGACCACGAAAAGTTTATTACAAAGTTTGGACTGAAACACGCGCCAAAGAAAGGAGAACGCAAACTAAAGTTTAATATTTGATTTAAAAGTTGATAAAATTTACTTTAGTCTGCACTCAATGCACTCAGCACGGTGTTATTTGTTTTTATTGAATTTGTTCAAATGTGTCTTGGCCAGATTCCCTTGTTCGTCCTTCGTCCTTTCTCGTCCTTTCCCGTGAGGTTTTCATTTTTTGGTTTGCCGGCTACCACGTGGATTTCTCATTTCGCCATGCAAATATGAAAAACAAATGGGGAAATGAAAGACGGACGCCGAATGACGAGAAGTCGCCGGTTCGCAACAAAAAAGGCGCTGCCCTGAAAATGGGAAAATTTTCAAATGCATTGTTTGCCGGCTTTGGAATGGAAAACACGAATAGTGCGATAAAGCGGGACAAAGCATGGGCATTGTTATGAGCCAGGATATGAATGCAGGGGCGGGAGTCGCGAAAGGGGTTACAAAACCTGGAGAAGGGAGCACTAGTTTTGGGTACCAAATGAAGTTGTAAGGGGTGGCTCTGTGGGGAAGTAGTGGACACAATAAACCAAAATTAAATGGCACAGAACGCGAAATTATTGAACAGGGAATAACAATTGAATTTCTATTTGGGTTTACATCCACTATTAATTACTTTTAAGTTTTTCTTTTCATCAATTTAAGAACCATTTTGTGAATAAAGATTTTTTAGTAGATTACAAAACATATTAAAATAAACTTAATAGTATATCATCTTATAGTTTGTTAAACTTTGCGTTTAAATTAAACATAAATTTTAAATAAATGCAAACACCAATATAATTTAGCACAGAGTATAACATTGTCCAAAAACTATATTTACTAATAAGTTGCACCTATTTCAATCGCTTAGCAAATGTGGCAGCCGCTTTTAAGCAGAGGTGAATTTAATTTGGAATTTAATTCTAGCATGCAAATATATTTTCGTGTTTTCCTGTTCCGCCTGCAGTTATTTGCATTTCCATTCGCAGTGGAAACTTGCACCTAAACGTATAAAAGTCCCCCTCACAAATTTCGCCTGCTACCTACTAATTTCGGTTATATTTTTTTTCGATTTCATTCTTTTATATTCGTCTATATTTGAACGCCCAAATTGGCAAATTGAGTTTGTTAGTCCAGGCTCCTGCTCGTCAACTATATAAATGTGTATAAAGGATACCAAATATGGCGGAATGTGCAATGCATTGCCTGGCTTCGAGCTTCTTCATCTCAAATAAACCCAATTTGGCGCCCATGTCACATACGTCAACGCGACGGGCCACGCCCACTTTTGGGGCGGCAAGTTTCGCTGGCAATTTGTCAGCTATTTTTTCCCCGCTTTTCCATTTTTCGGTTCTTGTTTTTCCCGATTCTTATATTTTCTTTTGCTGCATCACGTGCCACAGCGGCGCACGTTTAGCTGAGCTTATCATTTTCTCAAAGACTTTGTCTCTTGCCATCTCTAACTCGCAGTCCCCGTCGACTATTTAATATGCAAAACGTCAACTAACCAAAAACTGACAAAGTTGAAATAAATTTTTATTTCATGGACCCGCTTTCAGTGTCTCTGTTTATATATCGGCAATGAACTTGCCGCAGAATCAGCGCAAAACCCACGAGCCTTTTGGCTTCTAAGCTGAAAACGAAGGAGCCTAGCGAAAGCATTTCTTTTTTTGGCAATCCTCTCACGTAGCAGACAGAAAAGTAAAAGAAGAAAAAAAGGAAGGGAAATCCCCTGGAGAATCCGAGAAAAACCAAAACTTTTTAATTTTAATTTTAATTTCATAAATGCAGTGAGCTGCAGTTGCGAAAACGAAATCGTTGTCATCATCGCAATTCAATCAGAGGAACCAGAGGAGCTGCCACTGCCACCTGGCGCCAAATTGCTTAGTGCGGCGGAAATCATCATTTTCCAACTGGTAACTGAATTGCGGAGCTGCCGCCGCAGCACGGATGAAAAAGTTTGTCATACGCCCCGTGGTACGGCCAACACGGCGGATGACGGATCCACCTTTCAAATGCACGCCGCACTCAAACGAGTGAGTGTACAAGTGTGTGAGTAAGTGAGTGTGTGTTTGGGAGTGTGGAATATTTTCACGTCGAACCGGCATTTGCATATGCCGGATAATGGTCTGGCTTTAGCCGCTTTCCCACTGTTTTTCCCCAGTCCCCTTTAGTTTTTCCGTTTGTCGTGTAAAAAACAATTAACGCAAAAAACAGGGAGTGACTCATGAGCCTTTCGGATGAAATAATCAACGCTTAGATTTTTTCACGTTTTCAAGGGTATTTCACTGGTGCGGTAAATGAGCAAAATGCCAAAGGATTCCGGCTAGTCATTGCCTAATGGAAGTTTTTCCAACAGTTTTGCTGGGATGGTTAGCCACCTTTAATTCTAATTAATCGAGTTGGTTTCGTAGGGGTTTTCTTCAAACAAAATCGATTGAAAATTGAAGTGGTAAGAAATATTTGTATTGATTTTTTGCGGATTAAACTCTTTAGAGAGTTGCTTACACTCTTGATAAAATGTTCTTATTAAAAAAGGTTTTCCCCGTGTTTTAACTCACCATTTGCTGTTGACTCTTTGGCTTCTTAACCAGATCGGGCACTTTGAAGCTGGTGACCGCCTCGATGACCTCGGCCAAAAGAAGGCCATCCCGACAATCGGCCGATAGATCTGTGACCTTTCTCTTCGATTTGGCACGTTCCAAGTAATAGTTGGCCCAGTCTGTGTATATCTGCAAAAGGGTATTAAAATAGATGAATTTAAATGTTTACTAAACGGCCAACCTAATGGTCCATTCAAGTTGTAATTAAGATTTCAGCCAGGCCCCTGGTGCAGCACAAATTGCAGTCTTCTACGCAATTTGGCTATCAGGAAATCATTAGCCACCCAGCCAGCCATTCGGCCCAAAAGCAACATATGCACAAGGAGTTGAGCAAGCAAACAAATTAAAATTGAAGACATTTCCGCCCAAAGAGCCCTTGGAAGTCGTTAAGAAAATCTGTGCAACAATTTTGGCTAAACGAAAAATCCTTTTTATTTCTTTGGCAGCCCTAGTGGCCCTATCCTTATGCTTATCCTTATCCTTATCCCATTTCCATCTCCCATTCCTCGCAGTGTCCGGCAAGTTTCATTTGTTGTATTGCGACGTCCTTGGCCTGGTCTATCCCTCATCTGTCTGTCTTCCAAGATTTGGTTACATAAATTTCACTACTATGACTGCAAGTTTTGTGATTTAATGCTGAACGGGATTTGTTGCCTTATGGGGTAGTGTGAAATTTTGGTCAGTTGGGCTATTACCGTACTTCAAAACGTATGAAATATTTATTAGAATCATTTGAAACATTTTTGAAGCATATATTATGCGTAAAAATATTTCATAGAATTTAAATAATGATTTCTGAGTTTTGTAAATATTTTAAAAAAATTTAGAAAATACAAGACATATTTGGAATAGAAAGTAGTAGAAAATTTTTATAATAATCATTTTAAACATTTTTGAAGCATATATTATGGGTAGGAATATTTTCTAGAATATATATAATGATTACTGATTTTAGATAAATATATTTTAATAATAAATATTTTTTAATAAATAAATATTTTTTAAAGATAGAAAAGTACAAGACACATTTGGGATATCAAAATGCAACTAGCAGCATCTTTCCTTCGCCTAACTTCTGATCTCCAGGGTATTTGAACTTTCCTTTTGTCTCTGGCAAGGGCATTATTAGCTTTCCAGACATTGGCTGCCCTCACGTCGTTAGCCACATCCTTACATAGTTTTTATTAGCCCCCCACCGCCAGTTGGTTGTCCTAATGCGGCCCTCATCCTCCGACTTTTCTGCATATGCATGCGACACATTTTATGTTCGCCTTGCTTGGCAATAAAAATATCTTGCATTGTACTTTTGCTATCTTTTGCTATCTTTTGCCAGCCTTCTGTTTGTCTAGCTGCCATTCTGTTATTGTCCCTCGTTTCTGGTTCTGGCCCTCTACTGTTTAGCCATATTCCATTTCCGACCGAGTTGCGAGCGGGCTTTACATCTCAAAGGGGCCAGACGCAGACACAGTCACAGTCACAACAACAATGGACTTGGCCCAGGACTTTCGGCTTGCTTATGCAACTTTTTCACATTTTTCAGTTGCTTTCTTTAGGCTCGGGATTTGGCTTTGGCTTTGGCATTGGCTTTCGAAACAATAAACTGAAAACTTGTTAGTGGAAAATAGCCGGGCGAATGTCAGTGTCACCGGCTTAGAGCACATGTACTACTGCAAGGACTCCCCTCGGTGGCTGTGTGTATCTGAGAGATACTTTTGTTTATGAAGCGACATTTTTTCCATTTTCCACACTCTCGCCATGGTAACTTAAATTTAGTTTGCTTTGCTGGGCACAAAAAGCTACTCTTTCGCTAATTAATTTAGTTCCATTAGTTTGTTGTCTCTCTCTCGTTCTTTATACAAACCTCTGCATAGTCACGCGTCAGGATGCCGTTGATATTATCGCAGGAGCCTTGATAACTCACACAGCGACCCAGCATTTTTTCCTCAGTTAAAAAGGTCCACTGATTGATGGAGTTGATTATTTTTTTTTATTTACACTGTTTTACACATTTTGTTTGCATTTACAGGGAGTCATTGATCAATTGGAATGGTGAATGGCTTTAACGATTGATTTAAATATTAAATTCTAGAGCAGTGAAAATAAATAATACAAATAAAAAGTAAAATATTTAATAGATCTCCTTTAAATCATTCCCTAAAAGGTATTAACTAGACCATCTAATCTGCCTTTATAAAAGCTCTCCAACAATACCCGCATCTAACAGAACCCATTTATTATACTCCCCGTACTTATCACACATTATGCACCTTTCAACCACAGCCATGTTTATGGGTAAGCCCTCTCAACACTTTTTATTTCCTCCAGACCGTTTCATAAATATTAAATTACTTCCAACGGTTGCCCGCAAGTAAGTATGCTCCGTTGTAAAATGTATTATTATTTTCTTTTTCCATCCCCGTTAAAATGTCAATTATGATAAAGTTTTATTGAAACACCGCAGCGCTGAACACATTAAGCCTTATCAGCGGAGCCAGAAAGGAGCCAGCTTCGGTGATAATAATAATAAAAAAACATTAGGCAACATTTTCCCTTTCACTTTCACCCTTTTCAAAAGCTCTTGGCCTCTTCTGAATATACCTGGTAATTTTGGGGAGTATTGCTTTCTTGAGAAGAAAGTTAGATGCATTTAGAAGGGTTTATAAATTTTAAATTATATTTACTTTAAAATTGAAAAGAACTGTTAAAAATTCTTTATCATTAGCCAACTTTTACTGAAAACAGAAATATCAGAAATTATTAAATATTGAAACTTATTAAATATGTAATATTACAACCTCTTTAATGGGTATTTTTAATTCGTTTAATTTTCCACAAGCCCTGTACTTTCTTTATGAAATATTTTTTGAAGTTCCGTGTTGGAAATCACACGCCCACTTGGACAAACTAATTGAAAATGAAAGTGGCACCCAGAGCTGACAGAAACAGAGGCAACACCGACATCATTTTGGCCAACAACAGGTTGGCTGTTGGTCCTGAACCCGCGTTCCGGAAATGGGTTTTTGGGCCGGACCCCTTGCTACCCCGGACTTTAACGCTTTTTTGGAAGGTTGGAGAGCTTATGCATAATTGGGGCCGACACCCTTGTCAGCGACAATTCAGATTTGTGTAGGCCAAGCAATTTGGTTAGGCTGATAAATTTTAGTTTGGGGCTGAAAAGGGGTTGACAAATCGTCCAGGAAATCAATTTTGGTATTGGGCGGGTGTATGAAAAAGGTCAAAGAGCCATTTAGGAAATGAAAAACCAGCCACGCCCACCATCTGAAGTCTCTTATCTAGTGTGTGAACACTTTTCGAGGGTTGAGTGGTGGGTTTCGCTTGAACTTTTGGCCCCGAGTACTTTACGTTACTTTCTGTGAAATGTCAGTGAAATGTCAGAATAAAAGTAATGCTGATAAAAATTTTATAGCTTGTCAGAAATGTGCAAAAAAAAGAAACGAAAACGAAAACAAAATGTAACCGCCCCCGAGGGGTTGCTGTCGCTTTCCCTGTTCCTTCTGTTCTTTATCAAAAATGTCGCGACTTTGGTACTTTAGTTTATTGGAATTTGCATGGCAGTAGCAAAGGCAACGCGACAGGTGATTTTTAGGGTGTGGTGGGAGTTTCACATCAAATTTATGTTAAATCGAACGCCCATAAATGGTGTCTGCTGGCTGTTAAATAACTCCATCGTTGTGTTGCCTGTGCCCAAGTGAGTTTCGGTTATCTCGCAGTTAACAGTCGCTTTAAGCCGCTTTAAGGATTGGCCAAAAGCCTGTGAATGTGAACTCAGGTGTGTCAGCTCTTTGCACTCGGGTGTAATTTTAACTCAATTCGGCTTTGGAAAATTGATTTCTTACAGTTCGGTTCATAAATTTATGCTTGGGAATATTATATACAATAAAAAATTCTATATATTCTGAAAATATAAATTAAATATTTTATGTTAAACTAAAAATAAATTTAATATTTTTTCCAAACAAAAATATAAAAATACAATAAAAAATAAAATATAAAAAGTTTTAAAGATTTGAACCGCAGTGTATATGGGCTTTCAATATTAAGCATCTCCGATTCGTTGTACCTGGAAAATCGAATAGGCTCAATGGCATCCAATGACAACCTGTTGCCAGCCTCTTTGATAATGGAGCTTCCCACATCCCCCCTTCCCTGCCCTGCTGCATTCCACCCAGGAATATGAGAAAAAGCCACCCCAGTATACGGCTTTGTAGTCACCATCCCCGACTAACCTCATTAAATTGGATTGTATTATCGGCTTTTATCGCATTTGACCCAACAGTTTCAGGCATCTACACCTCCACCTCCACCGCCGCACGGAACTCAATTTGCCCAAACTCGATGAAAGCCTGAGAAGAAGAAATCAAATCACAGGCGATTGACATTTGAAAGTAATGTCAAAACAATCTCGGACACCTTTTGCCCGGCAACAGTGACTTGGTTGGTTGGGAAGGGAAAGGAAAGGACGGCAAGTGGACTGATTGGGCAAATGTGTTGATGTGCCCAATCAACTGAGTTTCATATCAAAGTCAAAGGCAAGTCCGTTGACATTGCCAAGAGCTGGAGAGGTGGAATGGGAGCTCGAAATATGACATCATTTAAGATGGGTCAATCGCATGAAAGGGCCATAAAACGTCTTCAAGCGATAAACTCAGTTCTAGTGCTTTAAAGTGAGTTTACAGATTGCAGCCTATAAAAGCCATAAACTTCTGTGTTGTTTTTTTATGAACTATAAAGAATTTACAGAGTGATAGTCTGATTTTATACACCCACTTGAAAACCATTTAAACAAATTTAGCTATTAATGAAAAACTAGTCATTCAATAAATTAGGAAATAAAATGAATATTTTTACTAACTTTGTGATAAAAATAATTTAATTAAAAATCGAGGTGCATAGATTTTATTCCAGGAGCCTTATTTACATATTTACCATCCAAATAATGTAAAACGTTATAAATACAAAAGACAATATCTGCCGGCCAGAGTTTCTGTTATTTAATACATGTAATGCAATAAATTCTCTTTCTAGTGCCAATTACTTTTCGTACCCAGTTTTTTCAATTTCGAATGCACAATTTAAAACAAATAGGCAATTCGAATGTTTTATGACACTCAAATGGCCGGCAGAACACTCCACAAAGGCCCTTCCTTCATTTTCGCCTAGACACATAACCACTTCCCACCACAGTTTATCGCCTACAAAGGCCAATAAACTAAACCCTTGTCTTCGCCGCACAAAATCCCCTCCCTCGACATCCAAACATTTGCGTAGGTGTGTCAAGTGAATAAAAAGCCCGAAATGATTATGGGCAATTTCCGAATGCCCACGCAGAAAAACTCGTGAAAGAAGCTTCCAAAGAATCGACTATTTCTATTTGTTTTTCTATATTGCCGTCCCATTCATTAATTGATAACAATTCGTGACACAATTAATGGAAAGCTTTGCCTCAATTCTTTTATTACCCATAACAACTAGGCGAAACTCAAGGCAAAACAAATAATGGGAGAAAAACAAAAGTTGCAAAAACTCAACCGAGGGGCAGGGAAATCAGCATTTCTGCTGATAGGCAAAAATAAGAAATGAGAAAGGAAAGAATAAAAGTTGAGACAGAAACGCTTGTCAACTGTCACATAAATAAAATATATAAATATATTTTTAGGCAATGCCAAGCGGAAATTCCCTCCCTTCGTTTAGCGAAGCCCAGAAGGAAAAAAAAGGTGAGGGATGATGGCTTGTCGCTTTTAATAATGACAACTCATCAAAAATGTATATGACCCAGTTGGCTGAATCCTCACACCCCCAACGACGAATCAACAAACTAAAAGATGCCAAAAATAAAGGAACAACTTTTACAAATAAATAAAAAACAAAAAAACGAAACCGAGACCGAAAAAAACAAAAATATATATACGGAAGATATATATCATCCGACAAGTTGGCCAAACTTTTGCCGCACTGTGTGCCGAAGTGCTGGCGGCACTTTTATGGCAATTGGATAAGGTCCTTGGTGTGGGAGACGGGGATCCCAGCTGGGGCTAAGTGCCGAATTAGCGATGCACGGGGGTCGGTGGCCCTAAAAGGTCTCATCGGGGGAGTATTTACGGGTCAGATGAGTGGCAAAAGATACTGGATATTATTGGTGGCCCAGCATGGGCAATCGAAATTTATTATTTGTGAATTTTATGTCTATTTAATGAGTGGAATCAATAAAAAGTAGTTAGGTTAATATTAATAAATATTCCCTGTTGTTAAAAGTAACAAAATAAATGCAGAAACATTTAAAAGGTGTTTTTAAGATTTTACTTTAATAAATTTAAGTAAAAATCAAATCAGGCATGTAAGCTATGCAACACTTTGGCTTACACAAATATTCCAATTAATTAATTTAAGACCCAATCAGAAGAGATAACAATTTCATTCATTTGCCTATTAATGCTATCTCTTTAATTCGTTATTCTGGCAATTATCGTGATTCACACATCGACAGCTCTGGCATAAAACCGAACCGAACATTTTCCTAGTAGTTTTCCCGACCATTAACCTGCTTGACCTGCCTCTTCTGGTGGCAATGTGGAAATCGAATGAAAGCTGCTTTATACAGACATTAAACTAATTGCCTGACGCATCAGCTGCTTGCCTAATTTTGCATAAAATTTGCACAGAGCGAAGAAAAAACATCAATGGTTGACCGCAGGCGAGTAGAGAAAGCAAGGATGACCGCATATTGGACCGCAGGATATACACATACATGCGGACGAAAGGACCAAAAACCGGCAAATGCGGCAAAGTCAATGGCCATTCGGGCAATTGGGCACAGATGCGAGTTGAAATGCCTCGAATCGAGTGTGAGTGACACGTGGGTTGGGCTTCTGGGTTGACAGAACCCCTCATTCTCAGCATCCTTCATAAAGCATAATGGAACAATGGAAATCGATATGCGGGCACCTAAAAATAGCCCACGAAAACAGCCCAATTTCATGATGGTCAAATGGCTGACCCAAAAACTTGCAAACATTTTTTAATTATGTTTTCAATTAATTATGCGGCAGCACATTGTGGCACCCTTAAGAAAAGAAAAGGAAAAAGTTTTTCGGCGTTAATTTAATTACCTCTAAAATGCGGAATGAGGGACAGGAATGGGCTTAACTGCTTATTATTATGCCACACGAATGGCACGGGCCGTGTTAACAGCTGTTAAGGCCATAGCGTGCTTGGGCCAACTGAACAGCCATGAGTCACCTGCAATTGACGTCAGGGGAGTGGGTTTGAAATCAGGACCCTTTTAAGAAGCTCCAGGCTTCATATTACGCATACGCAACGAGTAACGAGCCAAGAGCCAACCGAAATGAAGCCCCCAACAAGGTGAAAAGTGGCTCGGGGTGGCTGAACAATCAAAGTTTGCCACAGGCAAAAACAACAAGAGGAAAAAAAGAAATTGTTTCGCAAAAGGTGCCTCCTTTTAACAGCTTGTTTTTACGTTCGAATTTTAAACAGCTTGCGGAAAAGGGGGAAAAATCAAAGTACGCTGCGTGATAAAGGATTGAGAATTCGGGGAGCTAAACGGAAAATGAGGAAAATGAGTGGGGCGAAAAAGAAATTGTTGCCTAATGGCTTCATTGCTGATGGGTTAAAAGGGTTTGGGTTTCGAAGACGCGTTCGTTGGAGCTTGTAATACGCCATTTTTTAGCAGATGCATAAGGGATTGTTGAGAGAAATTTCAGCCTATTGGATGATTTGTGGCTCATTAAAGAGGTGAAGAATAGGGAAAGAAAGGATTTAGTCTTCGGGTTTTCTAGGGATATCCTTTATACTTGAATTTATAGTTCAGTTTGCAACTCAGGTAGTATTTATTTCACTGCTAGTAATTATTAAATTATGGTTTGGTTCAATTTTTCCTTAAATGAACTTGAGTTTATAATTTACACTGTTGATAATTGACAACGAAAAGCCTTTTTTATTTTAGGAAAATTTATTGTTTTATTTTTCACCACGACCTACTTCATTAACTGTCATAAGTAGTGGTTGAAAACTATTTAATTTGAAATTTATTAACCACATCAATTACCGCGCATTTAGTTCATTATAATGTGAATTCAATTAAATTGCTTGATAAACACTAAGCCCTCAGCACTCCGGGAATTGATTTATTATTGGTGGCACTATCATTTAACCGAACATGTGCAGTTTTCAATAATTTCATTTTGCTTTCTAGCGGGAAAGCGGCATTTTCCACCCCCGCCGACCGCGAATCGAACTTTTTTATTTACACTTAATTAACTGCATTTTCCGGAGCACATAAATTTCACTTGATTAAACCATTTGCTGCACTATTCTCTCAGAATGTTGCGTTTTAAACAAAAAACGGCCGAAGGGGCAATTAATTCGTTAAAAAGAAGACGAAGTGGGGGAAAGGGGGCGGAAAAACTCTAGGCACGCTTTTCAATTCTATTTTCAACCGAACCGAACGGAAAACCAAACTTTTCCCCAACCGATACGCGACGCGATCAACAACGAACTGAGAATCGGAGAGAATTGGGAGCATCTTGCCCCTCTTCCAGTTGGGGATTCTATTTTTGGCAGAAACGCCGGCAACATTTTCCCGATGGCCGGCAACATTTTCTCGAAACATACGAAAATAAATGCATGTAAAGCGGAAATGTTACTGCCTGCCGGATTAAGCGATCGTCAAAATGGAAAATGAAAATTGAAAATCTGTGCACACTCACCGAAAATTCAATTACTCAACCCATTTGGGAGAAAATCTCAAATTTAAATTACAAAATAAACAATTAGATTTGGGCAAAAGTGAGCGATGGAAAAGCAGGAAAAGCAATGCCAAATGCAGCAGTCGAAAACAATGAAATGAAAATATTCATGAGGGCAGGAAAAAATGGGGTTGGTAGTGAGTTCCGTTCGTGTAATACAATATCACTCAAGGATAAAAGTTTTCAGTTTCAGTGGTGTGGAGAAGACGGTGGCCAATGCAAATAAGTCAAGTTAAAATTAATTTACATTTTACAACGGCAAAAGCAGCAACAACAACGTGTTGACTCGGGGCAAATGGTTAAACAAAAAATAAGGAAAAGAATCCCTTGCATACTTTCTGGAGATGTTCCGAACAGCAAATTGATAGGGTGGACAAAGGACGAGACGTGAAAGTCAAGATGGAAAGTCAGTAAAGGATGGTGGCTCCTTTTTTCTATGCTGAAACCGAGGCACTTTAAAAGTTTTCCCTGCTATTTAATTTTCTGTTTAGTCAACTGTCAAGCCAGTGTAAAATTAGTGCTGCAGCCCCACGAATGAAAAACTACAAGTTGGTTGCCAGTCATGCAACAGTTTTCCATTTCCCTCATTCAGCCATAAAACATGCCAAGTCACAACAGAGGTGAAACAGCACATTCGAGATCCTAGTGTTGCAAAGGGAGCTTACAGGGATTTTGATTTGAGTGGTGCAGTAAAGAAATTATCCAGAATAGGATACACAAATAAAGTACAGATCTATTGGTTCTTTAATATTCTAAAAATATTTATTCCATCTATTTAAAAAAATATATAACGCACATAAAATAAAGAAAAATTAAATAGAAAAATAGAAGAGGTACTAAATAATAATATTTATTTTTATAGCATTTAAATAAATATATTCAATATGAAATTCAAAATTTGTATTCATTTTTACAAAGTATTGCACGACAGCCCTGAATTAGAAAAGCTTATTTTGTTGAAAATAATAAATATTTATCCTTTTTTCCTCTGACAATTCCCTCATCTAATATCAAAAACGATAATATTAGCATTTTGCCAATTTGCCCCTCTTTTTTCTATGCTTTTTTCTAAAACCACCACTTGACAACCTCTGCCACAGACCACTTCTGATTAACCCAGGCTGAAGTTTATCGATGCAGCCGATTTAATGGGAAGCCACTCGAGAGACCCCCCTAAAACCCCGCCCACTTTCATGGCAATGCCACCTTGACAGCACTTCGTCTACATCAAAAGCAATTGTTAAACGGAGAACCCCTCTCCATTCAACGCCACTGAACCCAGACAATGCATCAACAATATCTAAATATATGCAGCTTGTCCACTCTTTTAGCCAGCGTACTATACCCATTGCCCCGCCAACTTTATGCCAGTGCCACACGCTATTTTTACAAACAATTTTGCAAGTTGACAAGGATTGGGGAGCAGAACAACAACGAGACGTCTAGGATGAAGGAGCAGCACACGACATTGAACCACAACACGGAACAGGCAGTACGGATCCGGGAATCCGGGGATTCCAGAGGAAGGGAAGTCGGAGTCATCGGGAACAGCATGGCAACTAAGTGGCCCCTTCAAGTGGCTGGTTGTTCCTGTGGATCCGATGTAAATGTAGATGTCCCTCCAGCTTGTTAGTTGTTTTGCAAATTTCCTCCTTCTCGGCCAAAGTCAATACAGCAAATTTTTGCTGACTGCTGACGTTGGCACTGATGAAGACTAATTGCAGTTAATGTGGCGTGAAAACGGCATCATCTATCGGTCTTAAAGTGTTGCAAGTTATGAACCTATATGGAAACCACCACCACCCTTCCACTGCAGACATAAACAAAGGGAAAACGTGAAGAGTTTACGCCTAATTAAGTAAACTACTCATGTTAATTAACACAAAAGACAAACAAAAGGCGCGGCATTTGGGGTATCAGAAATTTCGGCTATTTATAGGACGCTGACAAGAGGCACTTCAAAACCAAAAATTCTTTCAATAAGCAAAACGACGCCGGGACTCGAGGGGAAAGTCAACAAACTTGGGAGCGAGCAAATCGTTTCGAAAACAAATTATGCCGCCCATACAAAGTTCAAGGTCCGAATAGCTAATGAGAAACTATAAGGATTCCGGAACATTAATTGTATAAGGTATTAATCGAAATAATAATATTAAGGAACATGTACAATGTTTAAAAACATTTATTAAATGAAACACATAAAAAGAAAAATTAAAAATATTGTTATAGGTTTTTAGGAATATATTAAAACTATATTGGTTCATACGCTTTTATTATAAGTTTAAAAAAAAAATAAAATACCCTCTTCTTAAATTATAAAACTATATGAATAGCAATCATACTTTTTTCTGTTAACATTTTTTTAAAACATATGTTAAATTTTTTACTTTTTATACCCTTGCAGAGGGTATTATAATTTTGGTCAGAAGTTTGTAACGCAGTGAAGGAGACGTTTCCGACCCCATAAAGTATATATATTCTTGATCAGGATCAATAGGGGAGTCGATATAGCCATGTCCGTCTGTCCGTCTGTCCGTCTGTCCGTCTGTCCGTCTGTCCGTCTGTCCGTCTGTATGTCTGTTTCAATACCGTTTGCGAGCTCAGTTTAAAAGCTAGCGCCTTGAAACTTTCACAGTCGTCCTAAAACATGTGTACGCAAATCAAGTTTGAAAGCCGACCCGATCGGACGTCTATATCCTATAGCTCCCATAGGAACAATCGGATATAGCTTTCACAAAAATGAAGATATTTCGCTCAGTGTAAGAGCTATTGGCATGAATCTTTCCAAATCGTATTTTTTTGTGCGTACCTTGATCAGGGTAAAAGCGCGTGCCGATCGGACGTCTATATCTTATAGCTCCCATAGGAACAATAGGGTGAAATCGGTCAAAATTTGACGTTTTTCAGGATATTTCGCGCAAAATATTAGCTATTCCCATGAAACTTTCCAAATCGTATTTTTTTGTGCGTACCTTCATTAGGGTAAACGCGCGTGCCGATCGGGCGTCTATATCCTATAGCTCCCATAGGAACAATAGGGTGAAAAATTTTAAAATTTTATTTTTTCAATTATAAAATATTTTGTTGTTTATTAATTCATGTTGCTAGTCTAGTCAAGTTTTAATTCGTAAAATCTGCAAGGGTATTAAAACTTCGGCTTGCCGAAGTTAGCTTCCGTCCTCGTTATAATTCATTCAGGTACATCTCTCTCCAACTCACAAATCCCTGTTGTGAGTCAATGACTGGGTATTCCCCGATGGCAGATAAGGTGCCTGCTCGTTTGGCTATGGGTATTTATAGAAATAACACAAGTAACTCAGCCTCCGAGGAGAAACATGTGCCACACTCCCAACTAGGCGTGTCTTTTTGTCTGCCTGGCGCTGCATCTTTGACAAAATAAATTGCGTCAAGTTCAACGCCGCCAAATGTCGAAGTCAAAATAGGGAAGCTCACGGCTAAAAATAAATTATGAAATAGCGACAAGTTGTGAGCAGGGACAAGCTGAAAAAACTGTCAACGTGCTTCATAATTAATTGCAACATTGCACCGAGCTGCCCTCCAACTTCCTTCGTTATTAGAGAGACAGAGCGTGCCTCAAAAAAGAAAAGAAAAAAAAGAAAACCGATGTGCGAAGCTGGAAAAACTTTGACTGATCACATGCGGAAGGAGCGGAAGCGGAAAATATAACCCGAGATGGGGGAGTATTTCCAGCCATCTGAGTTCACGTAGCCATAATTTATCGTCTCTCATTAGGAGTTGTTATAATTTCATAATTTCTCAACCAAAGGGTTCAGCATGTGACAACGCGCTATAATTAATTTTGCCACTAAGTCTTTAAAATTAATCGTAAAATAGTTCTGCAACGGAGCACACTTCCAAATATTGTGTCACGTTTTTATATGGACCATTGCGAAACAAGTTTATGGCCGCCACACAACTTAAGACCTCTTTAAGAACTACCTCTCACCCTTTCGGGGCGTCATCGTAAATTACGAATAAACCACAAATCACACATTATTACAGCATATTAAACCATTCCGAGAACATCAATAAAACATAAAGAAGGAGGACAAGAACAAGTATGTAAAACCCATGCGTCTCTCGATTTCTCCCTCTTAACTTTACGTTTACGGCCAATGGGGCATTTGCATGTTGCTCGGGGCAACATTGTAGCAGGACCCAGAAAAATGTGTTGACGCTTTTCTCTGGCCTCTGTAATTTTTTGTTCAGGTTCCAGTACATGTGGAAAACATGGATGGCTTTTTAAAATATTTTTCGTAACAAATATATTAATTTTTTTTTTTACTTCAAAAAATAATTTGTACTTTTTTCTATTAATATTAGAACAATTTTTTAAATATTGTACATTCAATAAATGCAATAAATAGCAATATTTTATATTTTATACTCTACAAATCTGTCGATATTATTCTTTTAAAGAAAACTATTTTCCTTTAGCAGGAAACATTTTTGAGACACCATAGTCATGGTAATTATACCCGTTACTCGTAGAGTAAAAGGGTATACTAGATTCGTGCAAAAGTATGTAACAGCTAGAAGGAAGCGTTTCCGACCCCATAAAGTATATATATTCTTGATCAGGGTCACTAGCCGAGTCGATCTAGCCATGTCCGTCTGTCCGTCTGTCTGTCTGTCTGTCTGTCTGTCTGTCTGTCTGTCTGTCTGTCTGTCTGTCTGTCTGTCTGTCTGTCTGTCTGTCCGTCTGTCCGTCTGTATGAACGCTGAGATCTCAGAAACTACAAAAGCTAGAAGGTTGAGATTTCCCACACATATTCTTTGGCTTCCTACGCAGCGCAAGTTTATTTTAGCCGAGCGCCACGCCCCCTCTAACGCCCACAATCGCCCACTAACGATTTTAAAATGGGTCCTGCGCCCACATCTTTAAAGATTTCCGAGAAGTATAAATGCAATTTTGTTGTGTATATTTATACCTATCGAAATGTAGAAGACATTTTTCAAATCGGACCATTCATTAAAAAGTTATACGCAATCAAAAATTATATATCTATCTCCCTCGCACTCCCTTTAGCTGAGTTACGATTATTAGTCGGGACACCAACCCGACACAGCGTTCGCACTCCCTTTAGCTGAGTGACGGGTATTAGATAGTCGGGACAACAACCCGACTATAGCGTTCTCTCTTGTTTTTTAGTGCACTCTGCTCTTTTCGCCTCTGCTTTCAGTATTTTTAAACTTTCATACGGCAGCTCGTCGGATGTCACATAATTATGAGCATGAAGCACGCGTCTCAGGCAGCTGGCTTTATTATTTAAGCCTTTATGCGTGAGCATGTGAACTACTATATATATATGTATATGAGCACCATGGCAACATATAAGTATGTATGTTCGCGGGGGAAAATATGCACGAGTTTGTGTTTAAAAATGCCTGTTTTTTACGATGCGCTAACTAGGATTGGATGGCCTCGACAGACGCCACTGCGACAGGCGATTTCCTTTGGCTTCCGTGGCCGTGTCTGGTCATAAAGTCAATTAAATGTGTATGAATTTAATGAGGACGTCGGTGGGGCTTAATGAGCCCGTAATGCGAACTGCACAAAGAGCGATGAAAGCGGCTTGTCTCTAGGTGCTTAATGGGGATTTCGATGTACGTTGACCACGTGCGAATGATGAAATCGAGACTATTAATCGGTCTGCAGTTCAAGGGTTTACTACAAGGGACTTAACAGGGCCGTATTTAAAAAGATGAAAGCTTTTAAATCGCTTTCTGCATAAAATACACATTTAAAATATTTACCATTCGATAAGTAAATATAAATAAAATATGTTTTTCTCATCACTTCAAAAAGAAAATTTAATTTTCGTACCTTGCGATTTTCTTTTTCAACAAAAACATTTCTGAAATTCGATTAGATACTTTTGCATAATTAATGCTTTTATTCTTTCAACTTGCCAAGGTTTTTTGATACGTTTCTAATGCACGTACAGCTTATTAGCATCAACAACATCGAGCGAACAAACAAAATCCTGAAATCGGCTTACCTGGAATGAAAAAGAAAAGGTGGGGAAAATTAGAATTTTAATGATGAAACCCAATTAAAGTTCATTTAAATATGAAAATGAAACAGTAAGCTAATTAGCGGTAAGAAAATGTAAGACGCGAACAGATTAAGTTACCAGGGCTTTAGGCTTTCAGGCCAAATATCAACAGCAATTAGGAGGCCAAGATTTAAAATACGTAAAATTCCCTTTACCACGAAATCTCTCCCTCCTCCTTTTCGAGGTTGGTAAATATTAAGAAATTCCCTGCATTTACCATGAGCTTCGTGGCTTCATTTTACGCTTCAAGTGTAGTTAATGCCATGAAAATTCCTTTGGTTTGCCAAAAAAAAAGAAATATAAATAAAGGAATGAAAGGGAGGCTACTTCTTGCACTTGGGAACTCGGGAACTTTGTCCATTGGCCAGATGGCAACCATTTTGGCTGCAGAATGGAGAAACGAAGAGCCAGCCATGTCAACCAGCTTCCTGTCTAATACTCTAATATCCGTTTTACTCGTTATCCCTTTTCTTTGTATTCCTTTTTTTCGTTCGTTCCTTCCTTCATTTTTTCCTCCCAGTCTTATCCACTTTGGTGTTGTTGCATTTGACATGTGTAAGTGGCTGTCAAGCGATTTCAGAATGATATTTTTCCTGTCGACCGGCACCTTCTGCTTTTTGCTGCCCCCAGTCCATTGTTGTCCCTTTTTGTTGATTTTATTTACATTTCTTGAATTTTTCAACCTGCCCCGAAATCCTAGACTCGTCCTGAATTCGGGGCCACTTATGCTAATATTTTTTGGGACGGGTCAGGCGAATGGCAACGGAACAACGGGAAGTATTTCTATTTGCACCACCCATCCTACAAATTGTTGAATCCATTTCACAAATTGTAAATCCTTTCTGCAGGCCTTTTGCGAATGGCTTAGGCTAAATCTCTTAGTTATTCGCTACCTTCAAGAGATCCTTGTCGTTTTCACCTTTTGACAAGGGATGCCAACAAATCAGTCAAATAAAACCTTTTTTGATACTTTTCCACTTTGGACACATGGTGAAAAAAAAGAAGGATGTAATTCTAAATGGGTATTAAATTTCAGACATAACCAATTATCGATTTATGATATTTAAAGCAGTTTACTGCTTTAAGGCATTTATTATATTTTGTTTTAAATTTTTGAACTTTGAATAAACTAATTTTACAAGACTACCCCAACTTTGCGTTAGAAACCCAAGCAAATTAACCTTTTGGCAAGTATTTCTGCCATAAACTAGACTTTTAAACTCACATTTTGCTACCATATCCTCCATAACCTTTCCAGTTTTCGGTTGAGAACTTTACGAAACCTTTCAAATGGTAGTTAGGAACCCAAGGCAAATAACCTTTCAAGTTTTACAAGCTTAGCCCGAACTCTTAACATTTCCAAGTTTAATTCACTGGCAGCCATGGAGGAAACCATATTCTGCCCATCTTTTGGGACAAGGAGTGTGTGGCCCAAACAAAAGTTTATCATTAAACCGAAACTTTGTTGCATTAAAACTGGCTGGGACTTTGGACCGAGAAAACCAACATGCATATGAGTTTTTCCAATCCCCAGAGTAAACGAGTGTCTTTAAACTGATAATTGGATTTAATTTTTGAATAGACCTCGACTAGCCTGAATGGACCGAGAAAACCTATTAAAATTTTAGACACCTAGCCCCCTGATCCTGAGTTTTCGGCCAGCAGCAGTTTTCCCCTTTTGAGCTGTGAAAATTTTGACATGTGCTTGCCATATAACAATGGCTCCCCCCGAGTGTCGCATAAATATTCATTTTCTTGACTTTAACATCGGTGAAAGGGTGACTGTTTTCCACCGGCTTTTCCTTCCCCAACCTCTTCTGTTGTTGACTCTCTCGCCCAAATGCGTGTTACATAATCCCCTTAGAGCTGCCAGGGGCTAATTTTTAATTTTTATGGTTCACATGCTTTCCTGCTGAAATTTCGCCCCTTTCAGTCAGCCAGCGAGGGGCTCATAAAATGAATAATTGCCACTTTTTGGCTCCAGTAGCTCGTTGGATGCTAATAAAGCGGGACCCGAGCCAGACTGCCCTGCCCGTCCAGCCCATCAAACAAATGGAGATTAATTTTATTATAATGTTTCCCGACTCTGGCGACGCTTTTTCCCTCCCTTTTCCCCTTTTCCCTTTTTGTTTTGTTTTTTTTTCGCTTTTTTCGCTTTTGTATCCCGGTATTAAATTAATTTGGGGGCTATGTTGGGCTTTGGCCAACGTAATTCTGTTTGACCAACTGCAACGTCTGTGGAGTGGATACTTGATTACATTACACCGGTCCTGAATACGGAGGGTGGACATGTGGGTGCGAGTTTGAGTGCCAGCTTGAGTATGTGATGTGGTTTGGCTTAAAATGAGCGCTTATTTGCCTTTGATATGGTCTTTTGGACGAGTGGCTTTGTGACCGGGCTTAAACGGGTCATTAAGGTCTGTGTTATTGGCTAATAACTTCGTGTGCTTTTGCGAACTCGAATTGGCTGGGTAACTCAAGGCTAATTGGAAATTTACAAAAGATTTTGGAACTCGAACTATAATTCCAAGATAATTAATTCTTATTTTTCAGACAAAAATTAAAAATACATTTTTAAAAACACTAAAAATTAAAAAAAAAAATGTACACAATATTTTTTCAAGGCAATTTTCTTTTAATAAATATTCTTAAAGGCCCACTGTGAAAGATTTAATTTTAATAGGAATATTTCCTTTTCGTGTTTCGGATGAAAATTTCCGTTCCAAAGGGGATGCATTAGCAGACGCCCCCAAATTTTCAGATATTTGTATAACGCTTATGCCTTAAAAGGACGCAAATCCAGACACTCGAAAACAATCATTCGGCTGAGTCAACAAGGACATGAAGTTGGAGCTTTGGGAGCCACGCATTTTGGCGGGGCGTTATTTCAATGACAGGTTGAGCGGTTGAGTTTTGGGCTGTGGGTTCGGTGGATGGTGGGTTCGGTATGCATAAATCACTCTCACTTGTTTACACAAATAGGCGCAGAGTCGAGAGTTGGGTTTTGCACCAGGGCAAAATAGAAATATTCCTGCCAGCAGACTGGGCTTAACGCAATTTTCAATTTTTTTCCTGTTGCTGTTTTGCTGTTTATTCTCGCTTTCCACCGACATAAAAGGACAAAGGACGTTGCGTAGTGGACGAAGCTTTGGGTCAAACACACATATATATTTCCAGACGAGATTCATTTGGCAGGACCTGCCACGCCCCCACACACACATTTGCAAATATTGAAAGGGAATAATAACAACAGTCGAGCAAACAATGTGCCGCCCGTTCAGGTCACGTTCCTGGGCTTAAGCCTGTCAAGCTGCCGGGTTTTTCCTGGGGGCGGAGGGAGGTTTGGAATTTCGGGAAAACATTTCTCGTACTGTATAAACAATTTAAACGATACATGGCATATTTTTATACCCTTGTAGAGGGTAGTATAATTTCAGTCAGATGTTTGCAACGCAGTGAAGGAGACGTTTTCGACCTCATAAAGTATATATATTCTTGATCAGCACCAATAGCCGAGTCTATCTAGCCATGTCCGTCTGTCCGTCTGTCCGTCTGTCCGTCTGTCCGTCTGTCCGTTTCTATGCGAACTAGTCTCTCAGTTTTAAAGCTATCGCGATGAAACTTTCCCGAAGGTCTTCTTTCTATTGCAGGTAGTACATATGTCGGAGCCAGCCGGATCGGACCACTATATCTTAAGGCTCCCAAACAAATATAAGAAAATTCATTGTAACTTTGTAGGAAGTAGGCGTTTTGATTCTTGACTACTTAAAAACAAAATTGAAATAAATCGAAACGCTGAATCTGGAATCCCTGGAACTGCACCGAGTGAGTATTCTTTTATCTACAAGGGTATATAAGCTTCGGCTGGCCGAAGGTAGCTTCCTTTCTTGTTTGTTTATTATTTTCGTCCGTCTGCCGCATAATGTTAAATTAATACGCGACCCCAACGCCTCTTTTCACTTTGTTCCTTAGTCAATTGGCATTTTATACATTTTCCGGCTGCATACTTTTAGGACGCCGTATTTATTCTGTTTATAAGCCGCTTTGTGTGCGCAAAAAATAAATAATTAACTTCGGGCCCCTCAATTAAGTTGATGGCCCCATAACACATTTGGCTCAATTAAATCAACACACGACGAGCGTTCACATCTAAATAAATAAACAATGAAATCAAAACAAGTTCCTACAACACGGAAAAGTTTTGCCCAAAACAGGACGAAAAAAAAGAAAACATAACAATCCAGCGAAAGGAAGTTTTGTCAAAACTTTGGCAAACTCAAACTTTGCCTGCTATTAGCCGAAACAACAAGGGAAATGGAAGGAGGGGGTTTCTGGGATGAGGACACTGCCCACGCGTCCTGTCAAATTATCTAGGGAAATTATTTTTTAACACGCACCAGGACAACGGCGACAAAATTTGTGGCAAACACTCTGGGAATATTGGCTGGGAAGTGGGGAAAGCATGTAAGGAAGCAGTTTTATGTTTCGGAAGATGATGTTATTAATGTCACTGCTGTGGGGGATTAAAAATAAATATGACAGTCTTTCCTGCCTGTGAACACGTCTTCTATAAGTACACTTTACTTCCTTATATTTACTTAGGTGGCTATATAAAAACTTAAGTGGCGTTCTGCCTCCGAATTCCGTTCAACTTTGTCCACTTAACTTTCAAAATATTTGTGTACAGCACGCAAATTTATTTTGTTTTCTAGAAAAATTATAGTAGCATGTTGGTTTTTCGTGAGATTGTTATCACTTTAAAACTGAGTACACATCGTTTAAAAGGCTTTTTTAGGGCTTTTTGTTAAATTAAGTACTACAATAATTAAAAATAATTAAATAAATCCTGATGCAGTTTTATCATGAAAATTTGACAACCAGTTTTTTAAGTCCGCTCTGAAAGCAGTTCTGTATTCTAAAAATGATTTTTTTTCATATGTTGTCAAAGTAAACAAATATGAATAATTCAAAAATTGTTCGGATATATAGTCCGTTCTGTAAATTATAATTTTTTTGATGCTATAAAAAAAATGTTTTAATTAAGTTCAAGTACATCTTGACAAATTCACCATGCAAATCAACAATTGTTTGGAGTTCCCTCCGCCAACTAACAAGTCCAATGGCACTGTTGCTTTTAGCCAAATAAATAAAACGCCAACAAGCTACAGTCTAAACACTCCCAGCAGAATCATCGGAAACAAGTTTATTTTAACTTCCATTGCCTGGCACTTTTCGGGGTAATGAAAGGAGGGATGGCTGGTGGATGGGAGGGGTATTTACAGTGGCACCGAAAACGTCCTTAATTAACCCCAAAAAATTTCAAGTGCCAGTGCGGAAAGCAACCAAAATATTTGCACTACAATTTAACAAGGGCCACGCCCACTCTCTGCTAAGCCCCCCTCCAAAAATACCTCCTCCGGTTTCTGAGGGATTTACGTATTCGTTTCGGTTGGCACCTGCGGCTAGTTGGCCAAAACCAAGTTATAACTGTTGCCTAGGTAAGTTTGCGTTTGACTCGACCACAAATCAAGGCAAAAGTTGGAGAATATTTTTATGACTTTCTCATAAGTTCGTCCACACGCAAAGCAATTTTTCAATTTTGTGCCACGCTGATAGGCCGGCACGATTTCCGCTGACTTGACAAATCGTGCAGGAATGAAATGTAAACCTTTACATACAAAAACTTTCATTCCAACCCGCTTCTTTTTCTTTGCTATATATTCATGCCCTTTTTTTTGTGCGCTGCTTATTACGTGCCCGTGATACCAAACACGGAATCGTCACAGGAGCCGAAGGACCCCCGGATGATGATGATGAGGAGGCACAACCGTCGACCCAAAGGGACTTTTCGGGACAGCCTAATATGTTGGGGGGCTTGCGGCCTGGACTTAAGTGAAATCAACGAGAAATATATCCATTTATCTAAAGTAAGAAATCATAAGCAATCAAATGCAGAGAGACTCTTGAAAGATACTCTAGGATTTGTGGGGTTACTGGTTTAGTAACCACTATGAAAAAAATGTTTATAGAAAAAATTTCGAGATTAAAGATATTATAGTTAAAATCCTTTTCGATGGAAATTATTACCATTTATTATTATTACTTATATATTTTTTTAAATAAAAAAGGAAACTATTTTTGTATAATAATCATTAAAGATTTAAAAATGTTTTAGATTTTAGCACAAATAAAAATATTTATTATAGAAAATGGTTATTATAAAAATGTAGAGTTCATAACCTTTAAAAAAACTATTAAAACCCTTTTCGGCGTTTATCTTTGAAATTATCATTTCAAATGTACTCTAGAATTTTAAAAAGTATTAATTAAAAGAGCTTGCAATTTTTTCAGTTCTTGATTTACAATAAATTCAAACATTTTTCCAATTTATTTTTACAGCTTATATACCCAGTTCGAGACCCTTCGAGGAGTGCAATATAAGAGGCAAGAAATCACGACCGGGACGAGCTCAATGGTTGCCTCTACTGCTAACACTGTCCATTCATCACTTAGAAAAATTGAGGAAGCAAAAAGTGGGGGACTTAGGTGGCGAAAAAGTTGAGTTCAGTCTGGAGAAAGATGAATGACTTGACAAATGCGCTGGTCATGAATCAAATATCAATTTGACAAGCGGAAAACTCCACAGGGAAGCTCAGGTGGCCCTTTCTCCGTTCTCCGGAAAAATGATCCCCAACTTTATTCAATTTAATTGCGGCTACGGACCCAGTGTAAGTGACTTGGAGCTGTGTGGCTAAGAAATTTTCGACTAAGATTAAACTTCAAATCCGCTGAGGGGCCAAAGATTAATGAAAAACTTTATCGGTGCACTTTCGTGCAATTTTCGCCGAAAGTGTTTATTAAGTTTAGCTGCAAGTTAGATTGGCCTTCTCCGGCGTGGACAAAAAAGAAGCCAAGGAGCCATCAAAACTTGACGACGTTTCATTAGCAGGCGGCGAAAAGCTGGCTGCACGTCTGGGGAATTTGCATAGAGTAGGCAAAGCAGGCAGTCGGAAGGACAGACACACACATCACATTAATTATAAACAAGCCAGCCGCATCCGCTGGGAATTTTCGGGGGAAAGCCCAATCTACTTGATTAATAGTGTGCAAGAGGCAGGCAGTCTGCTCGAGATATCCTCGTCACTCGCCTGTTCCCGCTAGATAAATGGGGAAAAAGCAAACAATTAACCCAACAAAAGCAGTGTCACCTGCGACTTCGAAAAAATACACCCCTCCCCTTTCCATACTGGGCTTATCGGGGACACAGAGTTCTCTGGAAATAGTTCAACTTCCTGGCGCTGCACTCCGGGCGTTTCCATTTTTATTGCCACTGTCCGGTGGAAAAAATCAAGCTGGGACTAGGACCAAAAATGAAACCGGAACTCGAACGGATGCCAAATGCCGCAGTCAGTTTTTGCAATATGTCGCCAGTCGATATGGCATGGCCACTCCTATGCTCCAATGCTCCAATACTCCTATCTATCTATCTGTGTATCCATGGCACTCCGTTTGTCCCTTTCGTTTCCCATTGCCATGCAAATCTATGCCAAATTCAGCGACATTTATGCCTTGAAAGGAGGAGATGCGATTTCGAAAAAAATGTTTTATGCAGTTTTAAAATATTCTAGGAAAACTGATTTAAATCAGAGTGTAGGGTTGATCTTAAATAATATTGAATACTATTTAAATAAAGAATGGTAAGAGATCGGGAAATTCTACTATAATTATTTTCGATATGTAAATCAATAAACCAATTAAATATTAATAAAAATCTATGCCAAATTCAGCCACAGCCGCAATTTCGGAAAAAAAAATATTTCCTTTAATGCAGTTTTAAAAATATTTCAGAAAAAAAAATTTTAAATAAGTTATAAAAATATTATTAGGTACGCTTAAAATAAATGATGTAAAAATACAAACATAAATATTTTTCAAATTAAAATCAATTAATCATTTTAAAAATTATATAGAAAACCCCAAACTTTATGTCATTTTAAGTTCTATAATAACTAACTTTAAAAAATAAATGTTTTTATTATCCCTTCAAAGTCTTTGATAAATGCCCTTTCATAAGCTATCAAACAAAGGAGCTCATCTTTCTTATTGCAACTTGCATCATTATTTACGTCGTCAACGGTCTTTTCAAATATTTAAAAAATATGCAAATGCACCCAGCTAAGTGGGTGAGAGAAATTCCAAGGGGTCTAGCCGGTTTAGAAAAAACGAAAGAGCAGCAAATGCATTTTTCAATGAAGCTCGAGGGCTAAAAACTTGCATTTGCATGCGTAAGCTAGTAAAACCCTGGGTTACCCAAACCGCAGAACATTTGAAATGAGGTTGCGCGGTGCTTTTGCACAGTTGAAATGTGGCCAAGCCGGCAGAAGGAAAGCTGGAAAAATGGAGGGCTAAACACTGAGTTGAAATGCGGTTGGTTTGGGGATATTATTAAAAATTCTCGCAATGCCAGTGGCAGTGAAGTCTAGCTATGCGAAGAGGTGTTAGAAAAGACCCTGCTCATTACTCTTTTTGCCATCACCCTTCGTTTCAAAAGTGCGACAACCCATTTGGCAAACTGGTTAAAACATTCGAAACACTTTCGCAGTGAGTGCTTGGAAAAGTGCTGACGATTCCTCCCTTTTGCCCAAAAAAACGGAACCATCAATTTCTAATAATGTAATTTGGTAAACGTCATTTTGTACACAGGACACCCCCTTCGAGGGTGGAAAACTTTCTCTGCCCCACTCCCATTCCACACTTTCATCACGTAGAGCACGCAAAAATTTGCATGGCCAAAGTGGGGAAATTTCAAAAAAAGGAGGAAAGAAAAAATTGCTGTTTAACGAAGGCAGTTAGTCAAATATTTGCAAGTTGCATCAGCAAATGCCGAAATGAGCGGAGAACCAGAAAACTCGGGGGAAACTGAAACTCAATTACTGGCCATGACACCTCACAACAATGCTGGGCGGAAAACTCAGGGGCGGCAATTGCCAGGGGGATTGAGCCATCCACACCCACATCAAATGCAAATGGAAATACAAATACAAGCCAGAAACATTCGCACGCTGGGATCTCGGATATCACAAGGGTGGGCAATCATTTCCATGGGTGCAAGAAATTAAAATCTAATAACACAGCTCAGAGCATAAATATTTGTTATACTTTCCATATCAAGTTTAAGGCTTATCGTTTGTGTAGGAAAGTAGAAAAGGGAACGCTTGGGTGACCTTTTCGTTCCGCACCCACAACCCCTGCTTATAGTTTACGGTCGCCAGGAATCCGAAGATGCGAATGCGAAGGGATGAGTTCCTGGGCACATAAAAACAAATGATTCAACACTCCATAAGCCCGAAAAGGTGGGTGGGATGGTGGGTGGCACACGAACTCCAGGGTAACTGCAACAGACAACCTTGATATGTCCGCATGATCCTGTTCCCAGTTCCCAGTTCCTGTTGGCCGGGGCAACCTGAACCTGTGCAACATTTTGCTCTTTGCCGCCGCCTTAGGTGAGGCTTCTGTTTTTCCGCCCGTCTGCGATGCTCAAACTCCATTTCCCCAGATTGCTCTTTGTTGTTTCGTCCCCTTTATATTTTGCGGTGGGTTTTTCGGTGGTTGCAAGGGCGAGGGTTGACCAAGGAGTTATTTTCCACTGATCTAATGATAGATTGTAGTTTAATACTGTGCAAAAGATAAGATCTTTCTAAGCAATCTATCATATCTTTGACAGATCTGACAGCGCTGAACAGTTTTTAATTTCAAATTAAGTTTTTAATTTTGAAAAATATGACATTATTTAAATCTTTTACGGCCTAACATTATATTTTAAATTTATAACCAGAAACATTATAAAAGGAAGTTTTTTTAAAATAGACTGAAATAAAATTATACACCATTTGTAAAAATTATTGCTTATATAAAATCTGAAAAAGGTAGGTATTTTAGTTTATGTAAATTAAATTATATTTACATTCAGAAGAAATATAAAAAATCAGTATAAACATACAAATACATTTTTAGATCGAACCAACTATTTTGTTTAAACTAACAAATAATTTATATCTTTTTAAGATGGCTTAGCAGAAAATTTTCTTCGTTTATCATAGGCTTTTCCTCAATCAGCCCTCTATATCCGGATATGAACCCCCGCATCGTTTTTCAGCTTAGACTAGCACAAATGTCCTGAGAAGGGGGTTGTCTATGGCAGGTCTATTACAGGTAGAAACAACACAATCAAGATGGTTACTTTTCCTGTTTGAGACTGCAAGTTTTTAAATGAATTTAGTTCAATTTGATTATGACTGAGGCACATATTGCATTTTATACGGTGGACCTTGCTGAAGTTGACGTTTACTCGATGAGTATAATATTGGCTGCAAAATTTATTTCAACACCCTTTCACCCCGTTTTCCCCCCTGTTCAGTGGGCGTGATTGATGAAGGAGGGAATTTTTTGCTTTTACTGGAGAAAAGTCTTTGAAATTCAATATG
Source organism: Drosophila takahashii (assembly GCF_030179915.1). NCBI lineage: Eukaryota > Metazoa > Arthropoda > Insecta > Diptera > Drosophilidae > Drosophila > Drosophila takahashii. The sequence goes on along the minus strand of NC_091678.1, from coordinate 9,022,589 downwards.
CAGTTTGGGTCCAACATTGGCCAACATCCCCTTATCAAAGGCCAATACAAAATCAATTATGGGAATCAGCGCGCCTGGGAACACACACACACTGCTGCGATACCATATATCATGGAGGTCCTTCGATCCGTACGTGCGTGTAAAGCAAGTTCTAAGCCTGTGTAAAACTATAAATGGCACACAGGACTCGCCGATGTCGCCTGCGTAGGCTTAAGTGTGTTTGACTGCGGCTAATATTTATTTCCGGCAAATAAATCCTCCCCAAACCCGAACCCTAAGCCAACAGCAAGCACCCCGTTCCAAAGGCAAAAAAAACCAGGATCAGCAAACAGCAAAACAAAAAAGGAAAAACAGTTAAACCAGGTTATTAATTTCTCACAAAGGGTCCCCCAAATGTATCTAGATGGCTAACCTTTGACAGAGGAAAGGGTATATCGATTTCAAAGGAACTGTCTTTTCTTTTTATATTTTTAAATAAAAACATTTTACCTTTAAAATTTTGAAAAAAAATATAACTATTTGGGTATTTATTTTATACATTAAATTAAAATTGTTAAAAAATATTTTTAGATAGGGTATTCAAGCTACCTCGAAACATTCCACCACTTTCTTTATATTTTATTTCCCATAATGATTCTGCACGGGGACACATTTGGGCATTAGTTTTATGGCATTTGTGTCGCAACCCCAAAGTAACACAAAAACAGCGGGAGCCAGGGAAAAAATCGTTATTGATAGCCCCCTAGTTGGAGAATATGTGGTGTGTGTGTTGCCTACATTTCGGGTGCACATCATAAATTTCCATGTCCCCTTAGTCTCAGTTGTTATTTGCTTGTTATAACTCTTATCACTAGGTTACGTCTGTGGCCATTCATCTTGTCAATTTTGTGAGTTGTTGTCTCTTTTAATTAGCTACAAATCTCAGCCATTTCCTTTGGCCGTTGCTTTTTGACAGCTTGCCATGATAAATATTTAATGCTATTAGTATTTGCACAAAAACCCAGCCAGCCATTTGCTATCAAGAAGTTAAATTCAAAGTAAGCTGGTTTGGACAAGAAACCTGAAACGGATTCTGGATTTGGTAAGAAGAAGGCAAAGGTACAAAAGAATCTTTGTGCATTGCACTTTACTTGGTAAGCCATTTTTTGCATGTTTACCTTCAAAGTTATGAAAACGAATTTCAGTGAAGCTGTGGGTATGTGGGAATATTGAACAAGCCAGAGACTGCAATTTAAATAAGTATGTAATAAATAAATATTTATTTAAATTTAATTAAAAATGTACATTTGAATAAAAACTTGTAGCCCATTTTTTTCTGCCAAAATTTGTCTGCCATAATAACAATTATTACTCTTGGTCCTTAGAGTATTCCATTTTATTTCTGTTTACTTCCGTTAACATTTATGTAAAGTGTGTCAGCAAAGCTATTTTGCCGAGGTAACTTTATCTCTGGCTCTCAAGTTCCTTTGGCTAAAAAACGAAATCAGACAAGAGAAAACTCCCTCGTCCCGCTTTTTGCACTGATTTATTTGCCATGTTTTCCTACCTTTCAAATGCACAAATATACAAGAAGAAAAATGAGAAGGACAGAAGGCATCTTGGGCCAAAAGAAATGTAAATAATTGCGTCGAGAAAATCTTTTAGCTGCTTGCCAAGAAATGCCAGAAACAATGCAATTATTTTATGTGCTCTGCATACTTGGCTGCATTGACTAGTAAATTAATTGCATATTTTCGAAGGCCAGACTCTATATAGCTTATGGCTTATAAGCGCGCCAATGCAAGCTGTGCAGAGGCCCAGGGGCGAAAAAACAAAAACTTTTAATTAGTTGCACAAAACCAGCGCCGAGAGCTTGAAGTAGAAGTACTATAGAATTTAATAAATAAATTTCCCAATAAGCCAAAAATGCGCAATTTCAGTTACCCACTTCCACTGCACACAGCCGGCAAGGCAGTTTAAAATATGCATTAACTGGTCGAAAGCGCCAGCAAAGTGCCGACTGCAAGCCTCCGTGGAAGCCTGCCCAGTCTGCTGGTTAGTGGCCAAAAATTATGGCTATAATTTTTCACAGCTCCCTAAAAGAGCCGAGAACGAGGCACGGGAAACTTTCCCAGCTCCGCTCCAGCGATTATCCCATAAGGAAAAAAATAAAAACAAAATGAAAAAAAGAATAAGGAAACCTGAAACTTTTCCCTTTTCAACGTTGCTGGTCTGATGCATTCTTGCAATAGGAATAGGCAAAACCAGGAAGCAAAACAGGAACTGGGGACATTATAAATCTGTCACGATTATTGTTAAATAATGCATAGGACTTGATGTTTTGTTTGGCCAAGGGAAAGCAACTAAGTCGCCGTCCAGACGCTGCAATTTTAAATTTAAATTCAAAACTCGTTGGCTTACCTCAGAAAATCAAGTCTCTTGGGATATATGTATATTTACTGCGAAAGTTTCGCCACTTTTAAACTAGTTAGCACTTTCTTTTAAGTATACCTATGGTATTCTTTTAAATTCGAAAGCAGCTGAGCTCTAAAAGCTTGCATTTTATGTAAATGAGTGTGAAAATACCTCTAAGATATTTTTAATATTATAAATGTTTTAGAATTTAAGAAGATCTCTAAAATATTTGTAATATTTATGAATCTTTATCCCATCTTCTTTTCATTGCGCCTAAAATATTTTGAATATTTCATTCCAGATAATCAAAAAAAAAATACAAAATAAATCTAAATAAACAACATAAAATATACATTTGAAAATATATTTAATATTATTTCCTTTCAAACCTACAATCTTTCCCTTAAAGAAGCCCGACTTAAATATAAAGTAAGTTCCTATTTTCCCTTAAAAACTATTTGCCGCACAAGCCAAGTCCCTCAGAGAACCATTTCCCCTGAGAACCTAATCTTCGGCTTCTGTTCTATTTTCTGCCGGTCTATTACTCTAACTATCATTTAAAAGTCGGGTGGGGAAAGTCCCGCCTGGCAGCGCTTCTTTCTACGTCTGTTTGAGTGCTGTCTGGACGGCCTGACATGTTTTAAGCATAAGTGCAACGCATTTAGCTGTCAGGGCTGCATTTTGCACTGGAGTGTGCAGTGTGGGCAAAAAGCAGGAGGAGCAGCAGGATTCTTCGTCCTGGCTGACTGGATGCCTGCCTTTAATGTCCCGCATGCGGCCACTAAGTGACGTCGACGGAGCCGCCGTCCATGTAAATAAAATGATTCCGAAAACCCGAGGCCTGCAGCAAAGGACACTCCTCATAGAGCGGCAAATTGAAAACTTTAAGTGTGCCGGAAAAATATGAAAACGCATTCCCAGCCGGAAAAGTGAAGAAGAAGGAGGCGACGTAGGATGCTGTCGCCATCGCATGTGCAGCAAACTGTGGCATTAATAACGGCCAACGTCCATTAAACCAACTCTGTGCCGTCAGCTGGATAATGCCTCGAAGGACGAAGGACAACAGGACCGCCAAATTAATGCAGAAAAATTAAAATTAAAATTATTATTTTTCTCCGCCAATATAATTACGGGTGGGAAAATAAAAATCATTTCTCTATAAATTGCAGCTTAATCTGCTCTTTCGTTTTTCGGAGAGTGTGAGTGAAGTGCAGTTCCCCCAGGGGAAAAAAACATGGAGGGCAATGAGTTGAAGCTTTTACAATATTGACAGTTGCAGTTGCAGTTCCTTATCGAGGACATACCATGCTTGCTTAATTGTTAAATGCGAAAGCGAAAATAATTTCTCGTTTTCTTTTTTATTGCATGGCTGAAACCGGCTTTTGTTTCCATTTTTTACTTAATTCGCTGCTGCCCGAAATGCGATGGGAAAATGGTTGGATACACGTGAGCACCATAAATTGAAAGCTCAGATGATTAACCATTTGAAATGGGAATTTTTTATTACAGCTTTCAGGTATTTATCCCCATAATCCCTTTTAAGGTTTTGTTTAATGTATTCAGTACAGTTAAATTCCCGACTTTTTCTTTATTGTATTAAAACATATTTTCCTTTATGGGAACTTTAGTTGAATTGAATAAGCCCTAAATTAACACATAATAATTAAATTTTACATTCATGTGAGGTAAACAATATTGCTTGCAAGGACATAACAAAACTAATTAGGTTTTAAAATGCATTTTCCTTTAGTATCCCCATTTTCATTTTGATCAGTGCATAAAATAAAACACAATTTTCCCTGCAAAAAAACAAGTAAAAATCGTAATTCGTAATTATGTACAATTTTGCACATATGGCAATGGCATTTCCCGTTCATTTGTCGCTGTAGGCGCAACATAATTATAAAATGCATTGAACATTTATTGCCGGTCATAAATCAAAAAGTTATCGAAATGAAATCCCAACCCCCGGACGACAGAACATCTGATAATCACCAAGGGAATGCAGCAGCAGTAGCAACCGTAGCGACACTTTTTACAACTTATTGGACTAATCAGAATCCGAATCCCGGGTTTTTGAAGGGGGAGTTAGGGTGTTTTCGTGGGTGTGGGTTGGGATCTATAAAGTAGCCGCACGCCACGCGACTTGCGAATGGCCATCCCCTGGATGAAAAACACCCTCCCCCGCGGATGAAAAAACACACCCATCCTCCCCCACAAAGGGTAAACGATTTCTGGGTGCATTTCCCGAGCCACCCCTTTTTGTGGGTGCATCCGCAGCATCCGCATCCTGTCGCAAGGACACACAACTATGCCTGACAGTTGACAGCTTAGCGCCTCGCGACAAGTTCCCCTGGAAAACTCGGGGGAAATCGGAGGAAAACGAGCGGCAGTGTATGGATAGCTAAATTGCATGCCTCGGCGCTGTTTGCAATTTGCAATTGAGACTTTTGCTTGAGAAGTACGGGGAAAGGACCCAAAATTTTGTTGGCCAAAAAGGGGCAGTAGCCAAAACATCGACCTAGGCCAAAGAATCCCTTGACCAGTAGTCCCAGTCCCAAGTGAAAAGCGGAAAAGAGGGGGTAGGACAGTAATTTATGGTTATGCAAACGCCAGCCGCCGTTTGCATAAATTCCAAAAATGTTTTTGTTTGCTTTGACTTTGATGGAAAGTGGCATTTCGGACTGAAGAGTCGGAGTGCTGCGATATAGCGATATAGACTCGAACGGAAAAGGCAAAAAAGGGGGTGGAATATGTGAAGTGGAAAACTGTGGTCTAAGTTTGTAAGCAAAATTGTGCAGACAATTACAGCACTTGACTCCTGATGCTGCAGCTGTTTGTATCTTGATTGCAACTTTTGGTTTTTACTGGCGATAAACATTTTGAAACAAATGAGATATTTTTAGGGCTGTTTTGTAGAATTATAAAGAGAAATCTTTTGGTTTAATGGATTTGTGTTAACATTATAAACTCACTTAAAGAAAAGAGAACTTTAAGAAATCTTTGAAACTAAACTAAATATTAAACAAAAAATAATATAGTTAGTATTGTTTAATAAAAAAAAATTTAATTTAAAAATTAATATTATTTAAAAAATAATTTAATTTAACATTTCCCCTAAATTGCTAAAATATGCTTTGATTTATAAGTATAGATTTTTTTAGATTACTTAACCTGTTTTCTAACACCTTATAGAATAATCAATTTTTCCGCCATTTCCTTTTTTCATAACTATCTTTCTTGAAACTAATTTTCGCCTCTCAACTACATTCAGTGCAGCTCTGACAGGATTTTACCTTTGAGCCCGCCGGCAGATCCTGCTTCATTCCCCTCCCCGCGTATATCAATTTACATTCCATTTGCTGCAGGACCTTTTCCCTCTCCCCCCGTTCGTCCCTGGCCTTTTGGAGAAAGCCTTTATTTGCAGCGGCCATCTATCCATCCATCTAGCCAACCAAGAACCCACCACCACCGCCCACAAGGATATGAAAAGCAATGCACTTGACACTTTGCAGGCCACTCCAGTGGGCCAAAAAGTGTGCTTCACTTGATGTCCTGTCGTCGTTTCATTAGATGGCCCAGCATAGCACAAAAATCGCCCCAAGAGTTTCTTTTAGCTTGATTCTTTTTTTTTGGGTAGCATGCCTCAAAGCAAAAATGTACAGCGCGTATTTCAATTTGCAAATGATAGAAAACGCCTGTGGCAGGGAAAATTGGTGGAGAGTTGGGCGGGGAAAAGCTTATGTGGGGTGGCCTTCGTATAAGTACTCCCACTTTGAGCTCAACACCATGGCAACAATTTTAATTCAATTCCATTAAAAGTCGCTAAGATTGAACATACAGCTGGTGTGTGGTTGCTTTCCTCCGCTTTTCCCGCGCACTTTTCCTTCAACCTGTCCCTCACTTGAGCACACAATCAAACTAATGTTCGGCGGTAGGAAAAACTAATGAAGCGAGCAGTGAAAACGCGACGATTGATTGCTCCCCAGGGGCAACAAGAAGTGGGAAAACAAGAGCGAGTAGAAAAAGTGGGAATGGGGAAAGCCAGATGCAGTTCAGCAGAAGACCTTTGGAAAGCCCACGATTCGGGGAAATTATTTGGAATGCACACTTTCGAGGGAAAACTGCACTTCCCATACTCTCCTTTTTTTTGATAATTTATACCCAAGGATTCGGCCGAGGGGGTTGACATTTGTTCATTGCCTTTTGCGGGTGGGTTTCGTTTTTTCGGGGGTATTATGGGGTATGTGAGGGTTTGGGTGGGTTAACACCTCCCCTGGGGTGTTCCAAGATGCATAATAAGACTTGTTAAGTTGCTCGCTCGTTAAGATAAGTGAGCCGGCAAATGGCGACAAGTGCGACATCGGAAACAGCCCGCAATGATTACCAGCTTAAGATATGCGAAATTATACATATAGATAAGCTGCTATGTGGGGTGCTTCTTCCAATGGTTAATGCTGCGATTCACATTACGGTAAGAGGATTACGTAAGGAATGGATGAAAGTTAGTTAAATGCCCTGGGAATATGGTGGAGGTCATAAGAACAAGAACCCCAAAAATGAGCCATAAGGTCGAACATTATGATGGCACTTTTTCGGCAGCATCTTAGCATTAAGTCTAAGATTTGCATAGGGTAATTTAGTATTTTGTCATCACAAAGAAAAATGGTATTTAAGAAGATTTATTTTTTTGGGTAAATGGTTTCCTTTGACTTTCTGAAAGCTTTGAAAAAATATTAGTCCCGCAAAGCAGAATTTAAATAAAGCTTAACTTTCGCTTATAGCCGTAAGACACCTGCTTCTATTTTAAAGAACTGAATAGAGTTATTTTAAAAAGTTCCTAAAATTCTTGGAGCTCAGTATCATTTCATAAGTCTGTATATAAATATGCCATGAGCTGCCAGGACTTTTTAAAATAAATACAGTTATTTATTGACAAAGTCAAGTGTCATAAGGCCATAGGCCAAATAAATGTGCATTTCTTCTAGTCAAATATGGTAAAAAGAGAGTATCAACCGTGTGGATATATTAATATTTTTACTAAGTTAGCTAGTTTCAACTTGGAAATAAAAACGTGATTTAAATTTGATAGAAAATAAATAAAATTCAATTAAGCAATATTTTTTACCAAATTAAATTTTGTATTACCTTTCTATACCCTTTATTTTATTCTATATCCCTGTTAAATATTTAAACTACACAAAACTCACCTCCATATATCCCTGGACACTGTCGCACTGCTGGAGCACCAGGATGGCGGGATTAGCCTTCATTTCGTCGGGCGAGCAGGGCGATAGGAATCCGCTATCCGCATCGCTGTGCGTCGATTGGGGTCGTGGCTTTCGTATCTTGTACTGCACATGACGACTGGGCACGGGACCGGGATTGAAGAGCACATAGTTGGATTCGGTGGGAACGGTGTGAGATCTCTGATCCTTTCGCTGTTGCTGCAACAGCTGCTGCAAATGCAACATGTGATCCGTGCTGACCAACTCGGAAATGGCCCGATGCTGTTCAAAGGTGCCGTTCTTATCGCTGCCCTTTTTGCCACTCCGAAAGGGTGAAAGATTGAGAAAGGTCAGCTTTTTCTTCATCGATTGCTGGGCGGGATTGGCAGCCAGGGAGCAACTGCCCGCGGAACTGGCCGAGTTGGTCGAAGTAGATGATTCTACGAGGGCCGTGGAAGTGGTCTCCGTATCCTTGGACTCCTGACTATTCGACATGCTGGCCGTTGTGTTTTCCAATTCGCCGAAGAGCTTCTCCAGATTCTGCTGCTCCAGCTTGGCATTCACCAGCTGCTCGTTGGTATAAGGATTGGGTATGCCGATGTCCAGAGAGAAATCCCCCGGTTCTATTATAAAGTAGTTGTGGTGATCGAAGCTGGCCAGGATCTCGGAGGTTCTAGGCTCTGCTTCCGATTCGGCCTCTGGCATCGCAGAGGTCTCTATGATGATGGTCTCCTCGAGTTCCAGTTCTTCGTTGTCGTATATTACCTCTGGTACCATTTCATCTTCATCCTCGCAGACCAAATGTTGTCGAGAGCTAAATAAAGGATCCCTTAAGCCATGGGCATGGGAACTGGGATATCTCATGGCCTTTTCGTTTATAAAATCCACCGGATCGAAAAGGCAATAGTTTTCCATATGAGAGGTGGCCGCCTTTCGCTGTCTCACTGGTAGATTTTTTAGCTTCTCGGAATAATCCGCCGCATCTTCGTTGTTATTCGCTGATTCTGGTGCCGGCGGAGGTGGTGATATCTCCTGACTGACGGGTCTTTCGTCCTGCTGCTGCTGCTGCGGCAAAGACTTCTGTGAGCCGCGATGCAGAGTGGCAAAGAGACCACGAGCTATGCAATTCTTCAGCTCACTCACGCGACCTTTGTAGGGACTCGATTGGGCACTGCTGCTTAGTATCGATGATTCATCAATGCCCAGCTGTTTGCTCAGCTCCTTGCGCTCCTTTTTGCTCAGAACGACCTTGCCGCGACTCGGGGTGTTGGGGGCGGAGTGGAGCAGCCGCGAGGGCATTTGCGAAAGGGGTGGTGGTGTGGGGGGCGGTGGCTCCCTGTAGGGAGGTGGACCCACCAGGCAGGTGGCATAGCTCACTGGAAGATCATTGTAGGCAGTTCCCGATGTCGTGGGCTCCGTGGGCAAAAACTCCAGTTCCATATAGTTGGGATGCAGAATCTTCTGCTGATTCGACTGATGATTGTCGGTGGTCCTTTGGCTTTTGGGCTTGGCGCCCAGTTGGTTCTCCTCGTTCGCATTGCGATCCGGTTTGGTCGAAGGACCCGGACGCAGTTTACCCGCCTGACTGGACATTTCTAGGATTTCATTGCCGTTTCCATGGATTTTCAGCACTGGATTTTCACTCACTCACTTGCACACAAAATTTGTATACATTTTTTTTTTGACGCCTGGGCAAAATTAATGGTTTCATAAATCTTCATCTTTATGGAGGGCAAAAAGGCGTTAATGGCTTTTCTAGTCCCGCACAAAAAATGGGACTCTCTCTCTCTCTCACTCACTGTTTACATTTGTGTGTTGTAATTGGATTTTTGATGCTGATGCATGTCAAAGTTAAATTAAAACTGACCCAGCAAGCTGGGGGCAAAAGAAAAAAAGAGTTATTTTTTTAGGTGGTTTTTGCGGGCAAAGTCATGGTCATGGTTACTTCGTGGTTTTGTCTGCTTTTGAAGTGTTTCAGGGCGACGAGCCCTCAAAACAATGCCAAAGTCGAGGTTTTTATAATTTGTCTACAAAAGCAAATAACAGGAGAGCCACTGGTTTTGTAGGAAAAAAATGGTGAAATTAAAGTACTGCAGATTGTATATTAAATTTGTGAAATTTTAAATAAAAATAAATTTTGCTCTACCGCAAACTGAGTTTCCTTAAACATTTTAAAAAGTATTTTCACTCCTAAATTCAAACACAAGCTCATACCCATTTTCCATCTGCCGATAACAGCAAAGGTATTTTTTCTCCATAGAAATACTCGAATAAAAAAATTATTGTGCGATGGAAGGTGAAAAGGAAATTCAATACGAAAATGCATATCAAGTGCTCACTAAAGTTTCACATTTGATTAAGTTTCGTTTTACCTTCCATTTCCCAGCCAAATGCAGACATTCCAGAGATATCAATAACAAATTGCCAGCAAATGGATGCATGAATTTATTAAATGGAAAGCGAAGTGAACAAAAGAATCGTTGAAGGTATCTCTTTCCCTTACAATTACAGAGATTTGTTTAGTAAATACATGGAGTAGGTACCTAACCAATCGAAATAAATAAAGCAAATAATGCCAAACGACATGGAACATTTTGTTTACCAAAAAGCGATTATCTCAGCATTGTTTCCAGTTTCCGAAAGCCAGGAATAAAGTTTTAATTTCCTTTATTTTTTAGCCCACTCACAAAACTATGACGAGGCAGCCGGCAGAAAAGGAAAAGAGCAATTTGGCTAGGCCAATGCGGAAACAACTGAGAGGGAAAACCGAAATGGAAAAAGTTTTATTGGCAACAAATTGAAAACCGCCTGGCCATTTGAGGCAGTGAACCAACAAGTTGCATAATTGTTGGCGCATGATAAAATTAAACGCCCTGAAATGAGCTGATGTTCCAATGGCACCTTCTTCTCCTCCATCTGCTTCTCTTCTTCTTCTTATTCCACTTCCGTTTCCGGAAATGGCAGGCTGCAGGTGGCCGAAGTGAAAGAAGTTACTCCAGTTAAGTGGAGTTTCTCTGCCGGTGTCTGTGCTTTCGCCCCATAAAGTATACACAAAGTAATTTGCAATTAAAATGTTAATTTTTAATTGAATTGCAGATGGCAGTAGGCAATGGCAGTAGTCTCGAATACTGAATCAAGTTAATTAGTGTCAAAGAAGGGGAAAAAGGCAAAGAGGGGAATGCAGCTAGGTCCTGTATCACTCCAAGGTTGATTAATCCAGTTTAGAGATGGTTTCGTGAGCAAAGTATGCAAATAAACCGGTGATAAATGCGAGTAAATGTATTTCTGAGATTAAAGGAAAGAAATGTGTACATTCCTATAAAGGAAATTTGTATGGTACAAATTTTAATTTTAATAGAAATTTTTAAAAAAGTAAGCAATTAAATAATTTTTGTAAAAAAAATGTAATTTTGTTAGTTTTAATAAAAACGTTGAAAGAAGTAAGAATAAATTCTAAAATTATTTTTGTACCATTAAAAAAAGCTAAATTAAAAAAAACTTACAATAATAATATCTTAAATATGATTACAATATTTTGTAATGAATTTTTCTTATATCTCTGTCTTCTTGAAGCTTTAGTAGCCAATCAGAAAAATTGTGAAAAACTTATAACGCCCAAAACTCCTTGTCTTCATCTATTCCCCTTGAGCTTTAAGCCCATCTCAAAGCCACGTGGCACTCCTGCACTATTCGAGAATCACCTAATCCCTGACACTTTCAGTTTCTATGACGACTCACATAAAAGACGGGAAAAAAAGTGAAAGACACCGAGGAGAAAGGCAGGCGAAAGGCACAGGAGGCAGGACTTAAAGTTAAACACTTTTGCTTTGAGGTTGAAGTTACTCGCATCTGCTTTTCCTTGTGCTTCCAGCTGGCAGCAGTCAAAGTTGACAAAATACTTGTCAAGATTTGTGCATTGAGTTCGGCGGCGCACAGCCATTCACTCCTCCGCTTTTTTTAACTTGTAATTGCAGCTTTGCCGTGGTCTCTTACCAGTTTTGCAGGGAAAATGTACAAAAAAAAATAAAAAAGAACAGATTTTCCCCCACTGGGAAAAGCCGACGTTTTGCTGGGGGCCATCAAGCCGCAAACTTTACGAGTTGATAGCTGAAATAAAGTGGAGCATGCATTCCAGGGCTTTTAGCCCGCCCACCCACTTCATGACATCATTTTATTTGCACTCAATCTCGGTTCCCTTAGTGGAGCTCTCTGCTTTCTGCGCTCAAAACGCTGTGCAAACTTCGCTGGCAAGTTGGTTAGAAATGCTTTTGATTTGCTAGTAAGTTGACCAGCATTTCAGCTCCCCCATTTGCCACTCCGCCGACTTTTCTCAACTCGCTTTTTCTTCACACAAAGCCCACTTGGAAAAGTGCACGCTTTTCTTTCTCTCTTTCAGCTGCTCTTATTGCACCGAAAGCCCAAGCAAACCTAAAATGTTATTCAAACAAAAAAGGAAAGTTTAAGTATGGTGATGCGGGAATAAATACTCTGGGGAAACCTATTCAATATTCTTTTAAATGCACTATAAAATAGTTTCTTTTACAAAATTGTAACAATATTTATATTATTTTAAAGAAAAATCTATAAAGTAACTTTATTAATTAAAAGAAAAATTTACTTCTTAGTGCAAATAAATATTTTCTTTTATTTTTGAATTTAAAAAATATTCTTAAAGTCCCAAGATCTTTCTATTTTCTACAAAGGGTATAATAAAGTGGCAAAGCCTGTACCAAAAAAAAAAAACAAAAGAAAGAAATAAAAAAGAGCCAACTACAATGCGTATGACAGTTTGAAACACTTCTAAAGACTTTTGAGTTATGCCGCAAGTTGGGGGCGTGAGAGGCGTGGCACAGAGCCACAAAAACCAAACGTTCAACTTCCTCCCTAGAGGGCAAAAAAACAAAAAGCAAAAAAAACTAAAGCAGAATCTATGCGCAATTCAATTAAAGCGCAATTTGCAAGCAGTCATCATATTTTCGTTACTTAACGAGCCCGTCGCTGGATAATGAGGAGCCAGGGGGGCGTGGTGCAATTTAATAAGACCCATCGAGTGGGGGAAAACGGAAATCGCTTGAGGAAATTGTGTGTTTCAAGCAAAAGCATACATAATAAACTCATATAAAAGATTGTTGCATACTTCGGGGAGCAACCAGGAGCGGAATGGGGGCGGTGTGGCATAAATACCCATATTTGCAATTCGAAGAAGTGGAAGTGGATGGGAAAAGCGGCAGAAAGAGAGTCTGGAGACAGCCGCTTATATCCCCAGGCGGACAGAGGCGAAAACGAGGAAAAAGCGAAAAACCAGCGGGACTACGTCGAATGTTATTAAAAAAAAGAAAGCAAAGCAACGCTAAAACAGCAGCCCCACTCACTTCCCCTCTGCCCCATCTAAAAAGTCATAAAATTTATTAAATGCCTAAAAGTATGACAGCAATAGACAATTTATGGTGGGGGAAGGAAAGCCAAAGGAAAATCGGGGAAAAAACTAACCGAGGAAATGAAAACAAGATTTTTCTCCTCTTTCTTATACCCTCGGAAATTCTGTAAACATTAGCGGAATTTTAATGGCCCTGTGTTAATTCAAGCATGAAGTATAAATATTTATTAAGAGCATGTTAATAAGCGTCAGCTGCTATCGAAATTAGCAGGAAAATATATTAATATTTATAGAATGAAAGCCAAACGGTAGCCAATCAAATACTTGTCGGAATTTCGAGTAAGAATTATTGGTAACTCTTTTGAGTAGGATAAGTATTTGAAATCAAAATCAGTATGGTATTTTTTAAAATTTTTTGTTTTTATTAAGATAATTTATTCTAATTTGAAAATTACCTTTTTTTGATGTTAACAAGCACTAAGAAAAAAATCGTTTTTGAAGTAAGTAAAATTATTTAAAAAATCACTTTGAAAAATATATATTACAGAAATAGAGTTTTTGTCTAATAAAGTAAATAACAAATATTTTGAACTCTTTTTTACTAAAAACGAAGCTAGTTCTGAATAGAAAATACCCATCTTTGGTTAGGGTCTTACAATGACTTGTTTCTTCATTAGTGAAATGGCCACCACTTGCGCCCCTCATGATAACAATCGAAAGACCTTTGAATATTTATAAGCCAGACCTCATACAATTTACACTAATTTAAAGTTACTTCCGAGCTCCGCCTCGACAATTTTCCAAGTCATTGTCGACGTGGACACACCGAAAGCATAATTCAACTTCATAAATTGAGCAAATAAACAGGCGGAGCTGCTTGGTTGGCAAGTGTCCCTGCAGACGGATGTGCAACCATATGGTCACGCCTCAAGCTCATAAATTAGCACCATACGACGGACGCACCATGAAGCAGAAGGAGGACTATTCAATTTGAGGATGGCAAGAGGGACATTTGTAAGGATTTGGCCAGGTGCACGAAAGCCATTAACATAAATGGGTCGAAAGCTGCTAACAAGGATAACAACAAACTCGCATTTGAACTCGGATTCCCATTACCCTTCCCATTTTCCATTTCCCGCCGGTGAGTTTTTAATTACGTAAGCGGAGAAGACATTTCCAACTTATTACGTGTCTTCACTAATCCGCTAAGGACGAAAAATGGCGTACAATCAATTCGAAGGATTTCTCAGTGCGAAGGAAACAATTTTCCTAGCAGCTTGTTTCGCATGGCGCAATTTTCCACTACATCGGATTAAAATGTGATATGTTTGGGATTGTTTACACACAGTAAGGGGGGTTTTTTTGGGGGGTTTCAAGGGGGCCAGTAAACGGGAGCAGACAGACGAGACATGTGTTTGTTTACGAACTTTTGGCAGCTTTGTTTTCGGGGGCGTGGCACGTTTCACTGGAGTGGGTCTTAATTTCCGCTACGTAAGCATTTCTTTTTTTCACACACAGCATCTTCTTTTTTCTTCGTCCTTTTCCTTGTATTCTATTTTTTTTTTTTTGCTTTGTATCCATGATTTTTGTTTATTTTGGATTTGTTTGCCCTTTTTCCTTTACATGCTTGCTTGAGTACTTCCGGTTGCGCCGGAAGTGAGAGGAGCACATATCAGACACAGTGGGACACAACGCATGTCAGGGGGTTTCGAAGGGTGGGTGGGTTGGTTCTGGTCCTTGGGAGAGGGGCCTTTAATTGTTACGAGTGGAAAATTGAATTTAACTGACATGTCCGCATATGGAAGGAAATACGATTTCACATCCCTAATGCAGTTTGAACTTACAAAGTAACAAACAAGCATACAAGTTAAGAAAGAACTTCGCATTTCAAAAGTTATTATACGGTTTTTCACTAAAAACAATTCATAAATATCTAAATAATGAATTTATAAATATAAACAAAATAATACGAAACTTAGAAATATTCTTATTATCTTGTTTAAATTAAATATTATACAAACATATGTCCTGTTAGCTAATAGTATATAAACTGCAGTATGTTTTATATGTTGCTTTGCTAAGATGTTGTGAAAACATATTGCTTGCATGAACTTTAAGCAGATTTTATGTTGCACAACACGTTCCCGGAAGTTTTGCCTTCCGAAAATTAGACAAACACGTTCTATACTTGTGTTCACTTCTACTTTCGGCAGCATTTGACGCATAATAAGTAAGGCAAGCACACATGAGGAAAATAAATGCCAATATATAGGGGAAGTTTAATTCAAGGATGTAAAGAACTTTAATTCGAATTTTTCGGGATTAATTGAAATCATCGAATATTTAAAGGGTAAAGATTAAAAATGAAATAAATAATGAAATATTTAAAGCGCAATCAGTGATCTAAAATGGAAAGCATGTGAGTTTTAATGTACGAAACATTTGACTACATAATTAATGGCAAAACCCTGGGGCCTAAAAGCTCACAAGCTGAATCTCATTAAATCAATGGACTAATCTTTAATGGAATTTTAAATAAGTTCATATCTCTAAACAAATAAACAAACTAAAAGAGATGAGAGAAGAATTAAAATAAATTTCGTTTTTATAGATTCTTTTTGTAATGGAATTCAATACATAAAAATAAACTTAAGACTGCCAAATCCTTTCGAAATTCCACAATAAGCTCGACCGTACAATTAATATGGCCCATATCCTTGACTTAACAGAGCACTCTGAGATCCTCATTATGGCACATCATCCGATGTAATTTAAGGCATGACGATGGCCTTGTTCTTTTTCTTGATACATTTTCGACGAACGAGAGATTTTCTGCGACTGATTTTTATTACGCCCACAAGCGCAATAATCGCCGAGGGCACGCACCAAATGCCAAAAGGAGACTACTGAAAGGAACTTCCCCGAAACGAAAACACACTCGTTTTTCGGTGGGCCTAAGCCAAAAAGACGACATTACATTTTATTATCTATTATATCGTGGCGCCTAAAATGTCACTACATTAGCTTAAAAATCCATACACACACATGACAGAGAGGGAGGGGGAGAGAGAGAGTGAGAGGGAGAGAGATAAGGACATGTTTTTCGCCGGGCATAAAGTAAACATTAAAACAGGAAACGGAAGCCACGGCGGTGCCAAAACGGCAAACCGACATTCATAGACAATGTCCTGTGGCGGCGGTTATGATTATTTTGACTCGCTTATCCTGGCGAATGTGAATGTGTCCTGGCATTTATGATTTTTTCGCGCTCCTTTTCGTTTTTATTTCACATGTTTCCCGGCGGGCAAGGCAAGGGGTTAAAATGGGGTTAATTTACTATGCATAAAGTGTTGCCTGTGTGTCGCAATTCGCGAACTTCTTGCCACGTTTGCATAGCAAATCACTTGACGATTGCCCGTATATATTTGTTAATTCTTCACTTTTTTGCACAGGTCGTTGGAAAAAAGGAAGACATTTCTTTATGATAATCCACAGTTGGTAAAGAATGCTCGGTTCCTTTTGGCCACAAGCCGAAACTCACGAAATGACGCAAAAAAGCGGCAAAGTTAAAACCAAAATTCCGAACGCGTTCGTCGAGCGGAGGAAACAAAGTGCGCGCCACCACCGACAAATAAGCACTGGCAGGACTTCGAGGCAGGACTTGCGAAGCCAGACCAAGCACAGAGCAACAGGGAAATTTCCCAAAAGGACATTTCCCGCTCACTGGAAATGCGGCCGGCAATTCCCCTCCGCCGACTGCAATTGACCTTAGCCTTCGAGGATATCCGCCCTCTAGCCGGCTTCGGTTCAATGCACCACCAGTTCAGGACGAGGGTTGAAGGACTCTCTCTCTCCTTTTTTGGGGGGGAAATTCTCTCCGCTTTAGCCTTGTGCTAGGTCCTTGCTCTGCTTTACCTTTGAATGCCACAGGTTTAACAGGTTGATGCGTGTCGTCACAGCTGGCTAGGGGAAATGTCACCAAAGGGATATTTTTTAGGGGTTCAGGGATATTACTTGGCTGGAATGGTTTGTTCTGAGTGTGAGCCTTAGTAAAAGAATTTTCTTAACAAAAACATTCATTATAACCAGAACTTTAAATACACAGAGAAAATTCTGACGTTCTCATCTGAGTTGAAAATGTTCTTAAAAATAGAAAGGCCTTTTTCAAGTTTAAAATGTTCTAAATGTGCTTGAATTAAGTTGAATTGGTTCTTAAAATCTAGTTGAGTTTAAAATGTTCTTGAAATAAGAACGAATCGTTATTATTTTAGCACATGGATCTTAAATCAAATCGATTTGGTTCTCAAAAACCACAATATCTGAAAATGTTCTTAGTTTGAGAACGAAAAAGACTAAAGAAAGAACAAAAATTAAGCTGCATTTCAACTTAAAATGATTCAAAACTCTATTCTCTAATTTTTTTGGATTTCCTAGAACGCGTTAGGATGTTTTCGTTTGACACCTAGAACGCACTAGACCATTTTACTTTGCTCCAATACGACTTTACCATTAGATTTGCCCTTTTCGTCTTATATGTAATTCCCAACTGGTTCTAGCCCTTCATGAACCAAGGCCAATTCAGATTCTGAGGCTTTAAGACTTTTTTTCTGGCTTAAGTCTATAATAAACTTTCACACTAGCTGGAAGTCAAGTGCAACCCGCACCTTTATAAGGTGTAATTGGACAACTACCTTTTTAATATTACTTATAAATTACTCTTATCCTTAGCTAAAATCAAACTCAAAATGCTATAGAATTGAGAGAAAAAAGTGCTGAAAATAGAACAAATGAACTTATATTTGTATCCATTTGATTTAAAAATGTTCTTGATATAAGAACAAAATCAACTTGAAAATAGAACGAAGTGAACTTAATGTCGGATTTTTAGCTAACACCATTTCGTTCTGATATTGAGAACATTCAACTCGAAATGAGAACATTTGTGCTTACCCGGTTTTTAAGAACGAATGTTCTTGATTTGAGTGCAATGTTCTTGGTTTTTTTTCTCTGTGTAGGAATTGGTAATGTGAACGAATTTTTAATGTATTTAAAATATTTCAGAATAACAATATTTTTTAACTAATTCTCTCAGTAAATCGTTACAAGGCAGAAAGTATTATAATGGGCTTGCAAAAGCGTTTTATTGTTAAACTGTTGATATAAACATCTTAGTTAGTATTTCAAAGTAATTTTTAAAATCAATGAAACGATCTTATGTTTTTATAAAAAATATTTAATAATTTTAAAAATGATAAATAATAAACAAGAAGATATTTATTTTAATTTCTTTTTCATTTTATTTTGTATTTATCCAGCACTGTTGATTAAAAAAATTTTACATTTATTAGAATTTATATTCTATCCTTGTGGCTTTTAGGCGTGCCCAGTTTCAATCAACAATCAACAATTTAAAACGTTCATTATTTGTTTTTTTATGACCAACTTGATTAGTCCCATACACGAGTAAAAGCCCACCATAAAGCCGAAGAAAGATGGTCTCGAATGGTGTTTGCTTTCCACCCTTCGCGGTCTGAAGTCCCCGCCATTTCTACATAACTTGTTCATCATGTGTCTAGGTCTATGCATTGATAACTCCCCGTTGCGACCATAAAACAATAGAGCCCCAATTTCCATGGCACGGAGCTGCACATTCATTCAAACAAAATAAAACCAAAACATAGAAAATGGATGAAACCATCTAGGGAATTTTCGGGGCAATAACTATAAAATGTCCGTCGAGTCGCGTCGCGTCGTGTCGCGTGTATGCAGTCAACCAGGGGACGCAGGACAACACAAGCAAACAAAAAAGGGTCCTTCGTTGTCGCAGTCAATGGCTAAAGGATTAAAAAACAAGGCAACGGCGACAACAAAATATTATCTCAATAGAAAAATCTCAGGCACATGGACAAAACAAAAGGCGAGCTAAAAAAACGACGAGTAGAAGAATTAAGGACAGACTTTGATAAAAACAAAGTGAAAATTTATGCAAAACGAGGATAGAAAGCCGGAAACGATGAAAGAAATTAAAAATGGGCGTAGATAAAGCAAGGTAAAAGAAAAGCTAAAAGAGTTGCAACACTTTTCAAAAGTCAGCTTTTTAATTACGCACTTAATCGCAACGCGTAAGTCGCTTAAAAATAAAAACTAGAATTTCTAAGAAACTTTTATTTCAGCTCTCTTTTAACAATTTAAATCAGTTTGCAGAGATTGCAGACATAACGATTTTAGGGATCGGGGCACAAAAATTAGGTCTAAAATGTTTTAAGAAATTCCATCATTATTTCTTTTTCAGAACTTGAGCTGCTTATCACTTGATAAGAATTCTTAGAAACAGCTCTAATACTATTTTGCATAGTAACAAAAGGGCAGCAAGAATTCCCGGTTGATATTATTGCTATAAAAACATGACAATCACAACAATCTACATTTTTTTATGAGTCGAATATTTGAGAAAATTATGCAAACCAATAATACAAAAATTTTAATTAAACACCCAGTTCTTTTTCAGTGCCAATTTTTACATAATTAATTGTTTAAATGTTTTTAAGCTAATTTTTAATCGTAAGATTTCAAAATAGTAGTAGGCTACATCGTCTACTGGTGCTTCGTCTCCACAAACAGTTCCCAATTCTCCGACGACCATGAGAACTTAAAGCCGGAGCATCATTTATAGTTCAACAAGTAAACTGCCGTAATCAATATGGCCGTGTTGGTCAATTATAAAGACAAATCCAGCGGTGGCATGAAGAGAATTGTTGCCAGGTCAGAATAAAATAAATCACGCAGTCTTTGTTCTATTTCTAAAAATGTAAAATAACGAATGGGGTCGGTCCGAGAAATGTTAACTTTGGCCCGAGGTCCTGATCCTTCTGTTACCCCACATTTTCTGTCAGCATTTCCCACAAATCTATAATAAACTTATACTATTTTAATTACACACTTCAGGATATATATTATAATTTTGAACACTATCAATAGTTTGCCCTACAAAGTCTTGGTAGAGTTCAAAACTATATTATTTACAAATTTCGATATTTTATAGATAGACCTCTGGGAAATTCTGACAGGAATTTTGGCTGCAAAAGAAGGTTCAGGACTTTTGTCTAACTCAACATTTGCCGGACCGACCACCTTCGTGATTTTTTTATCTTTAAAAAGAAAACGAAGACTAAGCGGGCTACTTTTTTCTGGGATGACTTACCTGGGAACTTTCCACTTCATGCAACCGAAGTACTTGACTTTTTATCTGGTCGACTCGGCCATATAAATTAGAGATGTAGGGAGTGTAGCTAATAAGCTAATCTGGCTCCTTTTTTGGCTGCCAGGTCACAGTGCTCTTCTTGACTGTGTTAAAAAAATGGATAGAACTCTATTTCGGTAAGAACTGGCACCATCTTTTTGGTTTTTCGTTGATATTCATAAAGAAACGGTAGAATTGAGAAGATTATGGCTGAGGAAGTATAGATTTAAACTAAATTAGCAGATGCATATACATTTTTCATTGAAAACCCGCTAGTATCTTACCATTGGCATTTAAAAACGATTTATTAGAGTTGATCTAAAGTGGGTACACCCGCAGTCTTCCGGTTTTCGTTGAAATATAGAGAAACATAGTATTATTCACCATCGAGCTACCGATCACGTCAGCCAGCTCATGTCGACAGAAACTGAATGCGAGTGGCGAAGCATTTTTATGGTTCACGGGTTCTTATCACAAAATTTGAGTTTAAAACAAGAAAGGAAGCTAGCTTCGGCCAGCCGAAGCTTATATACCCTTGCAGATCATTCCTATCAATTAACAAATCGCAAAAATGTTCAATTTTCTAATATTTCTCATTAATTTTCCGATCGTTCCTATGGCAGCTATATGATATAGTCGTCCGATTTTGATCAAATTAAAATTGAAATTCGGAAATATTTAAAAAGAGTTATATCCTAGAGTAGAAGATAATACAATAAAAACCAAAGAAGCTAGAATTTATTTCCTATTACTTTTCCATTAATTTTCCGATCGTTCCTATGGCAGCTATATGATATAGTAGTCCGATTTTTGAAATAATTAATTCGAAATTCAGAAATATTTAAAAAATAACATCCCCAAAAGTAGAAGGTAATATTTCAAAAAACACCAAAGCTAGAATTTTTTAAAGTTTTTTTCTTCCGATCCTTCCTATGGGAGCTATAAGATATAGTTGTCCGATCCGGTCGGCTCCGACATATATACTACCTGCAATAGAAAGAAGACTTTTGCGAAAGTTTCGTCCCGATAGCTCAAAAACTGAGAGACTAGTTTGCGTAGAAACAGACAGACGGACAGACGGACAGACGGACAGACGGACAGACAGACAGACGGACAGACGGACAGACGGACGGACAGACGGACAGACGGACATGGCTAGATCGACTCGTCTTGTGATGCTGATCAAGAATATATATACTTTATGGGGTCGGAGACGTCTTCTTCACTGCGTTGCAAACTTCTGACTGAAATCATAATACCCTCTGCAAGGGTATAAAAACCTTAAAATTTGGTGAGTTTGGATTTTTATACTCTCCTATTCCCAGCCTCTCTTTATTAACATCTCATTCAATCTCAAAGCTTTAAGGCCCAACCAAAAAAATTTCAAAATATTTTAAAAAGAGATTGCTATTGCCAGATGGTTGTTAAATGTAATTATAGACCAAAAACCGATAACAATTTTTAAAGTTACAATTAAAACTTCACAATTTAAGATTGGATCCCGAGCACAAATGCCATAGCCATTTGTGTCTCAAGTCTCATTACTTTCTACAATTTAAGGATATTTACGTTTCGCAAAAGTAAATAGCTTCCCTATATTTTTCTTCCTTTAGTGGAAGCCCAGTGAAGACACAAACCAGAATGTCCTTTTTGAGTCTACACAAGTCTCACACAAATTGTCCTTGCTGAGCCTAGTAAATGCACAAACCGATTGGTCCTTTAAAGGGAAATTTACAAAAAAAGAAATCTTGTAACCAGATTCCCACTAATAGATGGCGCCTGCACAGGCACCAGCACTGCGCTAAAAATAGGTGTCGCCTTTATCACGGTTAATGTCCTTGTTTGTCAAACTTATTTTTCAGATGGGCTGAAAATCCTGCCGGTATTTCAATTCTGACCAATACTGAACATTATAGTCAAAGGGTTCTATAAGTTATATCCCATTGCGATCAATCATATAATAAAGCATTTTTAAGAATACTTATGCCCAAGTATTTATTCAAGGAAAAAATTAACTGAAAATTTAAAATTTTAATCATTATAACATTGATATAGCACTATAACCAATATGGAGAGCTCTTAAAATACCCTATCGAAAACTCGACCAAGTCACGCAAATTTATGATTTGAATGTTGTTTTGTAACTTAGAACAACTCATACTTGTCGAGGGCTTATCAAACTAACCATCAAAACACGTGCAATACACAAAAATCTAAGTGGTGCCAAACTCAAGGCCGCCAATAAAAAGTACTTTGATTTTCAAACTTACAGATTGTGAACAATCAATTTAGTGAAGCTAACCATCCGCCGTTCAGGGATAAGTGCCAGTATTTGACAAGTCAATTAATCAATTCAATTTTCCAAATCACTTGACAACGCGACGAACGACAAAACAATTTTCAACAGACGTAAACTGGAAAGCAGCTTGTCTCCGCCCGAAAGAAACTAAACCAGAGAGAGGAAGGCCAAGGACACTGCTGCTATGTCAGCAGGAAACTATCCTGGCAGACGTCCTTTGAATTTGCATGTTACACAGAAATTGCTTTCAATGACGAACAGCAAGGACTCCACAAAAAGTAATATTAATTATTCAGTTGGGCCGAAATCCCGGCGGTACTGCAATACCGGGCCAACCCGCGACAGAGGTGGAGCAAGCCCCTAGCACTCCGTCTGGTTCCAAAAATCAGTTTAACATTTGTTGTCCTCCAATGGAGGAACTATCAGATGTTAAGCTGATAAGAACAGATACTACACTTTGATCTTAGCCATAAGGCCGAGAAGCGATAACTACATCAACCTACAGAAAGGGGCTTCACTCGATCGCAGCTAGAACCAGTTGAGAATTATTACGTTTGTAAATGCATAACACCAACACCTACATTGCATATTTAAGGGGATGTTCTCCTTGCGAAGCAAAAATGTCCTCGGCTAATCCTGTGAACGAGTGCTCAGGTAGAACTCTCGCACCAAATGGTTATTGGGACCATTTGAAATTTCCAGACATAATGGAATTTTCCCTATTGGCGAAGACAATGTTTTAATTTATTGCTTAGAAACTAAGGTCTTTCATTAAGAAAAATACAGTCTTACTTTCGGTATATCATCTTTTGATATCTCTTATTATTAATACGGCTCTCTAATTCCTTGGCGTGAACAGATAATTCCGTCGGGCCGTCTACACGTTCCTTTCTCGTCAAGAAAACAGTGCTCAATCGAATTTCCGCACTCTTGTGTGTAAGAATGGTATCCCAGAAACTTGTCGTTGTGAAAAGACACAGCCTGGCTCACGAGTTTTAAGGCCAAAGTAATAAGCAAAAAAGAAACCTTCATCGTAAAAGTAATGAGAGTGTCTGAAAAATGTTTCAGTATAATGTGATTTATAAGCTTAGAGGCATGCCGAAAGTCAATTTCACATTACGTAGGCAAATGCATTATAAATACATATGACCTCAACAAGGTCTTAATTACCTCCCTAAGAAAATGGCATCCAGGTAGCTAGCCAATGAAGTTTAGAAAACTGCCCGTGGGTTTGCAGATCCTTACTTAAAAGTACCCCTTATAATTCTCAAGTAGTTCTGGTCAGCACTGCACCTAGACATTCAATATTTGGTGGTGTAAAATCACTCTGGTTTCTCTTCAATTGTCGAATAAATCTTTCGCCTTTTACTAAAGATTTCCGTGGAGAGGGACACTCTAATGAGTCTAAACTGAATTTTTCTTCAGGCCTAGTAACTTATGTTACCGGGCCAATTGATTATAAATTTTAAAAATAATTAGTAAAATAACTACAAAGCTTTGTGAACACATATATGTTTTTTATCAAACCTTTTTAAAATCAATAGTTTAGATTAGATCAAATCAATACAACTTGTAAATATTGTAGACTCAATTATTATGATTCCAACTTAAACTTTGGTGAGGCCTCTTTTAAGTCATCAGGGAATTCATATTTCTAAGCTTTCTCACAAAAAAGCCCTGCCACTTGACAACGAAGCAACTTTCGCTCGACTGAAACTAAAGATAAGCTTTATTTAAAATAAGTGCTATTAGTTAGACATTTATTTCGTTTCTGATCACTGTCTTATAAAAACGTCCATTCCGCCACCGCCACAGGGATTTCCGCGTGTGTCCAAACAACGTCCTCCACTACTTATATAGCAAGCTCTATTCCAAGGGCCGCACTTTTGACGCCATTGATTTACACGAATGGCTTGAGATGTGGATATTAAGGCCAAAACGTAGGCAATTATCAGTAAAAACGTTCTCATCGTGAAGATTTTCCAAGTGCTTCTGATAAAGTTTCTGATGCTAACGAGGTTTATAAGCAAAACAGCGAGACGAAATACAATTTAACAGTTAGATTAGCAAGGCGAAATTAGGAAACAATAGATTTACCGCCTTTTAGTTTCCTTCTCCAAGTTCCCAAGAAGTTTCGACCAATACTGATTCTATGAGCAGAGGGTTTTGCTTATGCGAAATAAAATACAATAGAAAAATCTTGTGTTCATTCAGCCTCAAATCTTGAATTATAATTAACTCTTCTGAGTTCTATATCTCGGATAGCATCCTCAGCTGTATCGATGCTAAATAAAAAGCTTAGAAGCTTAAGTAGTTTGTAATATTTATTATTAAGTTGGGCCGAAATCCCGGCGGTACTGCAATACCGGGCCAACCCGCGACAGAGGTGGAGCAAGCCCCTAGCACTCCGTCTGGTTCCAAAAATCAGTTTAACATTTGTTGTCCTCCAATGGAGGAACTATCAGATGTTAAGCTGATAAGAACAGATACTACACTTTGATCTTAGCCATAAGGCCGAGAAGCGATAACTACAGCAACCTACAGAAAGGGGCTTCACTCGATCGCAGCTAGAACCAGTTGAGAATCATTATTTTGAAAATGGAAAAAGTAAACATATACCTTTGTATACTTTTGGGGGTAGCACTTGCAATTTTCGCACACCATACAAATAGAAGAAAATGCTCAAGTTGAATTCGTTCACGGTCTTACAAAAAGATCTATAACACCGCCAGTGGCCACAGGGATATCCATGTAAGTCCAAACATACACTATTTGCATTAAGATAGCAGTTTTGATTTCAAATCCCTTACTTTCGACGCCATTGGCCTATGCGATTGTATTAAGTTGTGAATAGTTAAGCCAAAACTAAAGCAATTATCAGTAGATAAGTCCTCATCGCAAAGGTTCTCTAAGTAAAATAAATTTATTGATAATGCCACCGTACATTCGGTTTTGAAATACCTCCCTTGCCGCACTTCAACTAGGTAGCAAACAGATAAACCATCCCCTTTTATATGCCATTCCAAACAGTAGTCTTTATAATTCCCAAGTAGTTCTGGTAAATACTGCACCTAGTGTCACTATGATTGGTGGTGTAAAGTCACTCTGGTTTCTCTTCAATTGTCGAATAAATCTTTCGCCTTTTACTAAAGATTTCCGTGGAGAGGGACACTCTAATGAGTCTAAACTCAATTTTTTAAGGGCCTGGCGACTTATGTTGCCGGGCCAATTGATTATAAATTTAAAGTAAAACTTTCTTAAATAAGAATGGTATCAAAATCGGAGCGCCTGTTCGCCGCACCTTCCGTTTGCCTTTCCCATAAATTTTAATTGAATTATTTTATCTGTTCCTTGGCTTTTCCCAAGGCTCAAGCTCCATGGTCTCAATGCTCCATTCCCCAGTCATCTTCATCAATGCAGGATTGTTTTGCATAAATAACGCATAAATTGAGGCGATCCAAGAAAAGGCCAACAATCCAAATCAGTGCTACATGCTCGGCATTGACAAAAAGTAGGCTAAGCGTAAAAAATGAAATATGTTCGGGGTCGTGGGTCGGTTCGGAATTACATTTGTTAAGTTCATAAAAAGGAAAACCAGCCAGCCAAGTCAGTCTCTAGAGTTAAACCGACGTTTACGCATCGGAAAATCTGAACTTTGTGGAGGGTCATTTCTTTTTTTCTGCATGTGTGTGTGTGTCTCTAAATTGGCTTTATTTTTATGTCAAAGGAAAAACCAAAAAGGCTCGGTTGAAGTTTTTCGAAAGCCAAAACTAACCAAGTAGTAAATTTACATAGAAGTTAAAGGTCTGCGTTTATCTGGTTTCCTCCCGCCTGTCGAACTTGAACTATAAAAACACAAAATTTCTAGCCAGAGGAAAAAGTTTCCAGTCACATAAACATAAATTGCGACAGTAATTTTCGGTCAGGAACGCTTGGGGAATTTTCCGGCATTCACACACCAACAGGCATTTTGTATGCACAGTATGGTTATTGTAATTTAGCTGGAGTAGGCTAAATGGGAGTTAACATTAAGTTTAATTTGCTTTAATGTCCATGAGCCCCTTTTCCTTGTTTGTGGGCTGAGGTGTTCCTTGGCTGGAGTCAAAACCAATGGCTTAGGCAAAATAGTTTTACACAATGATTTGCCGTGTGGTTTCAAATCCTTTCCAAGCACCAACAAACAAAGTGTCATCCCAAGTATCTTAGTTATGTGGTCATTCAAATGATTATGACTCATCAAGATTTGGTTTTAGTGTCGCTTTAGTTCAACACATTTTAATGATGGTGACCTCAGGCAACCTTATATCTTAAGGGTTCTCAAGTATAATTAACCTAATATTTTAATGTATTATTAATGGCCCTCTCGGGCTCCCAAAAATTGCCGTAGTGGACGGTATTTCACGTCCCCATGGCGGGGTATTGGTTAAAGTTTTCAACTAGCAATAATCGCACCTCAGTAGAACTTCATTGGTTACGATATCGCCTCTGCGCAAAGATAACTTTCAGCTCCGAATCAGAATCTATTCCACCCAAAAGAAGCTAGAACTAGTTGGGAATTATTAGTGAGCGCAGGGTGCAACGTAAGCAGGGTAAATGTTGCATACTTTTCAAGTACTTCCTACCTGAATGGCAGTTACTACCTAAACCTATTGTCTAGAAAAAAAGGGAAAATGCAATTTAGGGGTGACTTTTCTATGGACCATCTATAGGGTGCACATTCCTATATAATATGAAAATGCAGTTCAAATATTTTAAAATATCTTAATGAGGTTTATAAATTACAAATTATCTTAACATAACCAAATGATTTTTAAAATATACTCAGAATCATTTTTTAAATATTTTTAGGGATTCGCTAATATTATATTTATCTGAAAAAATATGAAGAATTTAATTTATTTTAAATATCAAATCACATAAGATAAGATAACATTTAAAGTAGTCCAATTAAAATTAAATTTAGAAATTTCTTTGCCAACATTTAAACCTTTAAGACACAACCATTACCAGAAATCGTTGCAAAATTTCGTTCATTTAAATTTCCATTTGTTCTTGCTTTCGACGCCCCATTCTAAATACAATTAATGAAAGATTCAGGGGCTCGGGCCGCAAGAATACAGGAGGGGGAAGGGGAATAAGGACACAAGGTTCCTTGAGGTCATGTTCGCCTACTCTAAAATGCTAAATAGCCACTTTTGCGGACGGGCATGGCAAACTTTTTTCCTTTTTCTTAGCGACTTTCCATCGTTCTTCGCTTCGCCACGACTTTGTCATAAAAAATTGAACAAGTTTTCCTAGGGAAAGCCAAGTGGGGATGGGCATGGGAATGGGGGTAAGGGTATCCAGTGGGGTGGCAGAGACAGCGACGACAATACCGGAAATCCGTTTCATGACAAATGCGTCACATTGTCCTAGCGTCCTGGCGGAGTGTTAAGAGAAGTGCCCCCCTCATCTTTTCCGGCTGCTCTCCTTTACGATCCAGCCGGCAGTGAAATTCCTTCAATGGCAGCACGTGACTTGGCCGAAAAGAGAGTATTAGATTGGCTAAGAGAACGTCGACATTGACATTGGGGAGAGCAAAACAAATCGAGGGCGCAGGCGCCGCTCTCGCAGGACTCCAAGGACTCGAAGGACTCGCAGCATTTCCATCTACGTGCCGGCATAACTTTGGCATTTTAATGAGAAATCCATATTTATGTTGTTTGTTTTGCCAAAAAAAAGGAAAAAAATGGCCAGAAAGCGGGCAGCATATGCGGCGAAAAGTGAAATTACTTTCGTGGGAGGGTCTGCTAAGGCATTTCTGTAATCATTTTTAATGGGCCGCGTCGTCTGCGGGTATATAGAATGGCATATGGCCGCTATTTACTTGAGTATCTCCGACCGTTCAGATACTCGAACATTAGGCAATAGCCAAAAAAACTGTTAATGGTTTGAAGGCGGAAAGAAATGACAGTTAGAAAATATAAATAGTAAGGAATTCAATTCTTAAATATTAAAGGAAGTTGGTACTTTAAAATAAGAAGTCCTACAAATTCAGTAACCTTCTCAGTTTAATGCAAAATTAAAATGATTTAAAATGTAATTCTTGAAAATATCATTTATTATATTGAGAAAGCTATCTAATGTTATCTTTAACCTTTAACAAAATAAAACAGTAACTAAAATAGCATAGAATTTAAGCATAAGAAGCATAAAATATCTTTCCCCAACACTTATACAATTTGTATCCAACTTGAGCTGCTTATCCCATAAGTGGGTATCCATCCATCCATATGATCCCACATGACCAGACATTTTAACTAAACCACGTTCGCGACTTGTCACAATGGACTCATAACGTTATCATTCCAACGCGAAAGCCATAAAAATAGCGGCTTAAATAGCAACAGCCAGCACACGTCTAGAATGAAAAGAGGGATGCAATTTCCCCGGAAAAAGTCCACTTCACACATTTTGCCCTAGCGCTTTTTTTCGCTCCCAACTTTAATACTAGAGGAGCAACTCTGGCGAAACAAAAAAAAAAAAACGTTATGTTTTTATTGTGCAAATAAAAGCACGCGGAAACTACTTAATCAAGTTTCAGAGACGGAGTCTCCCCTTCCCATTCTATGTCCATCTCG
Organism: Drosophila takahashii; assembly: GCF_030179915.1. Taxonomy (NCBI): domain Eukaryota; kingdom Metazoa; phylum Arthropoda; class Insecta; order Diptera; family Drosophilidae; genus Drosophila; species Drosophila takahashii. The sequence continues at coordinate 8,993,431 of NC_091678.1, read as the reverse complement.
TTTTGGCCCAGGACCAAAGGAATCCGGAAGCCGGGAATCCTTCCCTATGAAGGAGAAACAAAACGAAAACAACTGAGGAATAAAAAGCAACAGCAGCCAACTGTACTGACTTTCCCGACGTTGTTTTTTGCGATTTTCCCTCTGGGTGACGGGGGAGAAAGTGCGGGGAAAGTTGGGGGAAAAGTGGTCGCGGGAAGAGCCAAAGCTGAGACAACATGCAAACCAAAACAAATGGGAGCTGAAGAGTAACACTATCATAATTATGTCGAATAAAAGATACTCTTTAAAAGTCATAAAAAAGAAAATACTACAAATTTCTTTTTAAAATAGTAGGATTCATTAATTCAAACTAAAATATTACTTTTTGTAAATGTCTTTAAATATAAATATTCCTCCAAAGCAATCCAAGCCTAATTCCATTTTTAATTAATTCTTAAAAATTATAATAACTAAATCTTTATCATATTATACCTACCAATAAAAACGACATATAATAAAGATATAAATTCTTTTAACAATCAAACAAGTTGGATTCCCCCAAGAACACTTTCCATTAAGTTATTTCCTTTCCTAATTGCTCAATCTACCCGCTTTCTTTGGACAACCCTTTGGTAATAGCACAGCTACCCCCTTTATACCATTTCACCCGGCGCTAGAGTATAACAATTTGCCGAAAGAATGTTTCCCAGCGAGTTGAGTTCAAAATTTATGACAGCAATTAGCGGGACAGTGGGCGTGTCTTGGGGGTTGCTCCCAGGTTGCGATTGTCGAAAAAAGCACGAAAACTCTTCAATTAATTCGTTGAGCTCTGCTCAAACATCAATCAAGCCGAGGAGCAAGTCAAACGTAAGGTCTCCATTCGAAGGATATCCATCCAGACCCCCTGACCCGCGGTATCTTGGGTGTGAAAAATCGCCAGGAGAGCTTAGAGCTCGCTTTTTTTGGTCGCGTGCCAGAATCCTCAGGTCGTAAATTGTTCGCTTCAATTTTAATTATCGCACTTAAGTTGTGTTTTTTAATGCCCGCCAGCAGGCGATTCGGCTTAAAAGTTTCCTAGCATTTCGAGAAATTGAAGAAGCTTACCTGAATTGTTTCCGTGGCGGAATACTTTCGATTGTAGTCGACGTGATGAAGGTTCGGCATGTTTGCTCACAGTTCACTGATAATGACTATGGATAGGGCTACTTAACACGTGTCCTTGGGTGGCTGGTGGGTGGCACTTCCGATTCGGGTTCCCCTTTCCAATCCCTTTCCTGTTCATCAAGATATGCCAGTTTATGAGGCATTTGTGTTAATTTCTGTTGTCGTTTTACTTTTTTTTCGTGAGGGTTTCCTTTTCTGCAACAAAAAAAAAAAGGAAAGGAGAGTGAGCCAAGTTTGTAAAGTTGGAAAAGTGTAAATTACTTTCTGGCAATCTAAAGACTTCTTCATAGCCGCCCCCTTGATCCCCCTTGGGCATTTGTTTACTCATGTCGATATTGTTAATACGCCACGTGTTCCACAGCGGGATGCGTGTAAGTCAGGAGGAATACATATATATATGGGGTGGTCCATGGACCGTTGGGCTTACGGATTTATTGCCAAGTTTACGCTACGTGCTTTGACTAAATTTATAAGCCGAAAACGCACAAAGAATCGAGCAATGGCCCGAAGGCACTGGCAGAAACAAATAAGCACGCACACACAAATATGTACTTTGAGAAGACATCGAAATACAGTTGGATTCAAGCAATTAGAAGCGGTTATGGGGCTAAGCGATGCTGGGAATATTGATTTTCGGCTTAGTGATTACGGTTTCTTAGGTAATGGAATTATAAATCGCATTCTACAAAATAAATAAGCCATCTATCATGTCTTAAAAAAAAAATGTACAGATTAAAAAACTATAAAATAAAAAAGTTATTAGGAATTAAAAAGATTTAGTTGATTCATTAATTTAAAATCTTTAATTTTATTCCCTAAAAAATTTTAAATTTTAATTTCTTTAACTTCACTTTATTTTCTAACTCTCTCATCTCAATTTCCATCCTTTGCTGTTAGCAAATGTATTTAAATCTCTCGAAATGTATCTCGTAGTTATATGTTAAATGTACGTGCAACCGCCAAAGTTTGACAAGAGTAAACTTTCCGCTAAGCTGTATGGAATTTCTCAATCCTCCCAAAAACCATTTCCCTAGCGAGAAATGTCATTCCGTTCGTGTGCAACTCAACTGCTTAAGCATTCATCATTCATCATGGTTAAGACGCTTCAAATAACTAATTAGTCAGTATCCTAGCGATACTTAGTAAATAGAAGTTGCCCCCAAAAACCAGCATCGTTTCTACATGGCTAATTGACTTTTGTGGCCGTCATAAATGTTGACATACAAAATAAGGACGATAAACAAAGTAAAATCCTTGGCGGGGCCAAAAAGGGCGTGCAACAGCTGTAATTTTGTAATGCCCATTAAGTTTTATGCGTAGACAGGCCAAATTTACGTCGAAAACAAGCAATGGGGAAATTATATCGTAAAGTGAATGTTATGCTTTCGTTTTCTATAGCCTAATAAAAGTCAAGTAGGGGAAAACTTGTTGACTGCCAAGTTTGGTTTCGAAAAATGCATAATAATTGGTTATATAGTAATCAGAAATGGGTAACAATCAATAAAATTTCATTAAAAATATCCTTTTAAAAATCTGTTTAAAGAAATAAAATATTAAAATGATTTTTAAAGCACATTATCTCCCACCGCCATTACAATAAATAATTTATTTTATAGCTGTCCTCTGTTATTAACATCACCGTTTTTATTTTCTGTACATATGAAAACTTGTTAACAAAGTATATATCAAGTTCCAGCCACCATTAATAATATTTCTGCTCTCCCCTAGCGGTGCTTTAAAATTAATGATGCATTTTATTGGCTGGCCAAAGAGAACGTGGCAACTTTAATCGCAAATTGCGGAGTGGTTCGGTGCTTCCAGTCATTTCACTAATTACGCCCAGAACAACATCGCTGTTTGCCCTCCAGTCGAAATGGGGGGCGGTCTATTTGGCCAGGAAGCGGAACCGAGGAACTCCGCCCAAAATCTCTCCACATGATATGCATGACCAAAATTTATTAGCTGCTTATGGATTAGAAATGTATAGTGCATGTGCGAATATTTGTGGGGGGTGTACGCAAATGTGTTGAGGACATGTTAATCTGCAAAGCACTCGGATGGCCGGGAGCAACAGGAAGTCAGGTCCTGAAAGTCAAGCAGTGCAGGACGAAATTGAATTGTTCAATAATTGAGTTAGTCGGAAAGGAAATTCCCCAATGGAACCAGCAGGGCCTTTAAAGCCATCGTTTCGGACTAAGGCTCCTTTTCTGTGCTGTCCTCTGTTGTGTTGGCTAACAAAAAACAGCTTGAGTGCCAGGCAGCCAGTAAGCAGTCATAAATTATGCAGCGACATCGAGTCAAAGGACAACAGCCCAGGCAACAGGGCTCCAAGGGGCAGGAGCAATATGCAGTTGCATAGTCAAGTTGTCCTGGTTCTAGGACCTAGGACCTCTCCGCCCCCCTTCACAGTCTATTAACTCCTCTTGGAGAACTGAAAATGGCTGAGCAGTTAATAAGAACAACTTGTGCGGGAAGCCGGAGGAGCAGTAGTTTTGCCAGTGCAGCAGTTGCAAATTATGACAAAGTAGTGAAAAAGAGCCCTGGCAGTTGGACAAGTTGAACGGGTTGAATGTGCCACATGGCGGCGCAAAGGAGGCCCCAGAGAGGCGCTAACTTATAGAGGAGTACATACGATACGGCCAGGATACTACAGAGTTTCAATTAAAACACTGCGACTTGCATGGCCCAGCCAAATGGAAATTGCAGTGGAAAGTTGGCTGAATAAGATCAAAGAAAACTAACTGAGAACTCTGCTATATTATTAAAAGTTTAATTATTTTTAATTATATATTAACTATAGAGCTTACTTTCACATTTATTCATTACTATATTTAAATATATTTAAAAATGTTTTGCATATTTCTTATTTAATTATTAAATGAAAAATGTAATTAAATATTAGCAAAAGGGAACGAGATTTTAAATTATTCAAAAAGCAAAAAAACATATTTTACCCTAATCCTATTAGGCTTATTTAAAACTCCATTACGTTAACATGAAATATAATTATAATCAGGTTACGTACATCATTCGGTTTAATCGGATTACTGGATTTTAAAGTTTGTGACAAAAAAAGATGTTAAAAGGTTTATATTTGTGTTTATGCTCATGATTGTTTATAAAGTGAAATATTATAAAAAGGGATGAATAGGAAAATCCTCTTCCAAACTGACTGTTATGCACTTCAGAAACTTTCCACCCCCACTTAATCCCCTTTTAAAATTTCGAGACAGCACAAAATTTCCATTATCTTTTTGGCCATATTTGGTTCTTCAACAAGTTACAAAACTTCGCATCCCAGTGTCACAATAACTTTATTCACAGAAACAACTGTGTTGGCATGAAAAACTAAATAAAAGAGGAATACTGGCAACAGTTGTAACTGGGGAAAGCCCAACAGGTTAGGAAAAGCAGACGGCGATGTTAATTACAAAAAGTCCCCGCAGTTATGACAATTTACAGAGCCACCACCCTTTATCCTTTACTGTTGTTCAGGGACATTAACTTGGTCCTCAGCTGCAGACGGCAAATTTGACAAACGGAAAGGAAAACAACAAAAATTAAAGAACCTAATGAAGTTTACAGTTTGCTCGGCTGCAATTTAATTAGATTAAATAAACTTTCCAGGGGAACAAGCGCCAAGAAAAAACTTTCCGACAAAGTTCAGATCATTTGTCAGCCACAGTTATTGCCGCAAGTATTGGCCAAAACAGAAAAACTCAAACGAATTCCTTCGCTTTCGAAAATTCAAACAAAAATCAATAAATGAGAAGGCAGCCAGACAAACCGAAAAATACAAAAACAAACACAACAAACAAGTGAAAACGAAATGCGGCCGTAACAACAATAAAAATTGATGGTTATCCCTGAAAGAAGTGAAACAATCAGCAATAAAAACAGAATCTAAAAAGCCGTAGTATTAGAAAGGTTCTTGGTTCAGAAATACATTTGAAAAATAAAAGTCTACCCGCTTTTTAAGCAAAAAAAATATATTCTTTTGAGTTAGGAACCAAAAACCTCTGTCAATTTTTAAAGAGTGAAAAAAATGCGTAAACAACATCAGAGAAAATCAAAAGATAACACGAATTCTCCCCCCATCTCGTTTTTATGTGTACATCCCACCCATCTCCAAAAATTCTGTCGACAAGTAATTGTAACTTTGCGCACTTTTAGGCCGCAGAAGCGCGTGCAAATACCATACTTGCTATGAAATGGGAGGGCGTTTAGCCTAATCCGGCAAGGACTTAGCACGGCTGTTAGGTGTATCAAGCTGCTACTCGGAAATATCAGGCAGATGAAGATTGGAATTCTGGGGAATTTGGGGTGAAGCCAAGGAGCAAAGTTGCCAGCTAGGCAGTTTAAACTTGGCAAGAACCAAGAGGGCCATCTGCGATTTTTAATTCAAGAGAAAGGTAGCCAGGAACTTGTTAGTACCGATGGTGAAATTCTCTTACAGATTAAAAAAAAAACCTTTAAATAAAAAAAAAATAAATAAAATAAGCAAATATTAGGAAATCTTAAAAATCTTTTTAATAGATGAAAGAAAAAAAATCATCTTCTTTAGTCAACAAAGCAAACCTAAATGCCTTAAGAGTATCGAAACAGGTGTACAAACAAGACCAATAATAAAGCAGCATAACCATAAAAGCACAAGGCTCCAATTTTCATTTTTTGGGTTTACATTTCGGAAAAAGGCAAAAACGGCCTGAAATTCAAATAGAAAAGAAAACACTTGAAATTGAAGTGCTGACGAACAAGGATGCCAAAATGCGAGCCCAATGTTACCCCACTTGTTTACGCTTGTAGTGTTTTGATTGAATTTTTTCCGAGAGGGAGGAGTAAAAGAGCAAATGGGAAGGAAAAGCAACAATCTGCAGAAGGAACAAAATTATAAAAACTCTGCAGACGGGAAAAAATAGTATAAAAAAAATACAAAATCCGGAATGTAGCGATCCGAGTTCAAGTTTGGCCGCTGTCCATCGGCAGGTGGACAAGTGGGCTTATCTGGCCGCCCCTTCAGAACGACTCCTTCCATGGGAATGTGAGTTCGAATGCGAATGTGCAGTGGGAAAATCCGAAATCAAAATGCGCGCAAAAATGGAGGCCAAATGGGGTTACAAAAACACAAACGCTGTCAATTCCCATGAGTGCCATGGTATCAGGCTTTTAAACAGTGGGTCAAAACTGATAAGTGCCGAAACATTTTAGAACCCTGAAATCCATAACAACATATTGATTTTTTAATAGCATCACTTTGATAAAAAAAATGGAATATTAAAAATAGGTATCTAAATGTTATTATATATTAAATAGATTTTATTTAATTACGTAATCTATTTAATTTAAGGATTTAATTTAAGAATATTTTAATTAAGGCAGAAAATATTAGTTAAGATTTTAGACTTAATTATTTAAAACAATATAATTTTCCATAAACAAAAAAGAATCTGAAACGAAGGATCTAAATTCGTTATGACTTAAAAATTAATAGAACACTCGTATATGTAAATAAATTTTATTTTTGAATAGGAATATTTCCATTTGATGAATTCAATTAAAATCAATAAACAAAATAATTTAGAATATACTCCACTGTCCACCCAAAGCCCTGGAGGATACTAAGAGGAGGAGCACTCGTTTCAAATGACAGCGGTTGAAATTGAAGTTGGCAAGCGATTTTTCGAGGGTGGATTTTAAAATGCAAACATACTCGATACGGGAACACGGCAAAACAGGGGTAGCCACAGGTCCTGGGGTCTCGACGAGTCGGCGACCCGTGGCATTGCTTTACATGCCTCTGCCACCACACCGCTGGAATCCCAACACGTGTCCTGCCTTTTGGCCTGTGTCCCGGCCAGCTGCCAATTCGACGGCTTGCCTCAATTTATGTTTATCCTGGTTTTTGGCCCGAGCCAAAAATCAAAACAGCCAAGAAACCCAAACAAAGACCAAGAACTTATCTCGAGGCAGTTAAATCAAGAACGTTTTCCCATCGCGTGCCAATGAAAACAGGAAAATCCTTGTGGATCGGGGAATGGGGAGAGGGGGGCTAATAACCAAAGCCAAACAATAGCGGAAATAATTTTATTATACTTGGCATGTTATTTGCATTAACAAGCAGACCATAAAAGTCGCCTGAGCAACGGATGAACGCACTTTTTGCTCCACTCTCTGGTGGCCTTAATATTAATGTCACTCAAAGTGCTAATGAGAAAAAAGGTCAGGAATGTTTTTCGTTTTCCCAGCCAAGCAGAAAATTATGGTAAATGGGAAGAAAATCTGGAAAGCAAAAAATCATACGATGTTTAATAACTTAAATCTGTAATGCCTTCATGCCTAAATTTTTCCACATCTATTTTATTAAATTTAAATTTTTTCTCCAGACTTTAAAAAGCAATTCAAGTAAATAGCGTCTGTGCTTGTAGCTCGAATTTCAATTTCTCTCATATTTTATTCAAGTACAGAAAGTGGAAAGAAATGGAAGCCAGACTAAGCAGAGTATTCTGTAAAATGAAAATGGATTTATGCGTCTTTTGATAACTAATTCCCTTTGGGCAGCTGTCAACAAGCAGATAAACTGCTAGGCAACCCAACAAAAAAGAAAAAGTCTACAAAATGTAACCAAACTCATGTTAAGCCGGGAAGAAGAGAGGGGGTATCCTTAAAGGACCTTTAGCGATATTGCGCCAGGGAACTTTGACTCATATTAGTTTTGGATTAAATGAAAAGAAAGAATTTTCGGCATTGCCTTTGCTGGCATCCCCTTTTCTCATGTCACAGTTAAACGCCTGTCAAATGTGTTCGAAAAAATGGGCGAAAACAATTTGAGGCAATCAGCTGGCAGAAGTACGTGACAAGAGCTGTTACCTCACTCCTTCTTTCACTGCGGCTAACCATATACACTAAAAGAAATAAATTTATTAATTTTTATTTGTAGAATTTACTTTTTAAGAGATTTTAATACATTTTCTTATATAGATAGATGGAAAAAACTATAAAACCCACTTAAAAATGTGATTAATTATTTAATAATAATTTCTATTATCTAAATAATTTACCTAATTCCTATTCATATTTTTCCTTGTGTATTGTTAGAAGAATCCGAACTCGAGTTGTGCAAAATGCAAACATCTGCTGCCCAATGGCCCCACCCGAGACCCACAAATCGGAAAAGTCCAAGGATTCGGCGGGGGATGCTGGTCGAGTGTCAATGACCTGCAGCTCCTTTGGCTGGATGCTAACGAGGACGTGAGGCAAGTGTAGCGGAAAATGAGCTAATTTGTGCTGCGTTTCTTTTGGCCAAACTCCACCGGCCACGTGTGGCCCCCGACGACTCGACTTGGCAAGGAAAAAGTCAAGAAATTCAATTGTGAACATAAATCATGCCCGAGACGAACACGCAAGTAATCAGACAGGATGAACACGCAATCAGCTGTTTGTCACAAAGCATATCGGGTGAATGAGGATGTGTTCTCGAGGAGTGAGTGGGTGGGATCCCCGTGAGTTTGGGGGCATGTCAATCAAGCCACAAGCAACCACGCGCACCCACAACCTTGGCTGCAACACCACCACCGACATGGGTGCACCCACCCCACTGAAGTCCCGGAAGGCTGGGATCTGAAGGAAAAGGACCCAAATCGGACCTGTCTCGAACTCATGCTGCGGGTGTCAAGTTCAAGACAGGCTGAAACGACTGTACATACACCCTAAAACCGTTTACAAAAATGAGACCATATATTTCGTTATCTTCAAGATATTGGGATATGCTTGGAAATCTACTTAGTTTTTGAGCGACAGTAATACAATATATTCAATAAAATATTATATAAAATATTTTTAAGTACTTTTATGGCCGTTTTCTCGTCCTCAAGACTTAAACTCTGAATTCCCATACATATTCAAGGTTTTAACCCTTCATCCAATTTAACTTTGGGACGAGAAAACGTTTCTTAAAGATACTAAAACCACTGTCCAATAAACCATCTAAAAGCAAACAAATAAAATATAAAAATGTTTCTTTTTTAAACACAATTAGATTAAACATTACACATTTTATATTAGAAAAAAAGAGTAAGTCAAATTAAAGAATTAAAAAATGATAATATTTACTTGGTAATCCATTAAAATTTTGCAATAATTGTTCATATTTAGCTAGCCATATCATTAAATTTTTTTTTTAGAATTGCAAAATTCAATTTCTAATGATAAAATACTTTTTCTCAAAGGGTATCCCAAAGGGCACACTCCACAGCTCCGATTTCATCGATGGCTCTCCAAAGCGTAGGCGATAATTTATTTAACAATGTGTGGCATGCGTTTTTCTGGGGAGCCCGAGCCCGAGCCGAAGCTATTGTCCATTGAAATGTAAACGCTTTGGCTTGTGTTATCCTGGCCAGCTGTGTGAAGCTGTTAGCTGCGAGCTGGCTGACTGGGAAACATTTGTTGCCCCGGGGCCAGAACAAAGGAGAGAATCGGTTTTATCTGCCACAGCATTCACTCCTTTATTTGCCAAGTGCAAATTGCAAAATGATATTAAAGGGGTGGATTCGTCGCTGCACCAAGGGGGTTGGCCCCCTTTTCGGAATCAGGATGGCAGGATGGCAGGGTGAAAGTGGAAAGTGGAAAGTGCGTCCGGACTCGGATGCCGCACCAGTCAGGCCGAGCAGCTCGTCCGTAATGAGCACGAACAAAATTAATGTGATTTGTGTCGAAGGGTGCAACGACTGTATTATCGAGCAGGAATACAGGATAATACTGGCAACAGAACCAGGACGACAGGAAGCCCAATGATGCTGGTATTGTGGCTGGCAGCAGATTTCTATTTGCACTTGTAATTGGCGCGTTGGTCCGAGGGAGCAATCTACCAAACCCAATCTGTAAGCCCTAACACTCCCCCCGATTTAGCTGCACAGTCATCGACTTTAATGAATAATTGAGCACACAATTCCCCAAAAATAAAAGTGAAAAATGTTTGATACGTGAAAATTTCCGCATTTTATTGCTCTATTCGGGCTGTTGGTTGGCAGTTGGGGCCCCTTTTTATCAAATTAAATCAATTTCCCGGGTTTTATAAATAAATATTTTACCACGAACATTTATTTTGAAATGCTGTGCATAAATTGAATTTTTTTATTGATTTTTCAATGGTTTTCTACATTTGGTGATTCGACATTTAAAATTGCTATTTATTTTTGTGAAAAAAATAAAAATATATAAAGATATTGCTAAAATCTTTTGGATTCGAATTATGCAACAAAAATGTTTTCTTTACTTTTAGAACCAAAATATTACTTCCATTACAGATTTTTGTTATCCCACCACCATCATCCATTTATTACCAACACATAATGAAGATGATGAATACGTTATTGAAATGACCACAGCACTTGACCGTAACAACTTGTCCGAAACAAAATGCATTATAATGATTTATGAACGTGGGGTCCCTGACCAAAAAATCAACCCTCTAGACAAATTAACAAGGATATATGATGATGATGATGCCTCGCTCCAAGCCATTCACCCACCCAAAAAACAAAGCCTGTCAAAGCCACAAAGAGACACTCGACCCAAGCAGATGCCCGAAGGTGTTTTCCCGACCAAGTTTAAACAAAAATTAAAACACCTACCCTCCCCCATTCGATGGTCACGACCTCTCAGTCCCTTTTCCTTGTCTGAACTTGAAGCTAATCAAAAATGTTACACAAAAGAGCGAAAGGAAGTAGAAGGAAATACAGTTTACCACGAACTCCTTATACTCTTTATTTTGTATGTTTTCAAAATATTAATCTTAGTGTGCTAAATAAAATCACCATAAATTGCAATTAATTAAAATATTTAATAAATAAAAATAATAAAATTAAAATAACATTTTAGGTAGGTAAAGAACATTTTTAACATTTTAATAATGCCTTGAATTGATAAATTTCATATAATTTCAAAGCCTGGCTAAAATTGTTTAAATTAATTTTTTGTAATAATAGAGGAATTATTTCATGCTCACCAAATAGATTTGTAATTTGTTAAATATTTTTGAATTATTTTTGAACATGTCTTCTTTAACTTTCTTAATTTTGATCCTACACTAAATCATTATTTCTGGCTGACCTTCTAAGTTATGATACCCGAAACAAAGCTGCGAAAAAAACCCAAAACTTGTCTTAAGCGAAAGTGCAAAAGTTTTTCAAGGAGTTTTTATGCGCAACCAACAACCACCGGAAAAAAACATAAAAAATGTTCCCAACTTGGACGCATACTTCTTGTTGTAGTGGCAAGAAAGCCAACATTGTTGCCATGATTAGCATTTTATCAGCAGATCCTTTGGCTCATCATGCCGTGTCTTAGGACAAACACTTGGGCATCTTTATGGTAATTTAGTTTCGCCAAGATGCGGCAACAGCTGACAATGTTGCGGGAATTTTCCGCCCCCCAAATTAAAGAATAAGGAGAACCCTCTAGCTCTAGCTCACTCCCTTAAAGTCGACTACTGGTAGCAAGTAGTACTTGCCACATGAGGAAGCTGCGTGTCACATAATCAAAATTGAGGCAAACACAACCTGCAGGGTGCTTTTTATGTTTTTATGTGCGGATCCCATTAATTTATTGCCAGAGACATTGAGACACCTCCAGCCGAACAAAAGGCGACATTATTATTTCATTATTATGCCAAACGCATCAGGATCCCGGCCCCCAACTCCCGATGCACGTGGGCAGGCTCATATTACATACAGTGTGGATTCCAAGGAGCATGGAGACCGGGAAAATGGGGGCTTTTTTCGGAGGTGGCAGAGGCAGATGATTCATGCGATGGCAAATTTTTTGACGCCCGCCACATAAATAAAACAGGCAGCCCGGGGAGCTCAGACATATGTTTGGATAGTCCCCGGGTCAAAGGGCCCGGTTCGGAGGCTGTAATACTTACTCGTAAATATTTTTATAGGCACTAAGGTTTCCGCAACGGATGAACAAAGCGCGAAGAGTCCACAAAGGCAGGTGCTCCGTAGAATTCAATTAAATATTTGCTGCGGAAAGGAAAGCCTTTCTCTCTTTATTTAGGAAATTGTGGTTAAATCAAAAACCATTTTCTGACAACATTTTTGCTATAAAACTTTTAATTAATTAGGTCTGTGCTCTTGATTTCTATATATGATTTGGTAGTGATAAGTCTATAAGGACAAAACTTCTGAGCTAATAAAATAGCAATAGTTTTTACCAATACAGGGTCGTTTTCTCATACGCATGTTGAATTTAAAGAACGCTGTTAAAAATGTCCACACTCTTTAAAGGCCTAAACCCTACTTTAAATAAAGAATGCAGTCGAGAAAACGGTAGAAATATTCTTTTAATCATGTTCTGAGGAAACCTATATTCAAATTTAAAATGCAATCGAGATTATCCATTGTCCTTTTAGATTTAATTTAATTTAATTTATATATTTAGTATCCCAGCGCTACAAGTGTACACTTATAATTATGGCGCTAGTCACATTGATCATATTCCTCTTTTCCTTTTGTATTGTATAAAAAACGAATCGTTAGTTTTTGGCATTTTTTTCATGCAATAGATTTTTTAAGTTGATAAAACCATATACTATTTTTATACCCTTGCAGAGGGTATTATGATTTCAGTCAGAAGTTTGCAACGCAGTGAAGGAGACGTTTCCGACCCCATAAAGTATATATATTTTTGATCAGCATCACAAGACGAGTCGATCTAGCCATGTCCGTCTGTCCGTCTGTCCGTCTGACCGTCTGTCCGTCTGTCCGTCTGTCCGTCTGTCTGTTTCTACGCAAACTAGTCTCTCAGTTTTTGAGCTATCGGGATAAAACTTTCCCAAATGTCTTCTTTCTATTGCAGGTAGTATATATGTCGGAGTCGACCGGATCGGACAACTATATCTTATAGCTCCCATAGGAACAATCGGAAAAAAAAAACTTTAAAAAATTCTAGCTTCGGTGTTTTTTGAAATATTACCTTCTACTTTTGGGGATGTTATTTTTTAATTATTTCTGAATTTCGAATTAATTATTTAAAAAATCGGACTACTATATCATATAGCTGCCATAGGAACGATCGGAAAATTAATGGAAAAGTAATAGGAAATAAATTCTAGCTTCTTTGGTTTTTATTGTACTATCTTCTACTCTAGGATATGACTCTTTTTAAATATTTCCGAATTTCAATTTTAATTTAATCAAAATCGGACGACTATATCATATAGCTGCCATAGGAACGATCGGAAAATTAATGGAAAAGTAATAGGAAATAAATTCTAGCTTCTTTGGTTTTTATTGTATTATCTTCTACTCTAGGATATGACTCTTTTTAAATATTTCCAAATTTTAATTTTAATTTGATCAAAATCGGACGACTATATCATATAGCTGCCATAGGAACGAGCGGAAAATTAATGAGAAATATTAGAAAATTGAACATTTTTGCGATTTGTTAATTAATAGGAATGATCTGCAAGGGTATATAAGCTTCGGCTGGCCGAAGCTAGCTTCCTTTCTTGTTTATTCTTAGCGCCTGTTATTAAGAAACTTGTTATTTCAAATTTAATCTGTAAAAACTTTTTATTTAATTGAATGCCTAAAAAAATCCAAGTTTTATTAAACATCATATATTTCTTATACGTATTAACAATTAACCGAATTGATTGAATCCTTCAACCCAATCCCCCATATGTATGGCAAAAAGTTCGTTATTCCGATTGACTGCTTTATTTTTCCCTCTCCCAATTTGTACAATAAATTTCCAATTTGCCAGAATCAACAATGTTAAATACCTGGCCGAACAAACATCGCAACCCACCTTTTTTCGCAACGAACTTTCGACTCCTGCTGCTAATCCTTTTGTGCGTGCGCGTGTGTGTAAACCATTTAGCGCCAATTAAAACATAATTGCGGCATCCGCGGATTGCGATCGGGCACTAAATCATTCTCGGGCCCTTTCGGTTCTCATTTCGGCAGGACGAGAATTACGGCACATAAACGCTGAGAAACCACAACAAATGGCTAAAAGCGCGGGCGAAAACACGGAAACACTCGGGCGCCATTCACCGTTTAATGGCTTCAATTCAATCTGAGGCGCACTTTAATCTTATTGCACTTGTAACGTTGATTAAAAACACAAAACCCCCGTTTTCACCCACACGGGCAAACATTTCGTTTTAAGGACGTAATTCCGACAGGAGATTTTTTGGCTGGCTACCTCGAGCGCAGAAACCACCCGCTAAAACCACCACACACCGCCGGTTAAGAGCAATAACTGTTATTCCTACGGGCTCCTTTTTGGAGTTCAACGCGGGGTGGTGAGTTCTGATCAGCTGGTTTTGGGGTAGAACTGAAACAACGGACATGGGGGTGGAAATTGTTTGAAATTGCCGGGCTTTTTCACTGGTGTACACAGGAATTTGCATGAACGAGCCATGTGATTTAACGTAAAACGGTGGAATTTGAAACACGGAATTTGGTTTTTTTTCCTTTTCGATCTATTTAGGAACAATATCAAACATGTATCGAATTACCAATTCGAATCAAACTCAAAAAATGTATAATTATTTTTTACAGAATTTATTGCATTTTTCATGTTTTAATATCAGTACTTCAATATGTTCGACAGTTTTTGCGCACAGGGAGTTTTACGGTGTTACAGTCTATAATATTTTAAAAGACATATGATTTGAATCTTGCTCTACATATTTAGGAATCAGAATTTGAAATACGAAACCGTTATAAAATTTTACTTACCGTGCGATATTTTCCCAATCATCACGATTTTATTCACGTCTCCCATCTCTATGACGTAGTGATAACGTTTCTGCAGGAATTTTTCGGCACGCCCCGAACGGCCACACTTCGCGTCACACATTTTTTGTTCGCACCGAATTGTTTCTGTTTCGCCCTGCGTTTAAAGAATTTGCGAATCTACTCAAAATGCCTGCGGTTGTGCGTATAAAGCGGCGAATCGACGAGGAGCCGCACACCGCATTTGTGCTGAATGGCAAGCGGCGGCGCATCCAGAACGATGAGAACTCTCTGGAGGATTCGGGAGCGGTGGCGGGAGCAACGGCATCAGAAGCAGACAAAGACGAACTGACCACCGTCCTCAAGTTTGCCGGCACGCTGGAAAAGCAGGTGAGGAATGGGAATCCATATTCCTAATATATCCAGTTGGAGAATATTCCCCTAGGCAAATACTTTTTATTGATTCTGTTTACTTAAATCCATACTGGAACTTCCCCATACTGTTGTACCATTTTAACAGAGGTCGATGTCCTCATCTTTAAGATTTTAAAACTGATAGTATTTCATACCAGATATAAGATTTTAAAATCCATAGACATGGTAGCTATTTATCATAGGAAATAAATTTTGTTAATATCCAAAATCTTATTTTATTTACCAAAGATTAGCTTTATATCTTATTTACATATTTTTAAACCGTATCTGTTTTTTTTTAACATATTGGTTGAAAAAAAATATATTTGTATCCTGCTTGCCATTTTTTTAAAGTTTTATAGAATTATCTTCCCCCCAAGACAAGCGTCGCAATACTGATAAATACAAAGTTATTAAAACTCTTATCATAAAAGTAAGGGGATATAGTCAGCTGCTCACTATAACGATTTTATCAAAAGAATGTCCATAACCTTAATTAGATTGTAGAATTTATGGCATTTTATGAATATGTAGGCTTTAACTGGACATTACATCTAGTAAATTTCAACAAATTTTTGAATTTAATAAATATTTTTAATATTTTAAAGTAAATATAACTGATATCCTAACTTTGTCTTTAATATCTCATCCCAGGATGACTGTGCCACCCGTCAATTTGCGGCTGCCAGACTCAACAAAACCACGGCTCGTGAGTTGGTGCAGCAGCAGCGATCCAATGATGCAGCAATTGCGAGTGCTCTTAGGCGAGATCGTCAGCGTCAGGAGGCTCAGCAAAATGCCCGTGAGCAGCGTTTCCGGGTGGTAAACTGCCTGCGCAGTACGCTCGAGGATACTTCAGCCGAAGCGGAATTCCCGGAGAATCAGAACCCGGAGTCCAGGAGTCACATTACCATAGTGGACATTGAATCGCAACAGCAACAGCAGCAGCAGTCGGGAGCAGATAATCCAGATGTTCAGGATCAACAGGGCGCCATAGAACCCAGCAGCCATGATCAGCAACAACCTGCCGATTCCGATGTGGGTTATGTTTACGATCTATATGTTCCCGAAAATGAGATGCAGGCCGCCTATGTCGATATGATGGACGACAACTACTTAAGGTTGGTCATACATATTGAGCCGCAGAAAACGTTGAGCCTTACCAATTACTATATGTAATCGATTACTGTCTATATATCTATATGTAAGCGGTGTGTCTGTGTGTCGGTGCTAGCATTTCTGTGTGGGTGTGCGTGTGTCTGTATTCGTAGTCCTCGGGCCAAGTCTCATATTTGCATATTACTTTTTATCATCTAGACATAATTGCAATCACTGATAATAGCTCAATAATACGATTCGTTCTCCATAAGGTTGTATTATCCGTTTAATTACTACAACAACTGCTACTGGTAGACATGACAAAAGCATAAAGAAGAGAAACAGAGAGAGAGAGAGAGACAAAGCCCAGGCATTTAAGATGCGTGATGACACCCAACACCCCACCCACGACAATAAAAAAGGACTGCAACTGGCAACTCACATCACGTATAGTTCACTAATATCAGCATCTGACAAATGCCTAAAAAACTACCGATTGAATGGATTGTTTTTGTGAGATTAAAATGGCACGATTTAAATATACGTTTTTACTGAAAGCTATTTCTTAAAAGAAATTGCAGAAACGAACTTTAAAACCTGTTAACCAAGTTATGTTCGTGAGATGTTATTTTATTTTCCAATCTTAAACTATGCTATGCTTAAAAATATGTATCATAAATATGTAAAGTTTACATAATTCCCTCTTGCCAAAGTCTTTGAATAAAATAATTATGTGTTAGTTTCCCATTAATTACCAAGTTCTTCTGTTTATAGTTGTTAACACGCACAATATGTGCACTCATTCGATAGAATTTTAGGCAAATGTCTCGTTAACATAAGTTCTTAGATTTAATTAGCTATTAGATTAGTATAAATTAGCCTAACAAGCACACACACACACACCGCATATTCTAAAACTGTTTTCGCTGAGTATTTTTCATTTAATTTTCGCCAGTTGTCTGTTGCTTTTTTCCTTAATTTTTGCATTCCGAAAAAAAAACAGAAAACAATAGTGCTGAAGTCTATTTAAGTGTATAGTTTTAGTTTAGTTTTGCTTTATTTTTGTTGGGGTCTAGCGTTGCCCGAAACCGAAAATAAACTGAATAAAGAAATCAACATAATTACATGACAAACTTTGCTGTGTTTCAATTTCAAAGTGCTATTAAGAATTAATTCTTCGAAATAAATCAATTAACTATTTCGCCTATTCCACAGAGTGATTCCTGTGGGAGAGATTGTCCTAGAGGATTGCTACAACGATCAGGATGAAGATTACGATTCGGAGGACTCGAATCAGGAGAACTACTTTACAAATGATTACCCGGACGATGAGGAAGCGGGTGCCATGGGTTCTGATGACGAGCTGTGCCGGCAAATGAACAAGTTTATGCTCGGTAAGGTCCACGTATGAAGTTATTTTGAATTAAGTTCTTGACTGGTTTTAAACTTTCAGATGACGACGAGGATGAGTTTGCCAGCACCAGCGATGATGATGATTATGCCACCTACAGGGATCCCTATGTCCATACGATTGACACCGAAGAGGACTCATTTGTGGACGACGTCGACTTCTACAATGCAGAGCGGGAAAGGGGCAGTGCCTATGAACGCTATAAGCGAAGGATTCTAAAGGAGTTGGAGGATCAGAAGGACGATGAGGATGATGACTCATTCGCTAGTGCTGATGATGAATGATTTTTGAGTTGCGCCTTAGCGGCTTTAAAAAAAGAAAGATAAAATATAATTTAAGTATAGAATAGGATTATAATAAAAAGTTCGGCTATATTCTGTTGGTTTTTAAAGTTACAAAGAGTGCTGTAGTGAAGTACATTTACATTATCATCTAAATTTATTCGTGTGGTTCGATTTTTCAGTCTTGATGTTTTGAATTTGAGGTTTTGGTGCACAACCCTCCATATAAAGTCGAAGGGTCTCCTCGTCCATTTTCTCGTTCTCCTTTGGTGGCTTATAGTCTTGGACATGGTCCACCCGCAGTGTTCTATCCATGATCTTGATTCCGTTTAGATTGTCGACGGCCAGAACTGTTGATCTTTGATCCTCGTAGCACAGGAAACAGAAGCCCTGAAGTTATAGGGTATATATTATAATCAGGTAAGGAATATTGAATCGTTAACTACCTTTGACTTCCCCGTCTTGGAGTCCCGGATCAGGTTGATGTTGACTACTTCACCATACTGCGAAAACACGCAGATCAAATCGCCCTCCGTAAGGTTGTACGGAAATCCTGCCACGAAAATCCAGGCCGAGTCCCGGTACATGTCGTGCCAGCTTTTCTTCCCACCATGTTGTAGTTCATGCTCGCTTAGCTTAAGCACATTTTTCATATTTGTTAGAGGATTCATTTTGAAATTTATTTATTTGTTTTGTTTATGTTTTGGTGGAAATATGACCGCTCACAGTTGATTTAAAAATACCATCACACCCTCTTTTGAAGAGTTTCTAATGCCGCCAACGATAGTTTCAGGATTTCATGTATAAAATATTTTAGCACTGAAAAAATGAAAAAAGTAAGGAAATCGTTTACCATTATTAAAAAAACAGCTTTTAAATAATTTTTACTATTAACATTTTTTTATTAATATTTATTCGATTTAATAAAAAGATATATAAATATATGAAAAACCCTGTAATTGCATGTTATTTTGCATACAAGACTAAAATACAAATTATTTAAATATAAATTTTAAACTACTACTAAACATCGTTATAATAACCGCACTATCGTAGCATGGTCACACTAACCATCGCCTCGAAACCCAACTTCGTCCAACCCGTCAGTCCATCTCCAGCAAGCTGGGCCGCACATTTGTTGTCTTGTCGCGTTGCGTTGTAAAAGCGAATCGGAACGGAACCCAGTTATTTGTGCAGTGGGACTGTGGAAAATGTTGTAATTCTACCACGATAGCACGGCCAGTGATCTATTCGAGAAAAAGAGGTGTGTACGAATGCGAAAATTTGGATTACATAGCCCCCCGTCTGCCTGGGTGTGTGCGAGTGTGTCTCTCTGTGCGTGTGTATGTCGGGTGCATGTTCGTGTGCGTGCAAAAGGAAAAAAGATATGCTGAAAAAAAGTATCTCTTCTCTATTTAAAAATGTGTGTCAGTGTATTGTGCGGCAGCAGCAAAAATAATAAATAATAGCTGCCGCTACTGCGACTGCTTGCTGAAAAAGAAAGAAAAACTAAAAACCGTTTGGCGTCTTTGGGGTCTTTTAATTGTGCCAAAGCCATTGTTTTATAATTTTCCCATCATCATTCAAGACGCGTTCTGTGCCGAATAACAGCGAATAACGCCCCGTCTTCTTTTTTTCCCTTTATTTTTTTTGCAAAGGAAGCTGAGCTGTTCTCCCCTCTCTGTCTGGCACTCGCAACTATGCCTGCGCCTTGCTATTGGAATAGTTGGTATGTAAAAGACATAAGTGCGATATGTCCGTTTCACACTAGATTTTTGTCACCCTGTGCCAGCCGCACTCATACACACTCACACACACACTCACCTGAGACAACTCCACCATATGTCTGTCTGTCTGTCTATCTGTCTGCTTTTCCTTAACACATCCACACTCACATTCCACCCCATTGGCAATGCCTCTCTTTCGTACAGCTGCAGTCAAAATAATAGTAATGGGCCCTCGGTTCTACGGCCGTTACGTATCTTGCTGTTTTTTTATAGAGCCCTTCACGATGGGAGCAGAGCGAACAAAAGCATTCCTTCAAAGCTGTTTTCTTTGGTCTTACAACTTCAACCCCAGAAAATTTCGAACGCCTCGTTATAGCGCCTTGAAACTTAACTATAGCTCAAAGTTGTCCACTTTGAAATATTTTTATTGTATTTCTAACCAATCACTCTTTTGTATATAGTGCTTGGTTACACTTGAAATAATTCGAATGGGAAACGAGAAAAGAACAAACGAACAATGGTCATTCTCCTAAGCTGTGTCCTTATGACTCACAGCTTGCATCCCTTGAGGAAGTCACATTCCTTAACCATTGCTTTGAGCCCTTAAAAACTGCATTTAAATTACTAGAACTAATTAATAATTCTAATAAATATTCTTGATATTATAGCACTCATCTAAGCCTTTGTTTTATAACTAACAATTATTATTAAAGATACTTCTTATTTAAGTACGAAAAAACAAAAGTGTACTTCAACTAAATAAATTTAAAAATAAATTTCATGTTAATTGTACAGCTGGTTTTTTATACCTTTAAACACTTCAGACAATTGCTTATTGTTTTATTAATATGTTAAAAATAATTCTTAATCTAAATTGGAAATCATTTATATTTAGCCTAAATATCATTACCAATCGATTTTAAAATACTGACCGCCACTGTAAGCTCTGTTTGTCTTTTTGTTTTTGTCCACGCAAAAAGGAGGAAATATGTATTTTTCTTCGCTTGTTTTTAATGTTTAGGTGTGGTCGTGCTTTAGTTGCGGGCTTACACATATCCAGTTGTATGTATTTCTTCAAGCGGAAGCGGTCGTAAAAAAGTTTTCGTGGCGGTGCCCACACAGTTGACATTGAACTCTCGCCTGAGTCTCTGAAAATCTCGCTCTCTCCTGCTCCTGGCCCTAGCCCCTCCCCCCCCCCCTGACCGGCCATCCCGCCCACTCTGCTAACCAACTGATATTCGGCCCGCTCTGTTACTTTCCAAAAACGCCAAACTCCTGGCCTTTCATTTTTTTCGCTTGCCGGGCCACATTTACTTTTCTTCATACCCTTTTGCCAAGTTAAGAGTTTTTGTGAAAGGAGAGAAGTGTTTAAGGGGTAGGGTAAATCATTTAGCAACTATTTTTAGCCGCGCACTAATTGTTTAAGCGGATTTTATTTCTACTTTTCCATTACTGTCCACATACTGTCTATAGAAAGTGATTTATTTAATCTATAGTTTTAGTTTTTCTATTTTAATGATATTATCCAACCCCCTTTTTAATTTGGACAATCCAGAACTTTTCACTAAAATTTATATTTTTTGGGTTTGCTTATTTTAAGCAAACTGAAATTATAAGTACATCTTATATTTTTAATAGAAGAAATTAAAATTCAAATCACATCCCCCACCCATCCTTAAATATTCCCCCCATATAATTTGAATTATATCCATTCTATGAGAGCATTTTGGGTTTCATGTTGACTCATTTTGCCTGTGGACTGCGGGGGTTTGTGCGGGCAAGCTTTCTCGTTATTATTATTACGAGATATGTACAGATATGTACTGGGGCCCCGTAAATATATATGGTTGGCTCCTACTGAGGTTATTATGTGGCTCACGTCTCTGGGAAAGATTCGCGCCGCGACTGCGCACGATTATGGCACATTTCGAGTGACGAGAGCAAAGTTGACTGCGCTGCGACCGCCTGTTGCAGAAAACGTGTCAAGTTGGCCAGATACATCTACTATATGTTTATATATATAAATATGTATAGGTGCTATATGTGCAAGAGCATAACCAACCGAGCTGCCCCCGGCGAGAGCCCGATTTCGAGTTCGATTAATTTCGTTGCGCCTCGGTAGCTGTGCACTCAACTCAAACATCCGCTCAAACGGACAGCGCGCTCACACTAATTCCAATGGGGAACGTTTACCTCGCCGTCGACCAACCCATTACACCACTGCCCACATCTGCCAGTCCCCCGGATTCTCTTGCCATCGGCATACCTTCGAGAAAACCCTTTTTATCTAGGGGAGTGTTGCCTTCACTCAGGTGACAACATCTGTTCGGATCGAGTCTCTTCTGTATCACACTAGACTGCAAGATTTTGATTCAGTCAGATTTTATTCGATTTTCTTAATTCTATAAAAATACCTTTAAAATTCCAGTTTGATATCTGAAAAAATTAAATTATTTGGAAAATATTTTTTTTGTCAAACATTATTTTTAAGTATTCTCCTTGGAATATCTTCAAAAGTTAGATTTTTACGTAAGAGAAATGTGGAGGTACTTTTGACACTAGTCCACAGAGGTTAATAATTGATTTGTCTTTACTATATATGATTTCTCTTATAAAAAACATTTATTATTCCAACTCCTAATTGTTAAAAATCCCATAACAGTCTAAAGACACAATAGTTAATTATCTTAAATTTTTGTTTAATTTTTTTAAGATTAAGTTACCCTTAAACTACCATGTTGGTTAGTGTTAACAGCTTACAATGGCAGAAACCTAAAACATTTCAAAGAAACTGCCAACAGAAATTCGCCGCTCTACACTTTTTGCCTTGTATCTTATTGCTGTTTACACCTGTTCATGCCGACGCCGCTGTCGTTTTATATTCGCATTTTGTTTTTGTTTACATTTATGTAAAAAATTCTTCTTAAACGCTCCATATTTGGCGTATGACATGCCCCCCAGCTCTTGAAACTATATACTGATGTATGTGCGCGGGGGAAATGCCAAACCCACACAAAGTATAAGAATTTTTGGGTTGGTGGGCTTTTGTAGCTTGCTGCTGATGTTGTGTTTCATATGCGTATCAAATAATTGAGCTCAATTGATTTCAATTAAAACTGACAAGTCGCTGGGGCTTTTTGTTGTTGCTGCTGTTATGGTTGTTAGTGCTAAGTCATATGAAACAAAAACCATCAAAATGCCTCAAATGTGGTCTCTGTTTGCTTGATGAGCTGGGTCGAATGAGAAATGCGCTAGGAAAAAGTTCTTTCGAAAATCATTCAATAGATTAATTGTGGGTAAATCCTCAGTTTAAAGTTCAAAATGTAGGAAATGCAAGTTCCTAATCTTTTATTGACATTCATAAATCAAGTATTGAATTTGTTGTTTTCATAGTGTCTCAAATATAGTGTCTATTTGATCACCATTTACACTATTTAATTTACATGATCTCGAATGAGTGAAAACACGATTACCTGCTGATAAGACTAGGTAATCATTTAAGCTGTTGCTGATTCGTTGAAATATTGGGAATTTTAAGACCCAGTTCTTGATTACAAAAATATTGTTGATTCAGCTGATATTTTATTTTCATATCTACCTATTGTGCCTCAGATAAGAGAGAAAGTCCCTTCCTTTTTTTGTGACTCACCAATGAGACACAGAATAATTTTTAATAATCCATATAAAATTTACTCATGATTCACCTGAGCAAATAGAACGAATGGAATGTTACCTGATTTGAATAATTGGAGCTCAAATAGTTTTAATTGAACATGTGTAATTTATAGATAAACAGCATTTCTGATTTCTAATAAGTACTTACCTATATATAAGCCAAAAGGGGAACTACCAAACCTGAAAAGAAAACATTTCGCCCACGCGAATATCAAATGCTATTATAAAGATACTTTGGTCCATTGTTAACAGACTTTCAATAGCGATCGTAAAACTTAAAAGGCATTCATCGATAAAAGAAGATGAATTGCGATTCCTTATTTCAAGAGAGCATAATAAATTTGAATTTTTTAAATATTCATAGAAGACTATCTTACAAGTAATTTCTTGAAGCATTAGAGCTGGTATAATGTTCGTTTTATTTTTAGAGAACCGAAGCCCCAAACAATTCGTTCGAATTGCTGTCCATCTAAACTATTTTTCGCTTCACTTCAGGAATAGATATTTAAGAATAGCTCTTGAAATACCAAATTCCTGTAAAGGATTTTGCAGCCAAGCGAAGATCAACCCCTTATAGCCTATATGCCCCGCGATTCGTAGAGCACCGCATTCGTCTATTAATACGAACAAGTTTCATATGGGGAGGGTGATATTTTGTGTATATTTTCGTATTTGTTTATGAATTTCAACGCTTGTGCCAATTGCCCCCGTTTATTATTGCCGTTTGTCTTATTGAAATTCAACACTTTATTTAACAATTCATATGCGCGGGGCCACTCAGTCGGCCGCGCTTGGCTAGAAATGAATAATAATTAAATTATATTGCTACTGTCTGTGTCTCTGGCTCTCCGCGTCTGACGTTTGTTCCTAAATATTTGGCCATTGCGCTTTCTTCCAGCAGCTGCTTCGCATATTTGTTAATGTGATTTTTATTGTACGATTTTTGTTTGTGTTTTGTTTATTTTTTAAAAAATTTGGCATGCCGGCGCCACGAGCCTAAGACAACCAGAAAGAAAAAATATTTGGATATGGCCGGCCGCGTGTGTTTGGCTTTAGTTTTGTATACGTATACCTATATATTTCTTTTTAATGCGCGCAAAACTTTCACTTCCATTAAAAATATAAAGTCTCGTCGGTGTGTGTTTATGTGTACCTGTTTGTCGACAACGTTAAATGACATTAGGCTAGGTTTTATGGTTCGTTGGGGGAAAGATGAGAGATGAGTTCGGGGGGGCAGGTGAAGCGCCGGCGAAATTCTGCACAAATGTCAAAGTAGAAAATTTACATGGGCAGCGGAATTGAACGATTTCGCTTTTCTTTTCTACCCTTTGCTTTCCTATTTTTTTCTTTCTATATCTGATGAACGTATTTTTTTAATGCCCTAACAATGGGACTTTAATGGTCTGCTTGTAAAGTAACTTTTAGAAATTTTCTGTTGGTACATTTCGAGTGTTATGCAATCTTAACATAATAGAGTAATCATATGGGAATGAGTGCGAAACCTTGCATGACCAATTAGTAATGGGCTTCAAGAATAATATAAACCATATAGACAATATATAATTAGCTTTTTATGGGTATATATGATATCTTTGGAATGATAAAGGTTATTAACTACTTAATTATTTTTATTTGATACTTTGTTCTATTAAAATATTTCTATATTGATAGATAGTGAATATTTTCAAATTAGATCAAAATATTTCCTTTTCCTCAATGTAAACTTGATGCAAATATAATTGCCTTGACTTAGCGTATTCAAAACTTCATGAACTTGTTACAAATTTTCTCTTTTCCGTGGCACCTGCTATAAATGCTGTGCATTTGTGTTTGCCAGGGTCCATAATTGTGTGAACGGAAGTTGAAAGCTCGACAATTAAGGTGGCCATGGGAGTGTAAAGTTTTGTCCGTCGCCCAGGTAAAAATAATAAAACGGACTTGGGCAGTCCGAACCACGAACGTTGACTAATATGCCGGTTAGACTAATTGCATTTCTCACATGCTGGGTCCACAGCTTTGTTTTTTCTTTCTTTTTAAAGTGAGTCAGTCGTCGGCGGTGGGGTTGTGTGGTATCGATTCAGGAGCACTCCCCACAAAGGGCTCTAAAAATCCAAGTATAGATGTAAACGAATCTGCCATCTACATATGAGTCAGCCAAGCGAGCCAAACTGATCAGATTTCCAAAAGCACAAGTGCCACGACGGGTTGTCAACTGGGGCGTAGATTGATACCGCTCTGTTCAACAGATTAACGGCAGCGAACATATAGCAACCGGATCAGCCTTGGGCTGCAATTTGTTCATGCTGCATAGTTTATGGGAGCGCGGTGGCTGGCATCAATTGGCCAGTTTAATGACTTCATGTTAGCCCATTAGTCATTCGGCTTGTCTATGTGTCTGCGGTGAAAATGCTTTCATTTCACTTGGTCTCCCGGCTGGATAAATCATTAGGTTATATAATGCGAATCTGCCAGGGCCAATTATATTGTTTACCAGTGACAGTTTCAAGTGAGTCAGGGCTAGAACGAAAGACTCATCGAGGAATACGAAATAAGGGTCGTCATTGATCTTAATCTGATAACTGAATCAGCCATTTATTTAAGGTTTCTTATGTTTTTTTTACCTTCTTTAAAAATTTTAAATGGTTTTTGCATTTTTAAAGTGTAAATTCTTAAAATGAAATCATTCTATATCCTAAACAAAATATAATATATTAGTCTCCCATATCTTTTTTATCGAATTTTTGTTAACTTTGGTAATATTTTTGAATCGGATTGTAAAGCATAAGCATATTTTATTTATAATAAAAATCGTTATCATCATTTCGCCGGTGAATTTCATTCGAGTTCCGTCTGAATCAAGTATCGTATCGAATAGCCTGGGAAAATCGTATATTTTTATATCCTGTATCCTATCATAAAGAGTGATATCTGGCATTTCCCTGAGATAAACTGGCGCGGATCTATTTAATGGTCCGTCAGCGTATCCGTCTCATTTAGATCCACACCAGCATCGTTTAGCACTTGCCGGCTAAAGTGAGTGAGCGACTGAATGAGTGCCTGACTGACTAGCTGACTAACTGACTAACTGACTAACTGACTAACTGACTAACTGAATGAGTGAATGAATGTCGAACACACTGACTGGCAGTCTCGGCAACTAGGTTTAAGCACATTATGCATGCATTTGCAGCCTCGTAAGTCTTTTATGGCCGACAACCGACATCATTCGCTGCAATTGTTCGCTCTAGAAACCAGTGAGTGAGTGACCCACTTTGGGCCATAAATTAGCACAAACAACAGCAGCCTAGACAGGCAACTTTTATTCAGCTTATTAAATACACATACAGTGTACACGATGCAGTACGTCTACCATAGTTAGGCTCACGCACTTACGATTCCAGTCTTGTTTTTTATAGATCATTGTCATGTTTAGCTTTCGGTTTCTCGCCGCCAGTCAATTGGGTCAAACAGGCCGAGAAGCAGGCCGACCGACCGACCAACCGGCCAAGCTGAAGTGGAAAACGTAGCCTGAAACCTGCCATTAAAAGACCATTAACTATTGTCCAATATTAAGTTATTTCATAGCATTAAATTAGCCTCTTGCAAAGCCGATTGAAATGTTTGCCAGCTCTGCTCCTCTGGAGTTTGTAGTTTGGATCTTGGAGCTTAGAGTCCAGACATAGACAATGTTGTTTAATTGATTGGTGAAAGTGAGCCGAACCGATGGGAAAATGTCTTCATTGGGCTCGTTTTTGGCCAAAAGTGCAATCCGAATGGGCAATCAAGAAAATTGAATATGCACCGTGTCCGAAAAAAAAATCAACTGTATTTTGTTTTTGCTCTCATGCATAATTGAGATGAAATTCATTTGATTTCGGTGGCTTCGAATAACGTTTAAAGCAATCGATGTCTGCTTAATTATATATGG
The DNA here is from genome assembly GCF_030179915.1 of Drosophila takahashii. Lineage (NCBI taxonomy): Eukaryota > Metazoa > Arthropoda > Insecta > Diptera > Drosophilidae > Drosophila > Drosophila takahashii. The sequence continues at coordinate 8,966,006 of NC_091678.1, read as the reverse complement.
TAATTTTCATCTCACAAATTTTTTGAAATTTTCAATTGCACAATACAAAAAACGTTTATATTTTTGGGTCAAAATCAAAAATTGTGTTATACTTCAAGGTTAAAATTTGAGGTGAAATTTTAAGATAAATATCGATAAATAAACAATAAATCCTTTTAAGTAATTTGCATTTTCTTTATACCAAATACATCATCGAAACAAAATCATATGGTTTATATCTTCAGAACGTGCTGACTAAAAAGAATTCTTTAGATAATGTTGATGGGGGAACAACAGATTTAACAATAAAAGAACCTTAATTAATTCATAAGAATACGTTGAGAAAGCGTTGGATTGCGTTATATTATCTCACTCACTCATTCATTCAACCATTGTTGGGTAGCACTCGATTACAAGATCAATTTGAGATGACATCGATTTGATCTTTTGTTATTTTTTGAGTTCCCAGGTCGTCGCCATATGGTTTTTACACTTTGTTTTACTTGATTTTATATGCACACTTTACATTTCTGTCAGTCTGCAGTTTGGTCTTTCTTTATGTGGCTGCATTTTGAGACCGTTAGCGTTAACAATTTTTAATAGTTTTGCTGCGCTTCGGCTTTGGCTGCAAGTGATGGACGGCCTCAGAGGCAGGCTCAAGTTTTTCCTAGACTCTAGTGGAAAAACCCGTTTCTTCGGTACTCTCTGTACCGCTCGAATGGTTTCGCTTCGGCCAACGTTGTCCGCTGTTGGCTTAATTTATGAAAGTTTAACAGCTCCAGCCTGGCGGCGATTGCATTTCGTGTCGCCTGTAAATCAGAACTACCGCTAGGCATCCCATCCTCATCCACATCTCTCTCCATTTCGAATTGCAATTCGAATCCGAATCCCATTCTCATTCCCATTCCCATTTCTCGCGTCCCAACTGGTTTGAACTTTATAAATATTTATTGTATACATTTATGGAGCCAAGCCGAGCCGATCCGAGCCATACCCCTACATGTGCCACATCCTGCCGCATGTCTGAGCCAGTGACCTTATTTATTCCACCGCCAAGCCAGGCAAAATCCACAGCAGAGAGAGTGCAGATTTTGTTTTCCAGCCCGAAAGTAGAACATTTTGGCCTGGCGCGACTCCAGGTCGCTTGGTTGATGAAATGATCGCGCGTGCCATTAGAAAGTAAACGCCACTAAACGAGGCCTGAATGTTTAATTTGGCTGTTGGCTTTTGGCCACTTTGAATTAAACTGCACTCTCTTTGGGGTGGAATTGGATCAGACGAAAGTGAATCATTGCTGACTGTCTGGGATCCGGATTCGAGCTCTAGATTCTGGAATGGGAGCGCCAAGATTCTAAGAAGAAGTGGGCATGTCCCAAATAGCAAGTTAGAAAAGAGTTTAATTGTGGCATTTATTTATTTAGTGATTAATTTATATACACAGAAAACAAATTGACAAAAAATCAGATTGATTTATGCAGGTTAATTTAATATTTATAAAAAAATCAAGTTATTCATATCATTTTGATATGAATATTTACAGTATTTGTTCAAAAAATACTAAATTTGGTACTTTAAAACAGTATATTTATAACTTTTATGAAATGATAAAATATCAAGTTGATATGTTTGTATCATCAATTTAACATTTATCATATAGTCTTCTTATTGATATGAAATAATGTATAAATTATCCTATCAAATTTTTATATTCTGTGTATAGGTATTTATTAAAATATTCTTAAGATCGGTGGCTGTAATTTACCAACTTAAACGTTGACTACATAAAGTCTGTGAATTGCTTATGCAAATGAAATGGAAAGGTCTGAGAACAGAATAATAATGATGGACACTGTGAATGGAAGAGTTGTGTGAAGATTTGTAGCCTTCGCATTGTTTCTTGTGGTGGCTTCATCCCTGCTGAAGGCCCAAAGAATATAGTGATGAGAATGCATTGCCAAAGCATTCACTAGAATTTGCATTTTTCCTTCCATTTATTTCCAGATGTTGCAACTGGCGTAGAGTAATCGAGTGCCCATCATGTCGGACAAGGTGAGCACATCCCTGGCAGCCCAACTGCATTCGCATGCTTTGGCCTCGGCGGAGGGAGGATCGGCGGCCTGCCATGCCAGCACTGAAAAGGACCTCCATGCGCCGCCACTCCAGTTCGAAATGGATGCGCCGGCGGCTGCGATCAGTGCCCAGCTGAACTTCAAAATCGTGCCCGCCGAGAGTTTGCCCGGGCTGAGCTACCAGGACATGTTTGCCTCCATGAACACATCACAAATCTCCAATGCGTCCACGGAGTCCAGCTGCAGTCCGCCCATCCAGGGTGCGATTCCACCTCCCAAACCCAGTCGTCACATGGCCGTTCAGCCGCTGAATAGCGTAGGTTAATTATTATTCTATACAATTATAATTCTAATTATTATTTTTTTTTATTCCCAGAAATCCTGCCGCTTTCCCAAGCTAGAGGAGTGCGCCCACTTCCACTACGAACGCGTCCAGCTGGGTCCGCTATCCGTGCAGCTCCTGGACGACAAATCGGAGCACATGGGCAGCAGCATTGCCTCCCAGTCGATTGGCGGCGACCTGCCGCACAACTCACTGCGTAGCTTCTCGCCGGAGAGCTGTTGGTTCATCATCCGCGTGTGTCCACAGCGCTGCGAACCGTTTCTCATTAAAAGGAGCTTCGAGAACATGCAGCTGCTGGACGAGATGCTGCACAGGTGCGTGTATGACCGCAAGATCAGCGGTCTGCGCAACATGGAGGAACTGGCAGCCGAGCTGCCCAGCGAGTCGGATGTGGAGTATGCGGTGGCAAAGTACCTGGAGCGCTTCTCGAAGATCGCCTCCGATTCGCTGACCTGCGGCACCATACTCACCTGGCTGCAGCTGGACAACAAGGGCAGGCGACTCCCATTGGCGGACGGGGAGACGCAGAGGACCATCAATACGCCCGCCGTGGGCGCCGCCTATGGAGTGAGACGCTATCAGGCCCAAGCGCCCGACGAGATCAACATCGAGGTGGGCGACATGATCTCCGTCATCGATATGCCCAGTCCGGCGGAGTCGATTTGGTGGCGTGGCAAGAAATCCCATCTCCAGAAGTCCCTCTACGAGGTGGGCTTCTTCCCGCAATCCTGTGTGGCCACCATTGGCGACAAGGTGCCCAGGAATTTCCCCATGCCCGCCCCACTCGTCGGCCACCTGGACGCCTCACCCACTAAGCCTGTGCTGCGCAAGCACGGCAAACTGATCGCCTTCTTCCGTTCCTTCATCCTGTCGCGGCCATCTCGCCGACGCTTGAAACAGAGCGGAATTTACCGCGAGCGCGTCTTCAACTGCGATCTCTCGGAGCATCTGCTGAACAGCGGCCAGGACATACCCATGGTCCTGCGCTCCTGTGCGGAGTTCATCGAGAACTATGGCGTTATAGACGGAATATACAGGCTCTCGGGCATCACCTCTAATATTCAGCGCCTGAGGCGAGCCTTCGATGAGGAGCGTGTGCCTGATTTGGGCAATCCGGAGATGAAGCAGGACATCCATGCGGTCAGTTCGCTGTTGAAGATGTACTTCCGAGAGCTTCCCAATCCCCTGTGCACCTACCAGCTGTACGACAACTTTGTGGAGGCCATCCAGGTGAAGGCCGACGAGGCGGACGAGCGGCTGCGACTCATGAAGGAGACGGTGCTCAAGCTGCCACCGCCGCACTATCGGTAAGAAATTAACTTTAAAAGGGGGAGATACACATAGAAAAAATAAAAATTCCATATTTTTGTAATATTTAAATTGTTAGAATAACTCGTTAAAAATTTGTCATGAAAGTTTCACGAAGAAATTCGAACTATTTTGGAACTTATACTAGGATTACGGCACTCACCTTCCTTGTGCAGTAGATATATTTCATTTCATTTTCTCGAAACCACGTTTTGCTCAGCTGTGGATCGTGTATCTCAAAAAGTAATGCCTCTATCCTCATGCTGTTTTTACAGAAATGTTTGTAATAAAATTGCCCACTGTCTGAACCTACATAATGTAGAAATTTGTACGTTTAGGTATTTTTTGAAAGCCAAACACAACAAAAAAATTATGAAAAAAATAGATTTTTAACTTTGAAAGAGTGCCACAACCATAGTTTTTGAGATATTCTATCAAAGTTAGGTTCAGACAGTTCCTACATTATTTCTTAACAAAATAAACTTGGTATCATACTTTTTTTAATATAGCCTGACAAAAAAATTCCCACCAATTCCTTATTGGTTAAAAATCACAAAAAAACTTGAAAAAATTACAGTACTATATGTATCTCCCCCCTTAATTGAGATTTATTACCCTTAATAACTGCCTTCCCCCACAGAACCCTTAAATATCTGGCCGAGCACCTGTACAAGGTGTCGCAGCACCACGAACGCACTGGGATGACGGACAAGAACCTGGCCATCGTGTGGGCGCCCAATCTACTGCGCTCCCCCGCCCTCGAATCCGGCGGTGTGGCTGCCCTGCGAGGCGTGGGCGTCCAGGCGGTGGTCACCGAGTACCTGATAAGGAATTGCCATAACATCTTCGACGCCCTGGAGGATCATCCGTCGCGGCACAGCATGGTGGCGAGTGCTGCTGCCGCCGCCGCAGCGGCTGCAAATGCGGGTGGAGAGCTACGTTTGGAGTCGCTAACAGATTGCGAAAGTCTGCTGGTTGAGCAGCGCGAGCAGGATCAATCCTTGGGCATGGTGGAGCGTCCCAAGAGTCTGAGCACTGGCGGAGCAAAGCTAATCAGTCTGGAGGAGGCGCAGGAGAGGCATTCGCGGGTGGATGGCGCCGATCTCAAGCAGTCGCTGCCCATTAGCATGCTGACCAGTGCGAGCAGCAATGCCGCCTCCAACATTGGCTCCTACATCGAAGTGGGCGGTGGTCCTTCGAGCCTGCCGGATAAATACCACACGGTGCTCTCGGCGCCACGGAGCTGGCAAAAGCGTAAGCCCGACAAGACGCCCTCGTGGAAGTCGATATTCACGCGCAGCCAGCGACAGGGCAACCCGGATCCTGGGCAGAAAATCACCACGGATGCCAAGGATTCGGTTGCGTCGCGGGTGAGCTTCGTGCAGGCCTCGCATGCGCATGCCAGCAAGGAGCTGACCAAGCACGACAAGCCCAAATCGATTGAACTCCTAGAGACCACGAGCAACGAACGAGATCCCAAGCCCATGGACCTGTGCATACGCTCCAATTCGATTGATAGCCTGCGCACAGTGGGCCATTCGAGGAGCGTTTCGCATGACTCCTACTTTGATTTGCTGCAGTCGCCGCAACGGGGTCACATGACCACCTGTCCGTCGCGGGAGCTCTCGGAGTTGGGCCTGAATTTCGACCGCGAGGAGCCGGAAATGCGCATCTTCTCGGAGAGCGAATCCCTGGTTAGCTCGCCGCGCGTGGGCAAGGAAAATGTTCCACCCGCCAGCGGCTGTGCCACTCGTCGCATAATGCGCGCCCGGCCAGAGGAGTTCTGCAGCCAGACGAACAGCGTTAATCCCAGTCCCAAAAAGCAGCCGCGTCTCAATCTGCTCTCGCCTAGCTCGGCTAGGACAATGCCGCCACCGCCGCCGCCGTCAGCAGCTGGCGCTTCAACTTCCTCCTCCTGTGGCCACGAATCCGCTGGTGCGGAGAATTGCTGCAAACGCTACAAGCTGGAGGATCAGTTGTGTGACATTCAGTTCATTGACTGCGGAACTCCGGAAACGGTGCCCACCACCCAGCAGCAGTTCGCCAGCGTTGAAGTGCATCCGCCACCGAAGCCGGCGAGGGCAGCCCAATCGCCCATTTCCCCAACGACGGCTGGTTCCTCCTCCTCGTCGACCCGCTACAGTTATCCCTCGGTGCAGCTGGGTGCCAAGCGAAAGGAGCAGCAGGCTGCTAAAGAGAGATTTAGCTACCAGGGAACCTTTACGCAGCCAGGAGCGAAGCAGGAGCCTCCAGCTCCAAGGACTGTGAAGTGAGTAAGGATTAGAGCCCTGCATGAATGGAATTAATTATGAATGAATTAATTAGAATTTTGAGTTTAATAGAATTGAATTAATGCCATTGCCATTCTACATGAATTCCGAAATAATTCAAACGACAATTTCTTTTGAAGAAGAAAGGGCCATAATTTTGTGATTAAATCTGCCTGAATTTTATTTACCAAGCAATTGACATTGATTTGTTAAAAATTTTCCACTTTTTGTTCTCAAAAGAAAGAACAAAACAAGAAAGGAAGCTAGCTTCGGCCAGCCGAAGCTTATATACCCTTGCAGATCATTCCTATTAATTAACAAATCGCAAAAATGTTCAATTTTCTAATATTTCTCATTAATTTTCCGATCGTTCCTATGGCAGCTATATGATATAGTCGTCCGATTTTGATCAAATTAAAATTGAAATTCGAAAATATTTAAAAAGAGTCATATCCTAGAGAAGAAGATAATACAATAAAAACCAAAGAAGCTAGAATTTATTTCCTATTACTTTTCCATTAATTTTCCGATCGTTCCTATGGCAGCTATATGATATAGTCGTCCGATTTTGATTAAATTAAAATTGAAATTCGGAAATATTTAAAAAGTGTCATATCCTAGAGTAGAAGATAATACAATAAAATCCAAAGAAGCTAGAATTTATTTCCTATTACTTTTCCATTAATTTTCCGATCGTTCCTATGGCAGCTATATGATATAGTAGTCCGATTTTTTAAATAATTAATTCGAAATTCAGATATATTTAAAAAATAACATCCCCAAAAGTAGAAGGTAATATTTCAAAAAACACCGAAGCTAGAATTTTTTAAAGTTTTTTTTTTCCGATTGTTCCTATGGGAGCTATAAGATATAGTTGTCCGATCCGGTCGGCTCCGACATATATACTACCTGCAATAGAAAGAAGACTTTTGGGAAAGTTTCATCCTGATAGCTCAAAAACTGAGAGACTAGTTTGCGTAGAAACAGACAGACGGACAGACGGACAGACGGACAGACGGACAGACGGACGGACGGACAGACGGACAGACGGACATGGCTAGATCGACTCGTCTTGTGATGCTGATCAAGAATATATATACTTTATGGGGTCGGAAACGTCTCCTTCACTGCGTTGCAAACTTCTGACTGAAATCATAATACCCTCTGCAAGGGTATAAAAAATCTGTAAAATTTATAAAAGTTATTCATTCATTCAATTCGAAGTGAATTAGAAAAACATTAAATTTATTTCACATAGAATTGAATTAAACAAATCAGAAATGGAACACTATGATAAAAAAAAAATTGATTAATTCACGCAGGGCTCTAGTATGGTTAAAAATTTAATGTCAATCAGTATCTTAAACTATTTCTACCCTTGCAGTGCCAGCAACACAGCGCAGCACAGGAAATCACGAGTGGAACCCGTTGAAGATGGCCAGATCAAGCTCTCTGTGCCCACGCCCACAACTCCTGGTCGCAGTCCTCGCTACTCCCTCTTGCTGTGCGACACTGAAAGCTCCGAGAACAGCTCGGCTGTGAACACCCCACAATACGACATGGAGCCCCTCATGCTGGCTTCGGTCATGTCCGGTGTGTCCGGAGTTTCTTCCAATATGCAGCAGCAGCTGCTTCTAGGAGTAGATGCGGACAGCATTTACCAGGGCAGCTCGCACGAGAGTCTGGGACAGCAAGTAAGAAGATCCTTGATAATTTAATGATATTTTGAACTTACACTTTTATTTCCGTAGTTCAACAACCACCAGGAAGCGGAACAACGTGATATGAATGCTCTTAAGCGAGAGCTATCCCTAGATCTTCAACCACTTCAATCGCGCTTGCCACAGCCGGCGAATCGAGCTGCCACATTGCCGGTGAAGGAGCATTTGCAGGCAGCCGCCGCGGCGGCCATGTGCTCCTCCCCCAACAACTCCAACTTCACGGACAACACTAGTCAGTCGGTGACGCCCAGCGAGTTTGGCTATCAGCACTTGCAGCGGCAGCTTAGCATGCACTCCCTTCTGGCGACCGATGAAAGTTCGCCGGTGTACGAAGACTTCGAGCAGACGCCCGTCAAGATGGTGCCCACCAGTCCCATCAAGTCCACCATAAGCATCACATACAAATCGCCGGAGAAGGAGAAGAAACCCTCGGCACTTTTGGAGACCAATTTCGACGAGAACATCGTCTATGAGCAGGTCAAGCTGTTCCGCAACTCGGTGACCGAGGTGAATCAGATGCTGCACGAACGATCCAGCCTGAAGCAGATCGCCGAGGAGGAGCAGCAGCAGGATGGGGGTGCCTTTAAGGCGGCGGAGATGACGCAGCAACTGCTGCAGCTGGAACAGGAGCACCAGGATCACGAGGAGCAGCAGCAGCAGCAGCAGGAGGAAGAGCCGGAGGACGAGGAGCAGTCGCAGTTGCTCTACGAGAACATTGAGCTGCGAAAACCGAAAACAGTTTACGAAAATCTACGTGGCGAGGAGATGAAATTCATCACAGAAGAACAAAAGCCGAGCAGTGATCGAATTGAACTCGATAGCCTAGACAGTTTGCCGGACAACATGGAGCACGAGCAGCACACGTCACCCAGCAAGTCGCCCTCTTTCAGTGTCAAAGAGTTGGCCAACAAGTTCGAGAGTTCGCCGGTGGAGCAGCTGCCCAGCTTTGATTTCTCGCTGCGCGGCGGTTCGATGAAGAAGCCGAACGAATTGAGCGTTCCTAAGGCCATGCCAGCACCTGTGCCGCTGAAGAAACTGAATAGTAGTGCCCAGAAGATAACACGCTCGCTGGATGAGAATGCCTTTGTCCGAGAATTTGGTGGCAAGCAGCTGCAAGATCTTTCTGTTTCGGGCAAGCTACCCGAGGTGATGTCAGAGGTCAACAGCCGGCGCAAGAGTTTCGACTTCACGCGGCCCAAAACCCTGAATCCCCCCAAGCGATTGCCCGGCATGAGCATCACCGAGGAGATTTGTCAGAAGCGCGGCGGCGAACCGGAACCCATTACGCCCACCACCGAGAATCGCATCTCGCTCATCCAGCAGAACAACATGCTGCCCAAGGAGCAGCAGGCGGCAGCTAATCAGTTCCTGCCGCCGGCGGGTCGAAAGAGCGTGCTCACCGGTGTGATCCTAGATCGCGAGCGCATCGACAAGATCAAGGAGGAGCGGCGGCAGCAGCTAACGCAGAAGTACTATGGCGATACGCTGAAATCTCGCTCGCGTACGGAACTCAACGCTGAGGACAACTTCCCGGCCGCTGAATCGCTGCGCATCAAGTCCAAGTCCCGCGGCGATATGCACGCCCTGCAAAAGGACATGGACATGAATCTGAAACAGCTGAGCCGCGTGGCTGGCGGTGGATCGGAGAGCACCCTGCACATGAGCTTGGGTAATGGACAGGAGCCGCTGGGTCAGCAGCGGGTGCGCCGGATTTCGGACGAGAAGAATCAAAATTGTGATACCAGTAATGGTGGCGTGACCGCCACTTCGCTGCTCAGTGTCAAGTCGGCGGCCCAGAAATATGGAAGCACCAGCAAGGCGCCGGCGAATAAGTTTGAGCGTGGCCAGCCCATGCCGCGCGAGCGTTTGCAGCGGAACTCGTTGGCCGAGAGCAATTCAGGCACCAAGTAATTAAAAAATATCAAGTTTTCCTTGAAAAATTATTAATCGAAATTCTTATTTTTATAGCAACAGAGAAAAGATCTCACCACAATTCTCAATACGCGACGTGACAGCGATGTTCGAATCTCGTTCACAAAACCAATAGGCTATAAGGCAACTTTAGCAACTAATTACATCGAATTAATGAGACCGCTACCTACATATAATCACAGTTCTGGAGCAGCAGTGTATATATGCCTATAAATGCATATATATATTTTATTTAGTTTTTAATCATTCACTTTTAAGCGCATTGAAATTCTCGAAAGTGTTATTCATATACGGCTCCAAAGACATTCAGATTTATAACGCCGCGCATATTGCAAACACCATTTATAATAATGATCGATAATGATAATCATACTGACGACGCTTTGCGCCTTGAATCATATGCAAAATTCAATTTTGTTTTGGAGAAGCATGAAGAGAGTTTAACTAAACTAAAAGACCATCCACATATTACCCCGAAAGTCCCTCGATCCTATAAAATGCATATTGTTATTGCATTTTAGGCTTTTCTTTGCTTAGTTGTTAAGTTTCATTCGTTTAACCTTAAAAGAAAAAAAAAAAAGAATTCAAAATGTTTGAGTTCAACTTTGATTTTGTTTTTGCGTGATTTGTGTCTCGAATGTTTTTATTTTCTTGTTTCCGCGACTAAATTGTGACGCCCGTGTATCGGAGATGATAATTTTCTTAATTTAAAATGAAAGCATTTGCAACAACTTTGAGCAAGTTGTCCTAAGTTAATTATTATACGATTAATTTATATATATTTTTTAAAACAATAAACTCAATTGCATTGTCACTCAAGTAATCTTTCTTCAACCCATTTTTGTATATACTCTTTGGCTTTGCTTATTTAGCTGTTGCCAATGGAAACTAAACCTATGAATAACTGGAGATTTGAAAAGTCTGTGTACGCGACTTAATTGTCTATTCAAAACTAGACTCCCGGGAAGCTTAATCTAAAACGCTTATTTATTCTTTGAAGTGCAGCTAATTTGTCAGAATGAAAAGAGTTTATCTGATTGTCTACATACTAAAACACAAATAAACACATTTGAGTTGAGAGTAGTAAAACTAAATAACAAACAAAATGGTTGTCTATATATATTAATACTATACACTAACTGGTAACAGTTCGCTAATAAACAGAAAAACTAAATATTAAATAGGCGTATAGAAGAAAGATTTACTAAGAAAAGCTGTAAACAGAAAGGTTATCTACTATTAGGGCCAAAACGCATGTATCTAGACTTTTTTTTTAAATTATTTTAATGGGTGATTTTGATTTATTTTATATTCTTCAAAATGTTTAAGATTATTTTAATTGTGGGATATCGTAAAATCCCTAAATCTACACAATGGCTGGAAATCTGCTGAATTAAATTTGCCAAGGCTAAACATTACAAACGATACTTCCTTCTTTCCTCTGACAAATTAATTTGCTTTGCGGTTGCTTTTTTAAATTTATAAAAATATTAAATACTTCCTTGGAATTCATTGGGCGCGTACACAGCAAGAATATACTCACAATATATGTACTACAATTTTGACCAATAACTTTGACGTGTGGCTAGTGCTTAGATTCGACTAATAGATAAATTTGATACTATAAAAACCAAACGTGCGTTTGACAAATTAATCAGACCTTTATTCGACTTTTAATTACTCCAGAGCAGCTGCCAAAACTTTTATATTTGAAAACTATCAAAATTGTTAAAGACGAAGGAAAACCAAAACTACAAAGTGGAAGCATAACGGAGATAAACAGAATTGTAATACAATAACTAAATAGAAAGCTTTAAAACATAAGTTAGCATTTTATATATTTTGATAAAAATAAATGGAACCCCACAACATAGTTATAAAAATTGTATTTCATAATGACTGATCCAGCAAGCAGGCAAGAAATGGAAAAAAAACTCTTAAATAAAGCTTGCGACAAGCAAGTCGAATTATAATGTCATACTTACAAACTGGATAGAAACTTATATTTAATAGAGCAAAGATCAATCAACCAATAATATAAACTGGAATGTGACAAGTATACACAATGAAACGTCATGCGATGAGTTCACAATTTGCATTAACATTTTTACAAGCCACAACATACAACATAAATAAATCAACAAAAATACTACTTTAACGCATTTAAATAAAAGAAAAATATTAAATACGTAAATTTTTATTGAATTTTGATGGATAATTTACACTGGATTTTTGGGGTATTACAGGCAAATGGATTCTTGGTTTGTTGTGAAATTCAATGACTTGGGAAACCTACTAACAGAGCATACCCCTTTATAATTCATTTTTAATTTATTAATTCTAATTTATTTTTCTCCTTTTATACTTACTGTACTTAATTAGTCAAAGCTATTTAATATAATTTGTTACAATATGTGTTTATATTACATGACAATTAATTAATATTAAAGGTAATTAATGTAAAAGCATAAACCATTTTTTTTGAGTCAAAAGTGGTTAAAATTTGTATTAACCAGCTTTTATACAATCAACTGATTGTAATATAAATAAAGCCAGAACACTCCCGCTGATCTTTCCTTCGTCAGCTCTTTGGCTAATTTAAGTGAGTTCAAAGAGAAGGCGTTGTACCACCCAAGGTTAGGACATAAGGCCATAATTTTATTAGCCATAAGCATTGTCCTTTGCAATCATTTTGGAACCTGCTGTGCTGGGCTGGGCAGCAAAAAAGAGCACGTGAGAAAATTAATTTGATTAAATTGCCATAGAGACGCACAGCAGGTCAGGATGAGAGGGCGGCGATATGGGATGTCTTATCGGAGAATCAGTTGTTGTTAGCCGGCTACTTAACGCGGATGCAGAGCCACCACCAGAGGACATGGAAAACACATCCTTCGATGCGGGCTCACAGCGGTGAACGCACTAAATGATGTGCATAAGTGCGAAAACGTTTTGCACATGGAATGCCTCCTCGCCTCTGATGTTTTATTTATTTTATTTTTTCCCCGACATTCCCTCCCCTTTCCCTGGCTGTCTGTTTGGGTTGATTGACGCTGATAGGGCACGTGCTGGCAATTATTTTAGAATAAACATAACAAGCCTCTCCACGGGGCCAAATCATCAGATGACTCTTCTCCTCCTCGGCTTCTTGCTCTTGGGCACGGCCGAAATATGATTTCTCTAAAAAAGATGCAGTCAGATTAGAACTTATGGTAATTTATTATAATAAATCACTTTGAGTGGGAAGGCGAACTTAAATTAAAGGTAATACTATACATTAGCGGGCTCACCCCCGAAATTCGCGAAAAAATTATCCGGGAACTTTGAAATTCAATTACAAGAGAACCATGGCCGACCGCCGAATTCTTTTTGCACGTAAATTCTTAAGAAATCGCGGTCCATCGAGGATAATTTTTTCGCGAATTTCGGGGGTGAGCCCGCTAATGTATAGTATTACCAAATTAAAATATGAAAAAAGATTTTATCATCCGGTCAATCCTTTTAAAAATGGTTTTTCGAGTTTCCTCATTTTTTTCACAAATAATTTTCATATCTAAACAATTACCTGTTGCTTAGAAAAAATAAATAATTTGATTCGAGCACGGACAAAATATGGAACATGGTCATTTACTTAAGTTTTATAGTGGTATCGGAATAATAGAAATGGTCTATAATTGTGATCCAATCAAAGTACTTTTCGACTGGTGTTCAGTTCAGAAGCCTTTGTTCATCCGTCAGTTACTTCCAAATATTTGAAATCCTGATTACTCTATTTTCCTAATTGGAGGTTCTGAAACGGGTGAAATATCGAAATCACTGAGTTAGGATCGTTAAAACACCCACTATTTCCTCCCTCGAGGATACCCGAATTCCCAGCCGATTCTGCTTTTATTAGCGCTTGGCTTGTTGGGCGGTTGGCTGCTTATTAAAAGTCTCTTGTTGTGATCCTAGGCCCAGTAACCTTTTTGGCCTGCCCCTGCCACAGCCCCTCGTCCTCCGTTCGTCCTGACAATTAGAGCACTAACAAATGCAATTATCCTGGCACCTCCCTCCACTCGGGCACCATTCCTATACCGTCACCTTCACCCCTTGCGGCACACAATTGCTCTCATTGGCAACAATTGTAGATGAACCCGTCGTCCGGAGTCACAAGTCCTTCAGGTCCTTTCCCAGCCAACAAACAACGAAAATTCAAAGGAAAAAGAAAAAATGAAAATACGTGCGGAGTAGAAAAAGTCGAGCTGCGCAGTGCGAGAGTGCAAACAGCCAAGGCAAAAGTTTCCCGGACGCGTGCCACATATTAAATTACATCGAAATATGTGCACACGATGATTTGTCGAAGGGCAGTTTGTAATTTGCTGGCATTTTTCGATTTTATCAGCCGGCGGGGGCAGAATCGCTGTTATTTTGATACAGTTGCTAGATTCTAGGGCCATGTAGTGTGCTATTTAATTGAATTTATCTCGCGCAATTATCGTGAAATTTACTGAACAACCAAGCGCTACAAAATGGGGGACGAAATTCCCGGATATGGCATTTATGGTGGGCGTAACGCAACAATGTTCGAACATATTTCTTATTTAAATGCAGCCGAATAGCCATTTTATTGGGAGCTAAGTGAGAGTTTATAATGTCAAAGGCCAACTGAATATTGCATAAATGGGGGTTAAAAAAAGAGTAAAATAATTTATATTTGATTACGATTATTTTTCCCATAGTTTTTTGAAATGGTAGAAGTAATCAAGACAAATTTTTCGCAATGCATTTAAGTAATATTTTATTGGGTCAAATTTATCCTAATGACTAGACATCGGATTTTTGGTGAAACCGCTTTATTTAAATACAATTTAAAGCCACATTTTTTTGATTACAAATTTTGTTTATAAAGTTATAAATAGATTTAGGCAAAACTTATTTGAGGTTTTTGTTACAAAATTTTTACCAATCAAATATTTAAAAAAAAACGATTTCACCTAAAATCTGATGTCTACTAATGACACTTTTCAATGGCAACTGTTTCTCTATTGAAAAGAAAACCAATTTTTTAGAGTAATCAACGATGTTTTAGAAATCATATAGTCTTCTTGTATTTATTTTATTATTTCTTAAAACTTCATTAAATTTAAGAACCTAATAAAATGTTGACCCATAAAAAAATCTACGCAACTTACTTATATTATTACGATATTATAAGTAAAAGGTTTTATTCTTATCGTTTAAGTAATGGGTTTTCATATGAAAAAAAGGACCAATGTAAAGGAAGTGCCACTCGCTGAGGATGTAGCCACTTGAGCTCCTTTACTGATCCCTGCTCCCAAGGACAAAGGACCCGCAAGGATGTTCAAGTTTGTGTTGCTTGTATCAGAAGTTAATTTACCGAGAATCAAACTTAAATGCGGAAAAAGGATCTGAGGAGATGTGCCGCCGACAGTTCACCCCCTATTTCAAGCAAGAACACGACCTATGGCTTACGTAACCTGATCGGTGACACACTTTGGCTTTGATTTCAGGGAATTATGCTAACAAAAAAAGCAAGGAGACGTCGATGTCGACAATACAAAGGGATTTGCCAGACAAACTGACACAAAATGTTGTAATTGCCCCGAGGAAAAGCACCCTCCTTCAGATTTAACCGCAAAGTGGCTGGCAATTCGATGCCCCCAGACACAGTAGCATTTTTATTATTATAAAAATTAGGCTTAGTCCGACTGACGGGACACGTGCAACAATGGAAATTAAGCGGACTAAATGATGGTTCAAAAATATGATCTGTTTGCAGACTTGGCCATGGGAATCTTTCTTCGCAAATCCGTTGACTTCGAGAAAAAAAAATCAATAAACAACTCACGGTAGACATGCTCGCAGACTTTAAAGAAATTCCTGGGAAAAAATATCTATGTTTTTCACAACCGCCCTTTGGCACGTTCATGTCATCGGGTTAACAATGGATGACAACGAAGTGAAGTCTGTGGAGGTGGAGCAGCAAGTTAAGTGCTTTCAGCCAGGTGAGATGAGCTGAGGAGGTCTTCATCTCTGTTCGGGTCACCATTTTCAGTGTATAAGTATTTAGCTTTCACAGATCGTTTCATCTTTAACTTTTAAATCTTTTTAATGCTCTTTTTAAACTACAAAAGTCTACAGAGACTGTTCATTCAAATGGTAACTTAATTGTGGCTAAAAATAATGTATTATATTATATATCATCGTATTTTATTTCCTTTAAATATAGAGCAAAAATATATACATATTATTCACTTAATTTTTTGTTGTTTAACTGGAGATCTTTAAATAATGTATCCCTTCAAAATAAAAAAGGTTACTAAAAAAACGTATTTTAAAAATAAAAATAATTTGAAAGAAATTTTTTTTTGTTCTCTAAACTTTAATTTGATCTAAGGAATTTTTCTATTTGATCTAATAACTTTTCCAGAGATATTATACAAGATTTTTTTTAAGGAAATATTTTCCTAGATTTATTTACTATACTCTTTAGGCAGATGTAAATTCGTGCCTAAAATAACATAACCCAACACCACTTACCAATAATTAAGTCTCGAAAAATGTAAGTGATTTAAAGTCCTTAGAGGAGCAGAAACATTTTGCCTTCAGAGGGCAGCACAACACA
The DNA here is from genome assembly GCF_030179915.1 of Drosophila takahashii. NCBI lineage: Eukaryota > Metazoa > Arthropoda > Insecta > Diptera > Drosophilidae > Drosophila > Drosophila takahashii. The sequence continues at coordinate 8,949,762 of NC_091678.1, read as the reverse complement.
ACCTTATCATCCCCATGGCCCACCTTCCCCGCGATCACTCGAATGCCATCCTAATGCGCCCGTTTTAGGGCTTTAACCTAATAATGATGTTCGACTTAGTTTGCGTGACTTATTTTATTAATAAAACGAGCAAATTTGTCTTGCTTTTTGGTCGCATCGTCATTATGCTCTTTCTCTCTCTTGTTATTTTCTGCCTTCCTGCTCTGATTTTGGACCTCCCTCCCCCCTTCGAAGGATCCACCAAAATGGTATGACCTCTTCTCGAGAAAACAGGAAGAAGCGGGACGAATATACTGGCAAATGCAACCCCTTGGCCAGCTCTTCTCTGATTGGCGGCCGGTGGCAATGGAAAGCACGCCTTCTTTTCGAGGGTGGCAATGGGTGGGTTTGGTGTCCTAGGCGATGTCCTTGTGGGTGGTGTACGGCTATGTGGGGCTCTGTGATTCAATTACCCGCAGCGGGAGACGAAATATATCTCAGTGCAAAGCAGGAGAATATGTCAACTCAACCCAGCGGGTACAGTTGCGTACAGTTGGCTCCACCTAGCAATTATCCTGTCACGGGAGGCGGCGACAGCAGCAGCAGAATCGATTGTTTAATTCAATTATAATAATTGTGGCATTTAATGCATGCACATCATCAGCCAGACAGACAACAATGGCGGCCATGACACGTTAATTATGACAAGTGGGCGCCCAAATGGGTGGCCATAGGGATAAAAGTATGGCGCCCCCGGGGGGCCTCACAAAATGGCGTCAGACGCAAGGACGCATAGTTGTGCAAATTATTTGCGGTTAACAGGGGTCAATTAAACTAAGGTTTTTCGGGGCTAATCGGATGTCCGGCGGATGCCAGCAGTGGAGAGATGGGTGCTAAGATCCGGAGAGAGCAGGACAACCGTATGCGCATGCAAATGTAGGGGGTGTGTTCATCGCGTATACTCTTATATTTGCGGGGGATTCCCCCGAATTGCCGCTCTAAGCGGGCACCGCAAACTGCAACTGGATTGTTCAACGGGGGTGGCGCAAGTTGAAGAACGGGGTTTTTATTTTTTTTTTTTGGTTTGGTTCGTACTTGTATTTTCCGCAGGATGCAGGACAATATCGCTGGCTCGCTCGCACATGTCTGCTGGCAGCTCGTTTAGAGCAATTTGCTGGTTGATGTGCGGTGATTGCCGCAAACTCAACGCGACCGTCAACGAGCAAACAACATAAGCGCGCGCCCGGTCCAAGGACATATACATATATCCTGGCTCCTGGCTTCTGGCTCCTGTTTCCAGTCGCCACTCCACTCCACTCCGCTCCTCCTCATCATCCGTCGCCTCCATCGAAATGGCAATGCTTAATGAGGCCAGCTTGAGTCCTGCGGACGCACATGCTCATGCCAGTGCCACCACGCCCACCTCGCACAGCAAGGCGGCTGCGATGGCCAGTGCCAGCACCATGCTGACCACAAAAACGCCGTTCTCCATCGAGCATATATTGTTTCAAAATTTAAATAGTGCCAGCCATAATAATAGTCACAATAATAATAACAGTAACAACAGCATCACCGCCAACAGTAATGGTTATGTGCAAAAGAGTAGCAAAAGTTCGATGAAAAGTGCCAGGAGCAGCTTTGCCCACGACAATAATCCACAGAAACATCCGTCGCAACATTCGCATCCGCCGCAGTCACATCCGTCGGCATCCGCATCCGCATCCGCGACTGCAACGACGCGCGGCAATCAGGCAGCGTCGGGATATGGCAGCGAGGATTACGCCAAGTCCTTGCACAACACCCAACGGTTGGTTTCAATATCAATATCATAATTATTAAAAGTGATATTATGTGAGAACTTTCCTAACTCGAACTACAATAAGTATAAATCTACAATCCTTATGTGAACTGACAATTTTGAGAATTTTGAGAAATTGAAAAAGAAGCAGCTGACGTTAATAAATTATTCCAATCAAATCAAACTCAAACGGTAAAATAACAGAAAATAAATAAGAGAGCATTGAGATGAAAAGATCCATTAAATCAAAGAGTCGTTGGTGCTTAGTGACTGTTTTTGTGCTTTCTAAAATAAAGACATATTTAAAATTGATCTTTACTGAGTAAAGTTATGGTTCATAGTTTTAAAATGAATTCAGTAAAGGAAAACTTTAATTTTCTTTTAAAATAAATATTACGGATTATAGTTCTTATAATTTTGAAATAAACAAAGAAGATTTATTAAATGAATTCTCATCAGTTGTCGTTTAACTTCTATTAAGTTGCCTGCTTCGATAACTAATATTCTATTAATTGTGACAGAAAAATATGTTCTAAAAAAACTAGTAAATAATAGTTGTAACTTATAGCGTTTGTATTTAAGGAAAATACATAAAAATCAAGAAATAAGTAACAAACTCTGAAATCCGTCGGTTTTTAGGTCTAACCATCATTCGCGTCCCGGAGCTTCCCACTACAGCGGAGATCAGACTTCTCAGCAATTGGGATCTGCGGCAGGACAGCATCCCCCGGTACCGACGCCTCAGCCACAACCTCCGCCGCCCCTGAGTGGAGGATCTGGTGGATCCAACGGAGTGTTATACCCAAATGCCCCGTACACCGATCACGGCTTTCTTCAAATGACCCTCGGCTATCTGTCCCCATCGTCGGGGACTTACAAGTCCGTGGATCCCTATTTTCTATCACAAGGTGGGTATTTTTTGGTTATTTATATTTATACTTATGGTAAGATAATTCTTTTTGGCAACTGCTGAAAACTGTTTTATTTCTATCATTTATTCTATTTATTCATCCTTTCACTATCCTGGTGCTAATGCACGAATGAAGTGAATGAAGTGATATTTTTTTAATAAGAAGAGTGTTCCATTTTTAATCAAACGGTTAAAGTTATTAGACTGACTCACTGTTTTTTTTTTTTTAAATAAGTGCAAAGTGAACACATGTCGTATGAGTGATATTTGTTATCTTTAGAGCACAGAATAAGTTAGGTGGTTTTAAAGTAAAAGGTATCTATCAGAAAATATGTTAGTATAGCAATTAGCAACTTTAATTGCGAAATTACTTTGAAATTTATTAAAACCATTTGTGATAAAAGAACCAATATCTATTTTCGGTTCCTTCATTATAAAGGCATGGAAAGTTTGGATATTTTTGGTGCCCAAATTAGTAAGACAAATAGCCCCTAGACTTGGTGTAAATGGCCATTATCACCGAAAGTTTCCATTTCTAACAAACTATAACAAAGTTAATGAATTTTTGGCCATTCGACCTTTCAGCCAGCCTTTTTGGGGGAGCGCCCTTCTTCGGAGCGCCAGGATGTGTGCCGGAATTGGCCCTCGGACTGGGAATGGGTGTGAACGCCCTGCGCCACTGCCGACGGAGGAAGGCCCGCACAGTGTTCAGTGATCCGCAGCTGTCCGGTCTGGAAAAGCGGTTCGAGGGACAGCGATATCTTTCGACGCCGGAGCGCGTGGAACTGGCCACCGCCTTGGGACTCAGCGAGACCCAGGTGAAGACCTGGTTCCAGAACCGCCGCATGAAGCACAAAAAGCAGCTGCGTCGACGCGACAATGCCAATGGTGAGTACTAAATTAAAGTTAATAGAATACAATAATATTATCACGGGAGAAAGTAAAAGGGCTTGTTTTTTAAGGTAATACTTCAAGAGCACTAGGTTTTTGTGGTACATTTTGATCTATTATATTTGAATACCTTCTAATAAATATATTTTTTGGCGAATTTTAATTAATTTTGTTTTTTAATTTAATTTTGAAATAAAAAAAAAATATTTCTTAGAGAGCAGAAAGTATAAAGTATTTTTTTTATTATAAAATAAAAATATTCCTACACAGAGAAAAAAAACCAAGAACATTGCACTCAAATCAAGAACATTCGTTCTTAAAAACCGGGTAAGCACAAATGTTCTCATTTCGAGTTGAATGTTCTCAATATCAGAACGAAATGGTGTTAGCTAAAAATCCGACATTAAGTTCACTTCGTTCTATTTTCAAGTTGATTTTGATCTTAATTCAAGAACATTTTTAAATCAAATGAATACAAATATAAGTTCATTTGTTCTATTTTCAGCACTTTTTGCTCTCAATTCTATAGCATTTTGAGTTTGATTTTAGCTAAGGATAAGAGTAATTTATAAGTAATATTAAAAAGGTAGTTGTCCATTACACCTTATAAAGGTGCGCGTAGCACTTGACTTCCAGCTAGTGTGGAAGTTCATTAAAGACTTAAGCCAGAAAAAAAGTCTTAAAGTCTCAGAATCTGAATTGGGCTCGGTTCATGAAGGGCTAGAACCAGTTGGGAATTATATATAAGACGAAAAGGGCAAATCTAATAGTAAAGTCGTATTGGAGCAAAGTAAAATGGTCTAATGCGTTCTAGGTGTCAAACGAAAACATCCTAACGCGTTCTAGGAAATCCAAAAAAATTAGAGAATAGAGTTTTGAATCATTTTAAGTTGAAATGCAACTTAATTTTTGTTCTTTCTTTAGTCTTTTTCGTTCTCAAACTAAGAACATTTTCAGATATTGTGGTTTTTGAGAACCAAATCGATTTGATTTAAGAACCATGTGCTAAAATAATAACGATTCGTTCTTATTTCAAGAACATTTTAAGCTCAACTAGATTTTAAGAACCAATTCAACTTAATTCAAGCACATTTAGAACATTTTAAACTTGAAAAAGGCCTTTCTATTTTTAAGAACATTTTCAACTCAGATGAGAACGTCAGAATTTTCTCTGTGTATATCCCTTTTACATTTAATTATTTTCTATGCAAAAGTCCTGCTTTACCTCAAAGAAATATTAAAATAAATTAATAAGGAAGACAAAAGCCATCGTGAATACAACTTGTCTGCGGTTATGAAATTGCTCACAAAGCTCAAACAACTAGACCACTTGAAAATAGTTGAACTGAACAGACAAAAGGGTGTGAGTGAGTTTCTTTGCGGAACTTTTGGACTTTCAATTAGACCTTTTGGCTTTTAGCTGGCTCCTTGAGTTGCATAAAGTTTTGCTCAAGTTTCTTCGTAAATCAAATTAGTTCTAAATTTCGTGGAAATTTCTTTGACTCTTCCATGCCGCAGAGCCCGTTGACTTCTCACGCAGCGAACTGGGAAAACAGCCGGGCGAGGCCACCTCCTCCTCCGGAGATTCGAAGCACGCCAAACTGAGTCCCGGATCCGGCGGCACGCCCACTCAGCCCACAAGTGAGCAGCAGCAGCTGCAGATGTGCCTCATGCAGCAGGGATACTCCACGGATGACTACTCCGACCTGGAGGCGGATAGTGGCGACGAGGACAACTCCAGCGACGTGGACATCGTCGGCGATGCGAAACTCTACCAGTTAACATAGATAGTTCGATCGGGACAAGAACCTGAATCTTAAATTAGTAAAGTTTTTGGTAATTTAGTTGGGGAAATACAACATGTAAGTAATTGGTTTAATTATGAGTGGCAATTTATGATTAAGTTTAGGTTTGAAAAATCTATACATCAGATCTCTTTAAATTTGAAAAACCCATAACCTGAATCAGAAACTTTATTCGTTTTTTTCTATAGGTACCCTTAAGAGCTTTAAATTACAAATATTTTATTTTATTTTAGTCGTTATCAACCTTTACCACAACTGATATGTACATGGTTATGAGTTTTTATTATCTACCACAACTTGACCGAATCAAAAGATAGTTCCTTTTAAATTGTCAAATTTTACTTTTGAGTTACTCACACTTAAATTATTGTCTTGTTTTAAACAAAAACCATCCATCTTGAGTAAAATCCAGCTTTTTTTAACACGCCAACTCAACTTTCTAAGAAGATAAGAATATAGAACTTAGCTGACGGAGAAAAAATTTGAGTTGTATTTCCCCGGAATATTTAAATTGAAAGAAAACGCTGTGTAAATACTAAGATGTTCTTGAACGAGCTGCATTCTAGTCATGTATTAAATCTTAAATCTAATCAAATTTAGTGATTGTATTCGAGAACTTCCATTTTAAGATATTTTATTTCCCTGCAACGTCTTATCCAGAACATAGTGCTTACAATAAACGAAACAGAGCAGAATTATGTGAATACGCGAAGAGTGTAACTTGGTCGGGGATTGCTTTCTTCCTTCCGCGCTGGGCAATCAAATCCAATTGACAACATAAAATAGGAACTAATATGGTTAAACATCAGGCATTTCAGAATGGGGTTGACGCCGACTGCCACGCCCTGCGCATGTCCATGGGCCCGTGGGTGGGCGGAATCACGAAAAGATTGGATTGAATTGGGGTGGATGGAAATGCACTTAACAATGGGAAAATAATTGCGGGTTTTCAGCCAGCCATTTTAGCGAGACACCCATTGTCAAGTGTGGGCGGTAAATGTTAAATGTTTCAAATTGATTGGTAATTATGGGTTAATAGGAATGCTCACGAAAAAATTACTATTTGGCGGCAGTAAAACAGAAAGGGATTCTGGGAATGTATTTTTTTCTGGGTTAAACATTCTCAGAAAGAGATCCCTGATAACAACTGATCTTTAATATTTTAATATTTCAGTTAATTTAAGTATATAGTCGTTTCTTGACGTCAGTAAAGCAAAGTTCAAAATTTTTCTCTAATCTGCCCGCCAATTATTCAAAATGTAAGTACAAGCATACTTCTAAAAAACATATTTATTTCTTATTTTGATAGTGTGTTTTGTTTTATGCTCAAATTGGTAGACACACTCTAATCAGACGCAAATTAGCAAAAATTCGAGAGATTGCCTCGAAATGAAATACAATCTGAGGTCGAAGCAATGACAAGGCGCAGTCGCTTTAGCCTCTGGCATTTTCCAAACGAATACAAATGTATGTAGGTACTTTAATAAGTAGTACTTTAAGGCTTATCTTGCTTATAATTGATAAGGCTAATATGAGAACGCTCTGCTGCGGACGAGCCTCCCTTGATTATAATGAGTTGGTAATAAAAATCACACATGCCACTTAGAACCTAGAAACCATTGAATGTTTTTGATTGTATCATCTATTGACCGAATAAGTAATAATGGGTAAAATCCATAAGATACCTTTGAAATTTTTTAAGCAGATACTTCCACTTAAGGAAGGGATTTTAATTAAGCTTATACATATCTCGTTATGCACAAAAGAAATTGGTATGCCCCACAATGCTTCACTCTCTTTATTTTCGACTCCCTCTTAAGTTTTTTCAAGCCTTATGCTCCCCATCTGCATTCTCTTCCACTCCGACACTCTCTTTTCTATATACTTTTTCACTATGTATGCGCGTTATTTACATGCTATCAGTCGCAAACCAAACAAAAAGTAAGAGGGAGGTAAGAAACCGAGTTTCCAATACTCTACCATTTAGATCATAAATTTTTACTTAAAATAGAATATTTTTATGATAATACATACTTTTTATTTTTGCCTTTTTTTTAAGTTTTATTTTTTTAGAAAACATATATAGTTTAGTTTAATTTATAGTACCCATTTATACTTTTAAAAATATTTTCCTGATTAATATTTACAGATTTAAGATCTCATAATAATGTATAATCTTACCCAAGAAATGCGTATACCCTCTAAAAAGGGTGTGGCAGGCAGTGACGTTTCGCTGGCTTTTTTCCGCTGTCGTCGTGGACGTGGACTAAAGCCAAAAAACAGTCTCTTTAGTTCAGCCGTCGACCGCGGTTCGTTGTTTTGTTTGCCAGTCTTCCCCCTTTTTGTTGTAAGTGAAAGTGCATTTCGGTCTCTTGGGTTCTTCGAAGCTCCACAAATGTTTGGGGTCACCGGTAGTGTTAAGGACAAGTCTGAAAGTCATTCGGCTATCTTTCTTATAGATGAATGAAGGAGATATATGTATAGATTTATAGATACTCTGTTTACATATACTCTATGCGTTCGTATATATGTATACAGCTAATCGGGGGCCACTTGGAGACGTTCCAAAAATAAATAAGGGGGCACGTGTCGATGAATTAAATCGGCCGGGAGAAATATTATTTTGCTGTTCCGGTTCTATACACTTTTCCATGATACGTTCGTATGATTTTTGTAGAACAAACAGGTTATCAGCTAGTCAAAAACAAAATAACAACCAGACACCACAGCCACAAAAACAAACACGCTTGCCCAGAGTGACAAGTTTTTGATAGTGTTTTTTTATGCAACAAGCCCCCGAAAAAACCAGTGAAGATAGTGGTTGGCAGAAAGAGACGTGAGAGGTCACTGATTTGACCTTCTCATAGGAGCACAGGCCCTTGGTTCTACTTACACAGTGCAACATGAAAAATGTAACCGCAATTCTGATTTCATGGGCGGAAAGAACTCATCGAAATAAGCTAAAACCCATTTGGGTTTCTCTGGCCTAGCTCGCGTTTACCTTTTATAGCGAGTTAAAGTTTTACATACAAAATTTATTTGTAACGGCCATATCTTGTGAACCGATTAAAATTTCACTATCAAGTCTTCAGTGATTATGTAGCTATGAACCCAAGGAACTAAATTGACAAATGACTCTTGCGCACTTAGCACCTAGTGCACCTAGCGCGTTAAAAAACAAATTTGCCTAATTTTTTGATTTTTTACGCGCTAGGTGTACGTCTTCGCAAGAGTCATTTGTCAATTTAGTTCCTTGGGTTCATAGCTACATAATCACTGAAGACTTGATAGTGAAATTTTAATCGGTTCACAAGATATGGCCGTAACAAATAAATTTTGTATGTAAAACTTTAACTCGCTATAAAAGGTAAACGCGAGTTAAGCCAGAGAAACCCAAATGGGTTTTAGCTTATTTCGATGAGTTCTTTCCGCCCATGAAATCAGAATTGCGGTTACATTTTATAACCCTAAAAATGTTGCACAGTGTTATTTTGGTAATTGTTTTTATTTTAATGGATCCCCACAGGAACCGCATCATTTAGAGAGCGTACATTTAACTAATAACCAATAATGGCGGCCAGTAACGGTGATTGTAAGTGAAGTTGCCTCCTGCTTCCTGCTCCTTGAATGTTGCCTGGCACCTCATTTTTCCCTCTCACCCTTTATCTATAGTGCTGCACTCTTTCCTTAAACCGGAAATATTCTTAACCTGTTGCTGCGCTTAATATTATAACGATGTATTGCTTCAACGCACAATCCCCTCTGTTTCAAATCCCTGTGTTTAATCTCCTCCAAAACCCGCTCCCAAACATTTTATATATATTTAAAAATTATTATCATTTGAAGGTTAATCAATAAAAATGTTCTAATTTAAAAGTGTATTATGAATAACTTAAAAACAATAAGAAAACCAAGCTTTGTTTATGCTGAAATACTAAAATCGGTGAGATTGGAATATTAAAATACAATCTTATCTTTTCATGCTAGCTATTATTTGACCATGAAAATTACCTGCACACGAAAAAAAAAAATGTTTCAGTAAATTTCAGGTCTTGCAAAACGCTTTTACATGAAATACTCTTTTCTATCAGCTCAAATTTACCTGGCCTCATATCAAATTAAAATTGGTCTTAAACAATGTAAAATCGATCTACGTTTCATGTAGATTTTTTAGGTGTGTAATAAATCTACAAAGATTATTTTTACTAGTAATGATATTAAAAAAATATTTTTAATTATTCCCTAATCCTTATGCTAATCCTATCCTTGTCATATCCAACCAAAAACATTTCTCCCACTTAATATATTTTATTATAACTTCCCAAATAGCCAAAATGAGCCAACAGGGACCAGTTTTTGACTCCAATGCGATGACGCTTACGCGTTTCGTGTTGCAGGAGCAACGTAAGTTCAGGGAGGCCACCGGGGATCTGTCACAGCTGCTGAACTGCATCCAAACGGCGATCAAGGCTACTGCCTCGGCGGTCCGAAAAGCAGGAATAGCCAAGCTCCATGGAATTGCCGGTGACGTGAATGTCCAGGGCGAGGAAGTCAAGAAACTGGATGTGCTCTCCAACGAGCTGTTCATCAACATGCTGAAATCCTCCTACACCACATGTCTGATGGTCTCCGAGGAGAACGAGAAGGTGATCGAGGTGGAAGTGGAGAAACAGGTAAGGCTGCATATTAAATATTAGATATTAAATTTGGTATGTGGGTGTGAATTGGAAAAGCAAAGGTTTTTATCTTTAGATCGAGTATCTCTATCTTTCACGATTTTAAATATATCATATTTCATACCTAATGATTGCTAATTTGTGTTCCCCTTCAGGGCAAATACATTGTGTGCTTCGATCCCCTGGACGGCTCCTCCAACATAGACTGCCTGGTGTCGATCGGTTCGATCTTCGCCATTTACCGCAAGAAGAGCGACGGTCCACCCACCGTGGAGGATGCACTGCAGCCTGGAAACCAGTTGGTGGCCGCCGGCTATGCGCTCTACGGCTCAGCCACAGCCATTGTCTTGGGTCTGGGATCCGGAGTTAATTGTTTCACCTACGATCCAGCCATCGGAGAGTTCATCCTGACCGATCCCAATATGCGAGTGCCCGAAAAGGGCAAGATCTACTCCATTAACGAGGGCTACGCCAGCGACTGGGAGGCGGGCGTTTTCAACTATATTGCGGCCAAGAAGGATCCCGCCAAGGGAAAACCCTACGGAGCCCGCTATGTGGGCTCCATGGTCGCCGATGTCCACCGCACCATCAAGTACGGTGGCATCTTCATCTATCCGGCCACAAAATCCGCTCCCAGCGGAAAGCTCCGCCTGCTGTACGAGTGCAACCCCATGGCCTATCTGATCATTCAGGCCGGTGGACTGGCCAGTGATGGTAAGATCAGCATTCTGGACATTGTGCCCAAGAAGATTCACGAACGTAGTCCCATATTCCTGGGCTCCAAGGCCGATGTGGAGGAGGCGCTAAGCTACTTGAAGTGATTTCTCTAACTGCTATGTATAATTTATGAATAAAGGACATTTACATTTTTGCTAAGAAGTCCCAATACCTAGTAACTTAATTCCTAGTTAAAATTTGCATGCTCTAATAGGATGTCGAATGAATCTTTACTTGGGTCATGCTTATCGTATTGTAAAATTAACTTTCGGCATGCCTTTAAGCTTATAAACCGCATTTTACAGAACAATCTTTCAGACACTCTCGTTATTGCCACAATGAAGGTTTCTTTTCTGCTGGTTACTTTGGCCTTACAACTCATGAGCCAGGCTGAGTCTTACCCAAACGACAAGTCTTTAACCAAACTTATTTACGTATGCGGCGAATCGAACCCCCTATGTTATCGTGATGTAACAGGACTATGTCGACACCGTATCAACGGATTCACCTGTACAACATAATAATTAAATGATATCAAGAGATGATATACTGAAAGTGAACCCGTAGTTTTCTTAATGCTTAGAAAGACCTATCTGATCATTCAGGCCGGTGGACTGGCCAGTGATGGTAGGATCAGCATTCTGGACATTGTGCCCAAGAAGATTCACGGACGTAGTCCCATATTCCTATAAAGGTCACTTACATTTTTACTAAGAAATCCCAATAGTTAAAATTTGCATGCTCTAATAGGATGTCGAATGAATCTTTACTTGGGTCATGCTTATCGTATTGTATTAACTTTCGGCATGCCTTTAAGCTTATAAACCGCATTTTACAGAACAATCTTTCAGACACTCTCGTTATTGCCACAATGAAGGTTTCTTTTCTGCTGGTTACTTTGGCCTTACAACTCATGAGCCAGGCTGAGTCTTACCCAAACGACAAGTTTTTAGGACACGCCGGCAAAATATGTCGCATTAACGATCCACTCTGTTTCGCCAACGACAAGTTCTTGGGATAAGAAGAAGATGTAGAGACGTTTCCCAACACATTAAGGGACTAAAAATAAAGTAATAAATATTAAAAGATGATATACTGAAAGTATATCTGAATTTTTCTTTATGAAAGACCTTAGTTTCAATACAATAAAATAACAACTCTCCTCCACCAATAGTGAAATTCCAACGTATCTGGGAATTTCGAATGGTACCCCTAGCCATTGCGATATTCCTACCTGAATATTCGTGCACAGGATTAGCCAAGGACATCTTTGACTGGCGAGGAAAACATCCCCTTAAATATGCAATGTAGATTTGGTGTTATGCATTTACTTTCCCTTTTAATAATTCCCAACTGGTTCTAGCTGCGTTCGAGTAAAGTCCCCTTCTTTAGGCCACAGTAGTTATCGCTTCTCGGCCTTATGGCTAAGATCAAAGTGTAGTATCTGTTCTTATCAGCTTAACATCTGATAGTTCCTCCATTGGAGGACAACAAATGTTAAACTGATTTTTGGAATCAGACGGAGTGCTAGGGGCTTGCTCCACCTCTGTCGCGGGTTGGCCCGGTATTGCAGTACCGCCGGGATTTCGGCCCAACTTAATAATACATTTGTAACTTTATTAGTAAATAGTAGTAGAATGCAGTAACCGCTTAGGTGTCAAATCTTGATTGATCGTTGAGCTAAAATCGAATTAACCTTTTAAGAATACAACAAGAGAGAACGCTATAGTCGGGTTGTTGTCCCGACTATCTAATACCCGTCACTCTGCTAAAGGAGGGAGTGCGAACGCTGTACTCGGGTTGGTGTCCCGACTAACTAAAGGGAGTGCGATGGAGATATATATATAAACAATTTTGATTGCGTATAACTTTTTAATGAATGGTCCGATTTGAATAATGTCTTTTGCATTTCGATAGGTATAAATATAAACAAAAAAATTGCATTTAAACTTCTCGGAAATCTTTAAAGATGTGGGCGCAGGACACAGGCGTGGCGCTCGGCTAAAATAAACTTGCGCTGCGTAGGAAGCCAAAGAATATGTGTGGGAAATCTCAACCTTCTAGCTTTTGTAGTTTCTGAGATCTCAGCGTTCATACAGACGGACAGACAGACAGACAGACAGACGGACAGACGGACATGGCTAGATCGACTCGGCTAGTGACCCTGATCAAGAATATATATACTTTATGGGGTCGGAAACGCTTCCTTCTAGCTGTTACATACTTTTGCACGAATCTATTAATGTTAAGAAAACATAGAAGTTACAATTTTTTAAATATTTAATTTGAAAATAATCAATTTCAATCAATAAAGGTGATTTACAACTAACAATATTGATGTCGCTACTTCACGCATAGCTTTACAAACATACATATAGTAGTAGTACAATTCTAAAACGCGTTGGCCTTGTGCTTCGGCACAAAGCTGAAGCCATCTGGCACTGGACCCAAAAGCGATTCGCTAAGCTTAACCCAGTCGGCTGCGTTGCCGGAACTCATCAGGGTCTCCATTTCGTCACGTCCCCGGTATTTCTGCGGCCTGGCGTTGATCTTCTGCGGTGGCGACGTCTGCAGCGCCTCGGGTATGTAGCGGTACAAGAAGGACTGCCACTCGAGAAGGAATCGCCGTGTGGTCTCCACACCCTTGGTGTCCGAGCCCCAGTGCTCCAGTCCGTAGTTGCAGAACTTCTGCAGCATCTCGTAGCGCTGGCCGGACGACGGAGACCAGGCCTGCTTCTCCTTGATCTCCTGGAATATCCAGGGCTTTATCAACGCTCCACGTCCAATCATCACGGAACTGACGTGCGGCGCCAGCGTTCTGCGCTCCACGTAATCCTCGTAGCTGAGTATATCGCCATTGCCGATCACCGGCATCCGCTTGGCCTTGGCGGCACACTCCTCGATGTACGTCCAGTTGGCGTGCTTGGTGTAGCGCTGCTCCCTGGATCTTCCATGCAGTGTGACCGCCGAGGCGCCCCACTCCTCGACCAGCGGCAGCAGATCGTGCGCCACACTCTTGTCCGCATAGATCCCTGTGCGCATCTTCACGGTGAACGGCAGGCAATCCGACAGGGCGGCACAACTGCGCACGGTCAGCTCTAGGATGTTGGTCCGTCGCATCAGAGCGCTGCCGCCTCCCTGCTGGTAAATCAGATCAATCGGGCAGCCTATATTCAGATCGATGTAGTCCACCTGCGCGGTCTCTTGGATAACCTGCGCCGCCTGGTTAAGCATATTGGGATTATTTCCGCACAGCTGCACCCCGAAAACGTCCTCGCTCTGGTGGCGCTTGGTCAGAGCCCACTCCTGACCCATGCCCTTGAGCAGCGGCTGGGCGCAGGCCATCTCGCCGCAGGTGATGTCCGCACCGAACTCCTTGCAGATCCGCCGGAAGGGCAGGTTGCCCAGCGTGGTCAGAGGAGACAGGACGAGTTTCTCGCGGAAGTCAACGGCCGGCTTTTTGTCAGCATCTCTGCCGGCGGTGGAGTCATCAATGGCGCAACCAGTGGGCTTATCCAGCTCCTTGGAATCCGTGTGCTCCTCCTCCTCCAGTTTGTCGGTGGTTTCGTTGGCTGGGTTTTCCTCAGCAGTCTCTACAGACTTCTCCTTCTCCTGTTGCTCCCTTTGCTTTCGCTCATCTCTTAGCTTTTCTGCCAATTTAATGAGCTCCTTGCTACGCTTAAAATCGTATTCATGTTTTCGTAGGCGCACTTGGAGATCTAAAAAATAAAGAATATAATATATATAATATAACAGCATAAGAATCAATCAGTGTTCCCAGATCAGGGGGCTTCCTCCTAGATTTAGGGGTTTTTTGAAGTGCTTGGGGGACTTTTAGAGGTTTTTTTCCGGACATTTTATTACCCAAATGTTTGGAAAAAGCACTAAATATTGTGACTTCCTAAAACATTTCCAAACTATCAAAAAAAATACTTCACACGACTCTCTTTCAAGTAAACAGATTTTTCCAGTCCTAACATTTCTACAACGTCATATTGAGATATTTCTTATTTACTGTACATGTTCGAAATTAATTGATTTTTTGAATTTAGGTGGAAAACTGAATTTTTTAGGGGGATATATCGGCTGTTTGAGATTTTTTAGGGGGAAAGCTGAATTTTCATCTGGCAACATTGGAATCAATGATGCATTTCGGTACCCCACCTGAACTGACTCCATTGCATGTCGTTGGAGGAGCCTTTTCGTCGTAGTCCTCCCTCTTGAGGTTCCTGCCCTGCTCATTCGTGTGCGCCTTGGCGAAGCGACAACTTACACCGCGGGCACAATAGCCCTTGGTGGTGTACACATAGCACTCGGGCCCAAGATCTTCTCCCTTGGCGGCCAGAAAGGCGTCCAGATCGTGCACATAGCGGCAGTTGGCCAGGGAACAGGGTTCTCCACCGGTTCCATCGATCAGCGAGTGACACAGATGCGAGTATCGTTCGTCCTTGAAAACTGGGCGATTCTGTGGGTATAATTATTTTACTAATAGTTAATACCTTATTACTAAAAACCCTAACTAACCTTGTTTTGTCCACGCTTGCGTTCCTTTTTATCCCACTTCTTTTTTCCGCCGCCCTCGACTTTTTCCTCGCCATCCTCGCGTTTTCTCTTGTTTGTCTCGCTGTTTTCGGTTATAACCGCCTCACTGCCGATATTGGCTTCAGTTACCAGGTATCTGAGGGTTATATTAAGTAGGTTAGTTAATTAATAAGAAGTAAAGTAAGTTTACTTACTCTGGTTTTATATAGCAAATACCCGCTTCCATTTCACTATAAACAATCGCACGTGTTGGTCTGCGTCTTCTTCTTTATTGTTTTTATCAATCAGCTGTTCAATGCGGCCTGATATCGTTATCGATAGTTTCAAAGTCACTGGGCGCGTTCAGCATAACCACATCAGTGATGTATATATTACTTGATAAATTTATTATATCCTTTTTTTTATAAAAAAAAATAGCCATTTATTTAGAACTTCTAAAAACTCAGCGCAAATACTTTTTGTTTAGCAATAATCATTAAAGAACTATTTAACATGATATAGATATATTTCTTTTTCTTTCACGTTCAAATTATAGAAAAAATCGCCATTTAATTAGAATATCTAAAAATTTAGCGCAAATACTTTTTTTTTTTAGCAATAACCATTAAAGAACTTTGGAACATGAGTTCGATATATTTCTCTTCACGGTCACAGTGAACCAGTCACAGTCACAGCCGAGCGCTCATCACTATTGTATAATGCGATGGTGCAGCTGTTTAAATTCCTGTTGAAATCCACCAAATCTGTGAGAATTAAGATTTAATAGCTAATTTCTGACTTATCAAACGAGTATATTACTCAGCCCGGTCGTGCCCACTTCCGGCCCAGCTTCCTGGACACCCTGCGCCTGGCGGTTCGCGGCGGACATGGCGGAAACGGGCTGCCCAAGTACGGAGGAGTCGGTGGCCAAGGCGGCTGCGTCTACTTGGTGGCCAAGGAGGGACTGACCCTGCGCAAGGTCGTCCAGGGAATGAAGGACAAGCGAGTGGCGGCCTCCAGCGGCGAGGATAGCAGCAAGGCGAGCATTTTCGGACGACGTGGAGTCGATCAGAGGATTGAGGTGCCAGTGGGCGTCCAGGTGTACGACGACCGGCAAAAACTCATCGCCGATCTGGACGAGAACGAGGCCACCTGCATTGTGGCGGGCGGAGGAACCGGCGGATGCACAGCCACCAATTTCCTGGGGCGTCCCGGCGAGAATCGCACAGTGAATCTGGATCTTAAGCTCATAGCGGATGTGGGTCTAGTGGGATTCCCCAATGCCGGCAAGAGCACGCTGCTCAAGGCTGTTTCCAATGCGAAGCCCAAGATTGCAGCCTATCCCTGTAAGTCTTTATAGAAATCCTTTTAATTTAGATAATCTTACTTCCCTTCCTCCACAGTTACCACCATACGACCCCAGATTGGAACCATCGAGTACCGTGACCTGCGCTCCATAACTGTGGCCGATCTTCCTGGTCTCATCGAGGGAGCCCACGCCAATTTCGGCATGGGCCACAAGTTCCTCAAGCACATCGAACGCACCCGCCTGCTGCTCTTTATGGTGGACATTTTTGGCTTCCAGCTGAGTCCTCGGCATCCGCATCGCGATTGTGTGGCCAACATATATGCCCTGAACAAGGAGTTGGAGCTCTACGATCCTGCGCTGCTGGAGAAGCCCTGTGTCCTGCTGCTGAACAAAATGGACAAGGAGGGTGCCCACGAGATCCTCACCAGAGTTAAGCCGTTGATCGACAACTTGGCCAGTGGGTTGGAACAGTGTCCCGAGGAACTGCGTCCTAAACAGGTGCTGAAATTCGAGAGCATTGTGCCCATATCGGCCATGAACTCCACAAAGGTCACGCAAGTTAAGTCGCAGCTGAGGAGGACGCTGGTGCGCCTGGCTGAGAAACAGTTTCTGGCGGATGAGGATCAGATTAAGGAGCAGCTGAAGCAGCGTGTGGGCCTGGTGGGTCCCAAAATTAACTAGTTAAGTTTAAATAAATTTCAATTCGTTTTTGTGCAGTTTAAATAAATTAAAATTTAAATAAGCAGTGAAAATGGGTAGTATTTATATCTCTTCTATTAAGATATTTTAAATTAGAATAGTGACACTGTTAAATAAACTTTTCTAGAAATTTGATATGCGATTAGAAAAAGAAAGTTGTAAAAAAGGATGAGGTGGGCCCCAAAATTACATAGTTCTATATAAATGTAAATAAATTGGAATTTTTTTCTGTCCAGTTCAATTAGATTAAGATTTGTATAAACAGCGAAAAAGGGTATTATTTATATTAGTAAAATTTCTCTCTAAATTAGAACAGTAAAACAGTTAAATAAACTTTTGTAGAAATTCTATATACTATTAGAAAAAGAAAGCTTTAAAAAAGATCGCGGTGTCCCGAACCTGATTTTCGAAATTTGAAAAAGGAACACTTAACCATTTTTTGAAATTAAAAAACTATTCCGAAAGCTCCCCTTGCGATAGTTAAGCTTCCGCATCGATAAGCCCCACGCACCTGTCATCGATAACTGGCTGCAGTGGCTCCACCGCTAAGTGCGCCCCACAAACAGTTTGTTGTTGTGTCTCGCTGGACGTTTCGTTCGTCGCGCGTTCGGGAGCGAAAGGAAGCGTAAAATGGTCAATATCCAACCGCCGCCCAGAGCCAATAAGAATTGCAATTGCCGAGCAGTTGCGGAGTGCCATGTGTGAATTGTGCGGGTCGCAGGAGTTGGAAAATGCGAATGCCGCAGGACAATAGCAACAATGCCAGTTCGATACATACACATAGTCGAGGGCCGATGAAAAACTGGTATATAAAAGACGCCAAAAGCTTGCGAAAAAGAGAGCAAACGCGCCCTTAACTCGGCTGCAGGACAACAAAAAAGGCGAAAGAGGAGCAGGAGCAGGATAAACAGCAGGCAAACCGTCCGTGATGTCACAACAACACCCCCATCACGCCCACCCCCACCCCCACCACTACGCCCACCCCCACTATCCGCCCCCTGCGACGCCCATGTCCCTGCAGCAACAAACGCAGCAGCAGCCGTCGCAACAGCAGCAGCACGCCAATTGGTACTCACATGTTGCTTCCTACCCCACACCCCACTCGGCCTTCGGCCCCGCCCCCGCCCCCTCCTGCAAGGCCACCAGCAGCAACAACAACAGTATCATGGGAGGCGGAGGGGGTGGCTATGGGCCGGGGGGTGGCAACGCGCAGGGTTATTATGGCGCCGCTGGCGGTGGCCTCAATGTCAGTGGGGCGGCGGTGGGTGGTGGGCCGAGCTACGGCCTTGGGGCCAATACAGTGGCATATGCCCACAACCAACTGCTGCAGTACCAGCAGCAGCAACAGCAACAGCAACAACAGCAACAGCAGCTACACCAGCAACTTCCGCAGCATCTCAGCCAACAAAGGTCCTATATGGGCCACGATATCATGACCGGCAGCTATCCCTATATCAAAAGCGAACCCATGGAGGCCTTCCAGCAGCCCCCCAATCCCATGGCCCCGCCCCCGGCTCCAGAAATATTAATAAAATGTAAGTTACTAGTGAATAATTATGATAACATTAGTTGAAACA
Organism: Drosophila takahashii; assembly: GCF_030179915.1. Classification (NCBI taxonomy): domain Eukaryota; kingdom Metazoa; phylum Arthropoda; class Insecta; order Diptera; family Drosophilidae; genus Drosophila; species Drosophila takahashii. The sequence goes on along the minus strand of NC_091678.1, from coordinate 8,930,880 downwards.
GTAGTAATTTTATCCCGCCCTTAAATAAGGAACTTTTATAGTTTTTCTGTATACCTAAAAAGACTTTTCGAGAATCTTTAAATGTATTTATCCAGAAATATTAATAAAATGTGAGTTAGTAGTCAATAATTACAATAAAATTAAAACAGTAGTAATTTTATCCCGCCCTTAAATAAGGAACTTATATTTATGTGAGTTAGTAGTCAATAATTACAATAAAATTAAAACAGTCGTAATTTTATCCCGCCCTTAAATAAGGAACTTATATTTATGGTTTTTTGTATATACCTAGAAAGACTTTTCGAGAACCTTTAAATGTATTTATTCAGAAATATTAATAAAATGTGAGTTAGTAGTGAATAATTATAATAACATTAGTTAAAACAGTAGTAATTTTATCCCGCCCTTAAATATGGAACTTTTATGGTTTTTGTGTATACCTAAAAATATTTCTAGAGAACCTTTAAATGTATAATATTATAAACATTTAAAGTTTAGAGTTAAACAAAATGAAGGCTAGCCAGGAAAATATATAAAATGAACTCCTAATTATTCATTATTATTAATGCACTTAAAAATTACTTAATAATAATAAATAAATAAAAAATATATAAAAATGTATTAAATTTATTAAAATCTTCCAGGAAATTCATAAAACTTGAGCGCAAAATCCGTTTTGGCCATAGAAACAGATACAGAATAAACACACCAAACGCCAAACTTAGTTAAGAGCCATTTTCCTATAAGTAGCGTAATTTCAGCTCCATTTTGGCGTCGAATCAATAAAACGTTTGTTGAGTTTCGCTGAGGTTTGGCGCTTGTTTCGTTCGGATGGTTTTCGGATTCGGATTCGGTTCCATCGCTCGTCAACCTACGGCTCTGTATCTGTATCTCTGTATTCTGTTCGGTTCGGTTCCGTACCGTACAATTTTGTTCTGTTTGCGCGTCTCTCGGTATGTGCGAAAGTACGGTTGTCGGTATGTATCCATTTAGCAAATGTATACTCGGATAGATGCTTTATACTACCGGCGTAACCTATTCAGTTCGATTCGTACGCACACATATACCCGCCGTATACCCAATAAGTGTGCATATCATCTCCCCTTTTTCGTAGTTTTTGGAATGGGTTGACTGGGGGACTGTCTTCCAAGTCGCATCTTATGTAACGTGCTCCCCTAGACTAACCTGCAAATTATTGGTTCCGCACCGTACTCCCTGCACTACCAATTTGGTGGGCGAGTGGGCGGGGCGGAATCCAGAGAGTAAAACAAATATTATTAGGTACGCACAGAAAACAACGCCCGCCCAAAAACAATGATATGACTATAATTAATTATCTCAATGGTATTTCATATATGCAATTTTTCTTTGATATGATCCACACAAAAACATATACATATCTAAATAAAGCGAAAGTTAATAATTGATAATATAGGAAAGAAAAGTAAATATATTTTTCTACTTTTTGGTTAATCAATAAGTCCAAAACAATTGATGCTTTTTGTACACATAGTTCAAATGTTCAAAGGCCAAGTTGTACCATAAATAATGTAAATAGAAAAAGTATCTGTATCTGCAGAGCACCCGGTTATCTATAAATTTTGTGTAGGCGCTATTCACTCTTATCAGCAGCCAAAGGGGAGTTCAAAATAAAATTCGAAACCATAGAAACAAACAAAGGGTACAGAATTTTTCATCTCTGCGCAGAGTTTATTGAAATATTTACGTTTGCAGAAAAATATTTATTACAATGAATATAAAATTAATAAATAATGAAAAACATTTTTTTTTATATAGCGGAACCCATTGACGAACATTCCTACAAGTCCAACTATATAGACGACAACACGCCGTTTGCGGACTTTAGCAAGTTCAGCGAATTCAGCGAGGACATGTTGAGTCCTAAAGTGGAGCTGACCGTCAAGGATGAGTCCTACGGAAGGGTGAGTGTGATATACTTATGATCAGACAAATTAACTAAAATTTGAATTTTTATTTTTCAGAATACCAACAGCTTTCTGCGCCGCAAACAGCAATCGGATCGGAGTGCCGAAAGCTTGCCCATCTGCCAGCGCTGCAAGGAGGTCTTCTTCAAGAAGCAGGCTTACTTGCGTCACGTGGCCGAGAGCAATTGCGGGATGCAGGAGTACGACTTCAAGTGCAGCACCTGTCCCATGTCCTTCATGACCACCGAGGAGCTGCAGCGGCACAAGCAACACCACCGGGCAGACAGGTTCTTCTGCCACAAGTACTGCGGCAAGCACTTCGATACGATCGCCGAGTGCGAGGCGCACGAGTATATGCAGCACGAATACGATAGCTTTGTCTGCAATGTAGGAGAAATATTTTTTAGATTTTCTGAAACCCCTGTTTCATTGACTGTCCGTTTTGCAGATATGTTCTGGGACCTTCGCCACCCGTGAGCAGCTATACGCCCACCTGCCGCAACACAAGTTCCAGCAGCGCTTCGACTGTCCCATCTGCCGACTGTGGTATCAGACGGCTCTCGAGCTCCACGAACACCGTTTGGCCGCACCCTACTTCTGCGGCAAGTACTACACGGGGGCACAGTCATCCGCGGCCTCGCACTCGCAGCAGCAGCAGCACCAGACGAACTACAAGCTACAGGATTGCCATATGGCCACCATGGAAAGTAAGTTTAAAGGAAGGGAGTTACGCAAAGGGATATAAATTATGCCTACATGTCTCTAAATTCTATGCTATGAGCATTAGGGTGGTCCACATTCGTACGGTGCGCATTAAGGTATTTAAGGTATACCAAAATTAATTTCTAGGAAAAATCGCGTTTTAGGGTTTGCGAATTGGCTTCTAAGTTTATCACCCATACGCACTGTTGCCTTCGATCAAAAAGTCTTTTAATCAAAGATTATTTTGATGTTTTGCTCTCCCTTTTCTAACAAATTATTTCAAGGAAAATCATAATTTTACAAGACTAGAAACCAAATTCGAACTGTTATACGTGTCGTATGTGTAATTTTTAAGAAAACCTATAGAACGTTTCGTAAGGTCTAAATTTCGAAAAAAAATGTTTAGTTTTCACATACATTTTTTGCTCACTTTAATCTACCATATGAAGGGTTGAGGATGGGATTTCGTTTTTTTGAATGCCCTAATGTGCATACAGTAGGGCTTCCAAAGAAAAATATATATGTTTTTAAAATCTTTCCTAATTCTGATTTCCAAATCTAAATACATTTTCATGACACGAACAGATAACCACTTGACCCCTAAAAGATTTCATTTTAGAAAAGATATGTATGAGGGTCTGGATGGGATTGTTTATTAATTTACATTTAAATAGAGGCATATTTAAACCTATAAAGTACAAAAAAAGGATTAACAATATTATGTTACTTTTACACATGCTGATAAGTAAAATATTAACAAGCTTTTTTCTTCTTCACAGTGCCCACCGCCCCGCACCACAAACCGAACGCATCCAGCTCTTCCTTGCCGGCCACGGCTGCACTGAGTTCACTCCTGCAGCAGCGTCAGGCAAACGCCGATGGAGCAGCCATGTTTGCGGCTTCGGCACTCAAGAACGAGGTAAATGTAAAGCTGGAGCGCAGCTTTAGCAACTCGACCAGCGAGTCATCCTACAGCGTTCAGGAGAGTAGCTACAATAATGCCTACGGAAGCGATAGTTCAATCCATGGAGGAGCGATTGCTGGTCCACAGGCACACTCATCCACGCTGGACGACTCCGAGGACGCTCTGTGCTGTGTGCCGCTGTGCGGAGTGCGGAAGAGCACCAGCCCCACGCTGCAGTTCTTCACGTTCCCCAAGGACGAGAAGTACCTTAACCAGTGGCTGCACAATCTCAAGATGTTCCACATACCCGCCGCCAGCTACGCCAATTTCCGCATCTGCAGCATGCACTTCCCGAAGCGCTGTATCAACCGGTACTCCCTGTGCTATTGGGCAGTGCCCACGTTTAACCTGGGTCACGACGACGTGGCGAATCTCTATCAAAATCGGGAGCTGACCAACACCTTCACCACCGGCGAAGTAGCCCGTTGCAGCATGCCTCACTGCACCAGTCAGCGGGGCGAGAGCAACCTGAAGTTCTACAACTTTCCCAAGGACATCAAGAGCCTCATCAAGTGGTGCCAGAACGCCCGACTTCCTGTGCAGGCCAAGGAGCCGCGTCACTTCTGCAGCCGCCACTTTGAGGAGCGCTGCATCGGCAAGTTCCGGCTGAAGCCTTGGGCGGTACCCACTCTGCATCTGGGTGCCCAGTATGGCAAGATCCACGACAACCCCAAGAATCTGTATGTGGAGGAGAAGCGCTGCTGCCTCAACTTTTGCCGGCGCAGCCGTTCCTCTGACTTCAACATGTCGCTATATCGTTTTCCCAGGGATGAGGTGCTCCTGCGTCGCTGGTGCTACAATCTGCGCCTGGATCCGGGAGTGTATCGCGGGAAGAATCACAAAATATGCAGCGCCCACTTTATCAAAGAGGCTTTGGGTCTGCGGAAGCTATCACCGGGTAAGTCTTGATTGAGTTATTAATAGACCTCGGATTTTGTATATTTTTAAAGGATAAAGATAGATAAGTTCCGAAAACACAAAAGTTCTTTTCAATAAAAATATAGTTTAAAATTAACGGCATATTTTATTTTTTTTGCATATTTGCAAAAAAGCATATGCAAAATATAAAATTAACTCAGCTATTCAAGATTGACCATTTCATAGCCAACCTAATTTACCCGAAGAAAATTGTTTGTTCCTATTCGTAATTTCTGAGATATCTAATTTTTTCCCAAATTTAAGAAAACCCTATTTATATTTTCAACGAGTAGGCAAGAAGGGACAAAAATAGTAAAAGGGGCAGAATAGTTTTTGGCCCTGAAGGTTCCTTAGAAAACCAGAGGGCTGCATTAAAAATTTGAGCCTCCAGTTGTTTGCATATATTTTGCATATTTTGCATATTTTATGCATATATTTTTGCATATAATTTGCATATTTCCGATATGCATCCGAATTTATTACATTTGAAAAATATGACACCTATGTACAATGTACATTGTACATACCTAGAAATGTCCACACTCATGTTATGTTTCCAGTTATTTGTTTCTATGTTCTAAATTATGCGTTTTATAACCATTAAGTTGGTTGATCAACGCTATAAATAAAAATATGCTATATAAACCTAGAAATGTTGGTAAAAATCGGACCAAAAATGGACAAATATGCAACATCCGAGGTCTAGTTATTAATATGGAACAAGCAATTAATTTATTATTATTTACCTTGCAGGTGCTGTTCCCACACTTCACCTGGGTCACACGGACACCTTCAACATCTACGAGAACGAACTGTGGCCGCCGCCGACGCCCTCGAGCTCCCACAGCGGTGGCTTCCAGGCGCATCAGACGCCGCATCACCATTCGCAGCACTCGCTGCAACAGCATCTGCACAGCACCAAATCCTACCAGCGCCACTCGGCGGCATCCACATCTTCCTCGGCCAGTTCGGCGACCTCTCACTACGTTGATCCGGAGCTGAGTTCCTCTTACCTGGCCATGGGTGGATCCTCGGCGATGAATGTCAGCGACAGCATGGACATTTGCTGCGTGCCCAGTTGCGAGAGCAAGCGACACAACAACGAGAACATCACATTCCACACCATTCCGCGTCGGCCCGAGCAGATGCGCAAGTGGTGCCACAACCTAAAGATCCCAGAGGAAAAGATGCACAAGGGCATGCGGATCTGCAGTCTGCACTTCGAGTCCTACTGCATCGGCGGTTGTATGCGACCGTTTGCAGTGCCCACGCTCAATTTGGGCCACGATGAGGAGGATATTCATCGGAATCCGGACGTGATCAAGAAGCTGAATATCCGGGAAACCTGCTGCGTTTCCGTTTGCAAACGGAATCGAGACAGGGATCATGCAAATCTTCATCGCTTCCCGAGTAATGTCTCGCTGCTGACCAAGTGGTGTGGGAATCTCCAGCGGCCCGTTCCGGATGGCAGTAAACTATTCAACGACGCCATCTGTGAAGTGCACTTCGAGGATCGCTGCCTGCGCAACAAGAGGCTGGAGAAATGGGCGGTGCCTACTCTAATCCTGGGTCATGAGAATATCCCCTATCCTTTGCCCACACCCGAACAGGTCACCGAGTTCTATGCGCGACCCACGGCGCCCAACAATGGCGAGGAGCAGGGCGAGTGCTGCGTGGAGACCTGCAAGCGGAATCCCAGTGTGGACGACATCAAGCTTTATCGGCCGCCGGAGGAGGCTTCCGTGTTGGCCAAGTGGGCGCACAACCTGCAAACAGAGGCTACTAAGCTGACGAGCATGAGGATTTGCAATCTTCACTTCGAGGCACACTGCATAGGGAAACGGATGCGTCCTTGGGCAATACCCACACTGAATCTGGCTGGAAACATAGAGAATCTTTATGAGAATCCAGAGCATTCGATGCTGTACAAGCGACGAGCGCACACGAAAACCAAGCTGCCGGCTTCCGTGAAGCCCACCTGGGTGCCCAGGTGCTGTCTGCCGCATTGCCGCAAGGTTCGGGCGCTGCACAACGTTCAGCTCTATCGCTTCCCCAAGCTCAATCGCTCCACGCTGGCCAAGTGGTCGCACAATCTGCAGGTTCCCATGGTGGGCAGTGCCCAACGCAGGCTGTGTTCGGCTCACTTTGAACCACATGTGCTGAGCAAGAAGTGTCCGGTGCCGCTGGCGGTGCCCACACTGGATTTGAACTCCCCGCCTGGCTTGAAAATCTACCAGAATCCGGCCAAACTAAAAGCCAGCAAGCTGTGCCTGCAGCGCGTGTGCATAGTGGAGAGTTGCCGCAAGACGCGGGCGCAGGGCGTCCAGCTCTTCCGGCTGCCGCATAGTCCCACGCAGCTGCGCAAGTGGATGCACAACATCAAGACCCGTCCAAGGGCAGCGATGAGGGCGCAGTATCGCGTGTGTTCCCGCCACTTTGAGACGCATTCGTTTAATGGCCGCAGACTGAGTGCCGGGGCCATTCCCACACTGGAATTGGGTCACGACGACGAGGACATCTATCCCAACGAAGCGCAGGCCTTTGCGGACGAGCACTGCGTGGTGGAGGGCTGCGAGGCGTCGAAGGAACAGGCGGAGGTGCGCCTGTTCCGCTTTCCCACCGAAGACGACGATTTGCTGTGGAAGTGGTGCAACAATCTCAAGATGAACCCCGTGGATTGCACCGGGGTGCGGATATGCAACAAGCACTTCGAGGCGGACTGCATCGGACCCAAGCACCTGTACAAGTGGGCCATACCCACGGAGCAGCTGGGCCACGACGACGCCCAGATCGAGCTGATACCGAATCCCAAGCCGGAGGAGCGGTATGTGGATCCGGTGTTCAAGTGCATCGTGCCTACGTGTGGAAAGACGCGCCGCTTCGACGAGGTGCAGATGAACAGCTTCCCCAAGGACCCCGATCTCTTCCAGCGCTGGCAGCACAACCTGCGGCTGGAGCATCTTAATTTCCTGGAACGCGAGCGCTACAAGATCTGCAATGCCCACTTCGAGGACATTTGTATTGGCAAGACGCGACTGAACATAGGATCGATTCCTACTCTGGAGCTCGGTCACGACGAGACGGAGGATCTGTTCCAGGTAAATCCGGCGGAGCTGCAGAGTAACCTTTTCGGAAGGCAGCGGAGAATACACGATGAATCTGGTGGGATCAGCATCAAGCAGGAGCTCTCCGAGTCGGAAGACGTCAAGCCGGATTTGGAAACCTTGCAGGAAGCGAAAGAGTCGAGGACTAGACAGGTGAGTTCCCTGTCAGCACACGAAGAAAAAAAATCGCCTTGATTTTTAGAAAATCGCCTTTAATTTTTAGAAAAAAAATTTCTTTAAATCCAAAGTTTAATAAGAAGAAGAAAATAAAAATGGGGGAATCGGGAGTTATGCCGGTTACTCCCCTCTGACGGTGTTAGTGTTAGTTACCCAAATCTTAGTTTGTATTAAAATATAAAAAAAAATATAAAAAAAATATAAAGACGCAAAAAATGTCCGCCTCGACGTGGGATTGAACACACACTTTCCTAGCCTACCGATTGGGGAGATTTTCTAAGATGTAAGGCGATTTTTTTCTGAGTTTCAAAGATAAATTTCTGAAAAACAGGACATTTTTCTAAAGGTGGATAACTAGAGGTGCTGATCTAATCAGGGTAAATTTGTCTTATTTTTTAGAAAAATATTTCTGAACAACAGAAACGTTTTTTTAAATTTCAAGTTGATTTTCTAAAATTCAGGGCGATTTTTTTTCTGAGTGCAGGAGGAGAATGGTTAACCAATCCTGACTTGTTTACGTTACAGGTTAAATTCAAGAAAACCCTATCCGATTTAAAGTGCTGTGTGCACAGTTGCGGACGCAGTCGTCTGGAGCACGGAGCACGGCTCTTTCCGTTTCCCACCGGCAAGCAGCAGCACCTCAAGTGGCGTCACAATTTGCGCCTGGAGCCCGACGAGGTGGATCGGTCGACGCGGGTGTGCAGTGCCCACTTCAACCGGCGCTGCATTGACGGCAAGCAGCTGAGGAGTTGGGCCATGCCCACGCAGCAACTGGGCCACCAGGAGCAGCCGATCTACGAGAATCCCAAGAACATACCCGGGTTCTTCACGCCCACCTGCGCTCTGGGTCATTGCCGCAAACGGCGGAGCATCGACAACGATCTGCGCACCTACCGATATCCGAGAAGTGAGGAGCTACTTGAGAAATGGCGGGCCAATCTTCGGCTGACTCCGGATCAGTGTCGCGGCCGGATTTGTGCGGATCACTTTGAGGCCCAGGTGCGGGGCAAACTGAAGCTGAAGACGGGAGCGGTGCCTACACTAAAACTGGGCCATGATGAGGGCTTGGTCTTCGACAATGAGGCTATTAAGGTGGGCGAGGATGAGGAGGAACTGAAGCCCAAAAGGGAGCCACTCGACGAGGAGGAGGAGGAAGATGTGGAGGCTGAGACGGAGCACAATGAGCAGGAGGATATTGAAGATGAAGATGAGAGGGGCGACCACTACTTCGATCCACTTGAATTGGTCGAGACCTATGCCGAACATCCAACGGATGACGAAGCGGAATATTGTAGGGATGAAGAAATGGATGATCGAGAGGAGGAAGATCACTTCCTGCCGGATGTACCACCCACTCCTCCGATCCTCCCCCTGCGTCGCGAAAAGCCCGCCAACAATGTGACTCCCATTTGCTGCCTGAAGCATTGCCGAAAGGAGCGCACTGCCTTTCACCTGCTCAGCACCTTTGGTTTTCCCAAGGACCGCCGGCTGCTGCTCAAGTGGTGCGCCAATCTCCACCTGGATCCGGATGACTGCATCGGTCGGGTTTGCATTGAGCACTTCCAGCCGGAGGTGCTCGGTACCCGAAAGCTCAAGCAGAATGCGGTACCCACTTTGAATGTGGGTCACAATGAGCCACTCAGGTACTCGTGCAACGGAATGGATCGGGAGCAGGAGCAATCGCAGCCACAGCCTTCGGTTTTTCGGCTTTGGAGCCTGAAACACTGCCGCAAGAGGAAGCTAACAGAGCCGCCGGATATTCGGAAAAGCAAGTGGAACCCTGTGGAAGTGCAGACGATGCAGAGGCTGAAGATGGAGATTCAGTTAGAGAGGGAGATCAAGGTGGAGATGCAGATGGAGAGGGAATCAAAGACGAGGAATCCGAGGGAGAGTAAGCCGGAAAGATGTTGCATCAGCAGCTGCGGAAATGAGGATGTTGAGCAATTGCTTTCAATGCCTGATGATAGAAATCTCTCAAGAAAATGGCAACATAACCTGAAGCTTTCTATGGACACGGTTTTCAGGGATATTCGTGTTTGTCTGGAGCATTTTGAGGCGGAAGTTGTGGAAAACGGAAAGCTGACGGAGCAGGCAGTTCCCACCTTAAAACTGGAGCAAAAGAGTTACAACATCTACAGAAACAAAGGCTCTTGTTTGGTTATCGAATGCGAAAACTCTTCGTCGAGCTTGGTGGAGTTGCCTCAAAATATGCTGATAAGACACTCTTGGATTTCCCATCTAAATCTCCCTCTGATCACTGATGGTCTTCTATGTAATCTACACTTTATGAAGCTGTTTGAAGAGGTGTACTTACCCAAAGTTCTGGCCCCACAAGACTTGGATGACTTGCAGTGTTTAGCCGATGAAATGAAATGTGCTGTGCCTGAATGCTCCTCCAAAAATGATCTCAGGCTTACCCAGCTTCCCGAGAAGGAGCAAACGCTTTTCAAATGGCTACACAACACTAAAATGGCCTACGAGCAATCGAGGCATAAAAGCTATCGCATCTGTCTGCTGCACTTTGAGTCAGAGGTTCTAGAGTCGGATTACCCGAAACCCTGGGCTTTACCCACCTTGCATCTCAACCATGAGGACAAGATTCACTTGAATACCAGTCAAGAGTCACGCAGTGGAACTCCCAATAGCAATTCTAGGCTAACTCCGCTAACTCCTCTGAGAATCAAGACCGATCTCGCTTCGTTAAGCAGTCCCTGCGGTAGTGCAAGTCCCAGTCCTCGCGGCAGGATCAGGATATGTTGCATACCCACCTGTGGACAGTTTGGAAATAGCCAAGTACGGCTCTATCGCTTCCCCTCCGAGGAGCAAGCGTTGCTCCGTTGGCTGGTGAACACGAATCAGCAGCCTCGCCTCGTGGATCCCCAGGAGCTCTATGTGTGCCAATCGCACTTCGAACCGGATGCTATATGCAAGAAGCAACTACGCAGCTGGGCAGAGCCCACCTTGAACCTGGGACACGAAGGATATGTCATCCCGAATGCCAGGCACAATGGGAACATCGCCGATGGCCAGGACACCGAGCAGGCAATGGCGTTTATCCGGGAGCGCTATTGCTCAGTGTTGTCTTGTTTCCAAGCTGAAGGCAATGGAATAAGGCTCTATGAGTATCCCAAGGATATGGCCACAATACGAAAGTGGGCAGCCGCCTGCAGGCATCGCTCCATGCAGGCCAGCAGTCATGGATTCAAGGTGTGCCAGTCTCACTTTGCCCCAGAATGCTTTGAAACGCAGACTTTGGATTTGATTGAGGGATCGGTTCCCACTTTGGAGTTGACTAGAGATGATATTGAAAAGCACTGCTTGGTGGAGGGATGTGTAAAAGATGGAAATGGAGAACGCCTGCGTTACTACAAGGTGCCAAAGAATGCTGCTCAACTGGAAGCTTGGAGCAACAACCTCAAAATCAACTCCATGGATCTCCTCCAGGGAGAGCACCTCATCTGCGAGCGGCACTTCGAGTCCTTTTGCTTTGGGGCCTACAAAGGTTTGCGACCCGGAGCGCTTCCAACTCTTTTGCTTGGCAATGAGGAGGATGTCCAAATGCTGCCCAATCCCGCAAATCTCTGCCAGAGCAAAACGGAGGTTTGCTGTGCGCCCGGTTGCGAACGCATTTGGCAGCCTGGAGATCCTCCCTTCAGTGGATTTCCCAAACAATTCGTATTGGCCGACAAATGGATGTATAACCTCCGCTTAAGAGTTGCCAAGGAGCAGCTGGGCAGGCTGAAAGTCTGCAGTGCGCATTTCGAGTCCTCTCTCTTCGACAAAAGTGGTCTAATCTCGGGAGCGATACCCACCCTGGAATTAGGACACTCCTCGCCGGATATTTTCCAGACGGATCAGCAAAATCTGGGTAAAATCTTAAAGCCTTTTAAGAGAGAAATTACGGAGGTAACCTGCTGTTATCCCGAGTGCAAAGAGCTGTCTAAAAACCTTTCCTACAACTTGCCCCAAGAAGAGCCACTCAGAAGAGCTTGGCTTCGCCACTTGGACATCGAGGAGCCGGCGATCGGCCAGCTTTGCCCGCTGCATTACTGCATTCTCTATCAGCTGAGTGTCAAGAGTTTTCCCGAGCATGTGCCAAATCGATTCCTCGAGGATAATTACCACTCTGCTCGGAGCAACCGACGCGTGAGAATCGTTAGTTGCGCGGTTAAGGGATGTGATATGATCAGGCCAAGGGATAAGGTTCTCTTACACGGTTTGCCGCAGAGGAAAGACATCCTGAGGATGTGGGTGGAGAATGGCCAACTGGAGATTACGGAGCAGCAGCAGCAATATATGCTCAAGGTGTGTCGCAATCACTTTGAGTCACGCTGCACCTTCGACGATCGAAGGCTGCATCCATGGAGCGTTCCCACCCTGAACTTGCCAGGAGATCCCGTGCATCAGATTCCCACGAAAGAGGAGTGGCAGGAGATGACGCTTAAACTGAACCAGGAAGCAGGGACAATCAAGCAGGAGATGGAGGAGCTGGAGGAGGAGTTGCAGGAGGATAACTCCATGCTGGAACCCATTGTTCGCATGGAGCACTTCGAGTCCGAGGAGGAAGACTCGCAGATGCAGGCCCTGGAGGTGCTCCTGGAGGTGGGCCACGTTGAGCGCATGGACAGCTACGAGAAGGTGGACAAATCCTACACCACCGAGCATGCCCTCTACCAACCTACTGCCATTCGTAACCAGTACAATGCCAACCACTGCGCCGTCGAGGGATGCCAGGTGACTGTGGAGGACGTGGACGGTACCATCAAGCTGCACAGGTTCCCCGCCTCCTCGGAATCCGCCAGAAAGTGGATGCACAACACCCAAGTAGACATGGACGAGAAGTTCTGGTGGCGCTATCGCATTTGCAGCTACCATTTCGACCAGGAGTGCTTCCAGAGCGCCAGGATAAAGAAGGGGGCGATGCCCACGCTGCTCCTGGGACCAAAGAGACCGAATCAGGTGTTTGAGAATGAGTTCGCCTCGCAGGAGACAGAAGAGATGCACTTCCTACCAGCGGAGGCACTTCCTAGGGAGCAAAAGGTCCCCAAATTATGCCTACCTTCGCCGGCTCCTCCTCAAAAGTCCAGCAAGTTTTGTCAGGTGGAGGGATGTATGAATCACCTGACCACTGAGAACGTGACGCTGCACAAGTTTCCCCATTCCCAGGACATGTGCCTCAAGTGGCAGCACAACACGCAGGTGCCGTTCGATCCCCTCCACCGATGGCGCTATCGCATCTGCAGTGCCCACTTTCATCCGGTTTGCCTTCTAAACTTGCGTCTCGTCCATGGAAGTGTGCCCACCTTGAAGCTGGGAGCCAAGGCCCCCGCCGAGCTCTTTGACAACGACTTCGAGGCCATTAACCTCCGGCTGGACAAGAGATCGAGTTTAGAATCCAATAACATACAGATCAAGGAGGAAAAAGAGGAAGATGAGGATGCCATGCTGTTTCTGGAACCCGAATTGCAGCTGCACGAGGACCAAGAGGTCAGCCAGTCGAACTGGAAGAGCCAGCTGCGTCTGCCCGTTAAGCAGGAGAAGATCACCTACAACCAGGTGAAGTCCGGCTACGATAAGTGCTCGCTGGTCCACTGCCAGCGGCAGAGATCCCAGCACGGCGTTCACATCTACAAGTTTCCCAAGTCAAAACGCCAACAGGAGCGTTGGATGCACAACCTGCGCATCCGTTACGATGAGCGGCGGCCCTGGAAGTTTATGATCTGCAGCGTGCACTTCGAGCCGCACTGCATCAGCCTGAGGAAGCTGCGTCCCTGGGCGGTGCCCACGCTGGAACTGGGCGACAATGTGCCGGAGGAGATCTTCACGAACGAACAGTGCCAGGAGCTCAGCGCTGAGAGCGAAGGCGACGAGGAGGAGGATGGCCTGCAGGAGGACGACGACGAGGAGGAGGAGGATGAGTGCGATGAGGATATAGAGCCCGAGGTTCGCATCAAGCGAGAGCGACGTTCCAAGCTCGATCCCTGGCCGCCTGGCATCGTGCCGCCCTGGAAGGTCAAGCAGTGCTGCCTCCCCTACTGCCGCGCCTTCCGTGGCGAGGGCATCAAGCTCTTCCGGCTGCCCAACAACCGCACCTCAATCCGCAACTGGGAGCTGGCCACGGGCATGCTGTTCAAGGAGTCCCAGCGGAACACGCGTCTGATCTGCAGCCGCCACTTCGAGCCCGAGTTGATCGGGGTGAGGCGTCTCATGCGCAACGCCATCCCCACCAGGCATTTGAATCCTCAAGGAGTCGTGCAGGAATCTAAGAAAAAGATAGAACCACCCGTGCCCATCGCTACCTGTTGCATGGCCGACTGCCATCACAATGGAAATGTCAGGCTGCACAAGTTTCCCAGTGGTAAGTTGTGTTTCTACCTCAAATGGGAATTTTTAATTTCAATTTTATTGTTTTACTATTAAAAAATCTATTACAAATACATTTCAAAGATCATTTACATTACAATTGCTGTTTTAATTACATTACTATAACAATTTCAATTACAATTAATATTTTTTTATTTTTTATTTTATATATAATTTTTTTTTAATTCCGTTTACCATTATATTTTACTACTTTTGTTTTATGTGAGTGTGCTAAAGTGTTGTTTAAGATTAACACTAAATTTCAATTGCAACTAATATTTTTTTATGTTTTATTATATATAGATTTTTTTTTTATTTTGCTTTTTACTATTATATTTTACTTCTTTTGTTTATTGTGAGTGTGCTAAAGTGTTGTTTAAGTTTAACACTAAATTTCAATTACAACTAATATTTTTTTATTGTTTTTTATATTGTAAATTTATTTTTTTTTAATATAATATTTACTAGTTTTGTTTTATGTGAGTGTGCTAAAGTGTTGTTTAAATTTAACACTAAATTTGAAGTACAACTAATATTTTTTTATATTATATATAATTTTTTTTTTTTATGCCTTTTACTATTATATTTTTCTACTTTTGTTTTATGTGAGTGTGCTAAAGTGTTGTTTAAGTTGAACACTAAATTTTAATGTGCCAGTAATGGTTTTTAAGCAATGAGGCATAGAGTTCCAAATCCAGTGTATAACTTTTAATGTTTACTCTTAAAGATCCCGCACTGCTGAGACAGTGGTGCCAAGCACTCCGGCTGACGGACACTCAGCGATATCGGGGAAAACATATCTGCTCGGTCCACCTGCCCACCGACAAGACGATTAGCTGCGTTCTCTGCGGGGTGGACGACGTCCAGCTGCCGATGCTGGACTTTCCGGAGCAGCGCAATCAGCGCGCCAAGTGGTGCTACAATCTCAAGATCGAGGCCATACCAAAGTGGGACCACTCCAAGCACATCTGCTGTCGTCACTTCGAGTCGCATTGCTTCGAGCAGCCGGGTGAGCTGCGCTCGGGTGCGATTCCCACGCTGCATCTGAACCACGACGACACGAACATCTTCCTAAGCGACTACGCCACCGGTCCAATTAGCAATCGGATCAAGGACGAGCCGCTGGACAACGACAACGAGATGCTGCTGCTGGTTTAGTCTACCCACAAGGAATCATTTTAGTCTAGTTTTAGCTGTACCATTTTATAGACCTTTTTGTACATTCATTGTACCACAATGCCACATCACGTCTTCTAGTTTTACCATGTAGTCTCTACCGGTGATTTTAATGCGTTATTAATTCGTAAGTGGCCCAAGGAGAAGTTGCCATACAAAGAAAAAGAAAACAACACACAATGTTCCTTAAGTTTTTGTTTTTACTTTTTATACATACGTACTTTAACTGTGACAAGAAATGCGTTTTAGTTTCCACGATACCTATATATTAACTATAGATACATACATACTATGTAATATCCTTGAGCGTATATGTGTAGACATGTAGATGTCCCAATAATAGTTGGAGGTTTTCTAAATATACATATTAATGAAACTGAAGCTTGCTTTTTTCTGGGGGTTTTTAGAGTTATAAAAATAATTACTTTAGAAAACTAAACTATTCCTCGTATCTTTCAATTATATTTTCAGTTTTCCTTTTCTAACGGTTCATTCTGAAGCAAAATTTGAATTCGGGCGGGTTTTACGTAGGATATCCACATACAGAAGTACTCATCGTATAAAATTGGGAAATTCATCGCATAAAAGAGACAACCGAGTTGGCAGGGCAAACAGCTGATTATAATAATGCAATACAACGAAACAGAATTTAAGATTGTTAACTTTTGTAATTTATTAAAGAAAAACTAGAAAAAATCTAGAGTTTTAGTCAATGAACTTCTTTAAAGAACTTTATAATGAATCTGGAACAGAATTAAAAAACAGTGTATGGTTAACTATATAGTATAGGACCAACCAGAGGCTTATTGATGGCTCAGAACTTTAGAATGGAACCGGAAGAGGAGATCCTTGTAAGTGTGGACCGTCTGACAGAAAATGAATCCCAATCAGACGAGGACAAGGATCCATTTATGGATATCCTAGTTAAAGAGGAGCCCAGAATAGCGGATGAAATTCCATCAGACTATGAGCGAAATGATAATGATGCAGGATTTTCAGGCATAATGCCCACGAGCGAATTTAAATATGTTTCGGGATTCCGTAAAAACTCAAAATTACTGTTTTTCCCCAGTGTACAACAGTTGTTCAAGATCAAAAGTAAGACCGCCACCGATTCGCGTTATGTTTGCTATGTTGATAACTGCCACGCTTCTGTCAAAGTCTCAAAAAACATTTGCACTCAGCTTAACAATAGCCCCCACAATCATGAACCTCCAGAAGAATTGATCAAAAAATTAAACCTCCTCAATGCTGTTAAGGACCAGTGCGAAAAAAGCCTTAAACGGAAAGGTATAAAGGAAATTTTCGAAGAAGAGTGCCAGAAAGCTGGGGAATCTGCATCACTGGTGAATTTCCCAAAGATCAAAAGACAACTATTTAAAATACGAAGTCAAGGAATGAAAAGAAACCCAAAATCTCCAAGCGAAATCAAATTGCTATTCGAAAACAAAGATTTCCTGGCTGAATATGGCATATCCAAGCATAACCAAAAGACATTCTATCGGCAAACTATTTTGGAAGATAATTTTGCGTATACCATATTTCTATCACCGAGCATTTCAGAAATTATAAAAAACAATCCAGGCCAACGGGATTATTCGATTGATGGAAACTTTAGGATTGTACCATCTTGTGGATACAAAAAACTAATTGTTGTCCATTTTCATTTTGATGATCATGTAAGTAAATGTTATTTTCCTTTGGATCATATTGTAAAACTTTACTCTCTTTCAAGACTTATCCATTCATTTATATTTTGCTGTCAAGAAAGTCGAGGGAGGCATATGAACATATTTTTGGTAATATAAACCAAAACATTTTTCAATTTGAAGCCGCCAGTTTTAACACTGATCACGAATTGGATCTACGTATGGCGTTAACAGCATTATTTCCAAATGCCACTCTGAAGAGTTGCTGGTTTCATTATTGTCAAGTCCTAAGGCGAACGAGTTTAAAAATAAAAACCTTAGGATATACGCTAAAAACAAATGTTGACTGCTACAACTGGTACCGAAAGTTCCAATGTTTAGCATTGCTTGATCCAAAAAGCATAGAGCAAATGCTTGTGACTCTAAAATCTGAACTTCATTATTTGCCAAAAGTTTACCATGAAGTACTTCAAAGGTTTATGACATGTTTTGAAGAGGAATTTATGACTAAGGTGAGCTACGAATAATAGTAATAAAAGTAATAAGAATATAGGAATAACCTCTTTTAAACAATTTTTAGATCACTCCACAAGTATTTACTGTCTATGGTCAACAAATGAGGACAACAATTTCTTTGGAATCCTTTAACACATTGCTTGGACAAAAGCTACAGAAGCACTGTAGTTTTCACAAATTTCTGGAAGTGATACGAGATGAGGATCTCAGTGCATCAACTACTCTGAGTACCACTAGTCAAGGACTTCTAATTGCTATTACCGAAAAATGCAGCAATCAACGAATTAGGGAAAGACGGCTTCAGACATTAGTCGATCTGCTAAATAAGCAGAAAATATCAATTGATGATTTCTTCAAAACCATCGTCGATGAAGAAATCGAACTATTGCAAAGGGACTTTAATCCTGAAACCAGTGATTCTGATTTCGAGAATGGGCAAAATGAAAAGAAGAGTGATGAAGTTGAACCTAGGTGTACCCAAACGGTAGACTTCCTTAAGTGCATTATATGTAAGGATAAACCCAGGGATGTGGCCCTAATGCCATGTAGCCATTTTAAAATTTGTAAAAATTGTTTAGACGAAATTGGTAAAAAAGCTGACATTAATAACTCATCACTACTCTGTCCATATTGCAGTCAAATAGTTGTAAGTCACCTAAAAATTATACAATAAAAAATCAAATCAATTTGGTTGAACTTATTTTTAACGTTTTAATATTTGAGTTCTTATAAAGACTTTGTTTCATACTTACAAATTTGAAAAGAGCGGGTTTCATCTACTATTTGATGGTAATCGGTTTCGTATCTATCGATATAACAAGTTGGCAGGGCAAGCACCCAGCTGATTTTACTGAGGACGCTATTTGTTTGCGCTTCAAAACCAAAGTTAACTTGGTTTACTACGTCGTATATTATCAAAAACATACAAAAAGGTAATGTATTATTAGCTCTAAAGTTTTTATGAGAAATAAATGTATAAACCGGTCGCCTTTATAGAGTTCTTCGGGATCAATTCATGAAGTTACCACCGATAGTATTAGTATTTAAGTCCTAGAACCCAGGACTTAAAAATGGATGAAGTTCAGGTGAAGCAGGAGCTGGAGTCAGACGACGACTACGACTGTCAAATGGTGGAGGAGATCAAAATTAAGGCGGAACCACTAATGGAGGAGGAACTCCCGCCGGACGAGGACTTTCCGATGGAGGAGATGTATGTTAAAGTGGAGCCCTCCATGCTGGATAAAGTTAAGGAAGATCCGGAGATCAGGACACCGAAATGTTGCATTCCCACCTGTGGTCAGCAGGAAAGCGAACAAATTCGACTCTTTCGCTTTCCCAGCCAGGAAAATATGCTCATCCAGTGGCTAGTGAACACCGATATGAAGCCTCGCCTGGCTAATCCCCTAGAGCTTTTCGTGTGTCAGTTTCACTTTGAACCCGAAGCCTTTAAGCGGAATGAGCTCTTCGATTGGGCGGTGCCCACTTTATTACTCGGCCATGCAGGATTCGTGATTCCACTTTCGAAACAACCCTCTAAGGAAGTGATGAAGCACATCCGCAGGGAGTACTGCTCCGTGCTCAGTTGCTTCCGGGCCAAGGACGAAGGATACCGGCTGTATGAGTACCCAAAGGACGAGGCCAGCCGTCGCAGGTGGTCACGACGGTGCAGTCATAATCCTGTCCTGGTTGCCAGGCAAGGATTTCGCTTGTGCCGTTCGCACTTCGCCACGGACTCTTTTGATCCGGAGACTTGCGACTTGTTTGCGGGATCCTTGCCCTCCAGGGAGCTATTCACTTGCCTTGTGCCTGGCTGTGCGCAGGATGCAGCTGCTCCTGTGGGCTACTACAAAGTTCCTGTAACTAGCACTCTACTAAATGCCTGGAGCAACAACCTATTGATTGACCAACGAGATCTCCATCGTGATGACCTCCGCGTTTGCGGCCGTCACTTCGAGGACTACTGCTTCACGAATGACAACAAACTTCGTCCTGGTTCGCTGCCCACTCTCTTCCTGAATCATGGCCAGGAAATCCAGCCAAATCCGGGAAGTATAAAATTAGAGTTTCAAAAGATCGCTTGCATAGTGCCCGGCTGTGGACGCATCCGGCAGCCTGGAGAGAAACCGTTTTCCCCGTTTCCCAGACTGCCAGTTCTGGTCAAGAAGTGGCTACACAACTTTCGACTGGACGCCACCTGCGATGCGGTGGAAGGAATGATGGTCTGCGATGAGCACTTCGAGGAGTCCTGTTTAAAAAAGAGTTCAGGACCAAATCGAGTGCGTTTGGGAGCCATGCCGACCTTGAAACTGGGTCATTCCCATCGTGATCTCTACCTGACCAATATGAATCTTCTGGGGAAATCATCATGGGCTTTTTGGAGAATTGGAACAACCAGATTGGATTGCTGCTATCCGAACTGCGTAGAGCAGCATAAAATCAATTGCTACAATCTGCCAAAGATGGATAGTCTTCGCAAAGCGTGGCTGAACCACATGAACATTGAACTGCCTCCGGCCGACTCATCCTCGGATGAACCACAGCTCTGCCCGCTGCACTTCATCCTTCTGTACGAGCACAGTGCCGAAAACTTTGCCGATCACTCGTCCGACGCCTCTCTGGACGATAGCTACAAGGATGCCCGAAGCAAGAAACGAATGCAGGTCCTCAGGTGTGCCATCAAGGGATGCAATACCTTCCTGCCCAGAGACGGAGGCATCCTGCATTGTATGAAGACCATCAAGGAAATCGAGCAGATGTGGGTGGAAAACGGGCAGATGGAGTTGAATGAGAAGAAAGAATACAATCGGGTGTGTAGCAAGCACTTTGAACCGCAATGCTTCCAGGGTCAACGACTCCTCGAGTGGAGTGTGCCCACCCTGCACCTTCCAGGCGAGGCAGTGCATCAAAATGTCACCAGGGAGCAGTACAAGATTTACAACGAGGCGGCGAAGCTGAATGATTGGGAAGACGAGGAGGATGTTGATTACTCCGATTTAAATCCCCTTGCTGGGAAATCCATAGATGAGCCCAAGGATCAAGGACAGCGGAAGAAGTACAGTACCAATCGCTGCGCTGTTCCGCGTTGTAATAAGACTTTCAAGGACGTAACCCGAACTTTCCGCCTGCACAAGCTCCCCGATTCCGAGGAAGCAGCCAAAAAGTGGCTACACAACACCCAGGTGCAGATGGCCAGGGAGTACTGGCCCAGCTTTCGCATCTGCAGCCGCCACTTCGACGAGGATTGCTTCCAAGGATCGAGGGTGCGGAAGGGAGCCATGCCCACGCGTCGCATGGCAAGTGTCCTGCTGGGATCGATGTACGAAAGTGTGTGGAAAGCCAAGAAACGCAAACGTTCCTCCCGTTTTCAAAGGACTAAAAAGAAATAAGTTATATCACTTTATATGTGGGTAATTTAAAGTAAAAGAATTTGATTACTGTGTAAGCTAATAATTCCACATTATTAAGGCTACAATAATCTTTATTGTTATTAAGGTAATAGGAATTTCTTTATAGCATATATAACTCTAATAATTCCATATTATTGAGGCTAAATAAAGTAAAACCAATAAATAATGTTTTAAAACATTGGCGATTGAAACATTTTTGAGAATTTTTAAAATACACATCCAAATGGCTAATAGACTCCACACATTTATTGTTTTATTGTTACTTATTTTAAAGATTTACGTTGTAAATTAAATTGAATTCTGTCCCTAGCATAGTTACTGGCGGCAATTTTTAAAACTCGATAGCGCGATAAACAGATACTTATCGATAACAGTTCGAAAAACGAGTTGGCAGGACCGTTACTACGTTTTTGTTTACATCTGACCAACGGAGGTTTTTTAATTCTAACAATTTAATTTGTAATTAAAGGTAGTGTCATTAGTTTCTTCTGATTTAACTTAGGGACAATTCATTCTTCCTTTTACTTTGCGATGCAGCTGAATTGTATCTATGCGCCGCAATGGATTCGGAACTAGCCATCCAGGATCAGTCGTCCCTGAACCGAAATGAGACATCCTTATCCTTAATTCACTCAAAAAGAAAGTCAACAGATACTGATCCTCCAGATAGTAACCTGAGCAAGAAGCAAAGGACATTTGCTTTGCCCAAAAATCGTCTCCCGCGAGACTCCACGGACTGGTGGAGGAAATGCTGCATAGCCACCTGCGAGGAAAACCATGAGATACTCCATCGATTTCCCAGGGACGAGCCGCAGTTGCTCCTGTGGCTGGCCAACACCAAGCAGCAGCCTCGTCTGCTGCCTCCCCGTCGCCTGTCCATATGCCATTCCCACTTTGAGCCCGAGGTCATCTTGCAGAATCAAATTACCAGCTGGGCGATTCCCACCTTGAACCTCGGCCACAATGGCTGCGTTATTCCCAACACCAGGAACAGGGGCAGAAACATTCAGGATCTGGATGAGGCACTCAAGTATATCCGGCAGCACCACTGCTCTGTGATCAGTTGCTTTCAGGCCGAAGGAGAAAACCTGCGACTCTTTAAATACCCAACAGATACGGCCATAATACGGATTTGGTCAGACAGGTGCAAGCATCGCTCCTTGCAGGCCATACATTACGGGTTTAAGTTGTGCCAGGATCACTTTGCACCGCAGTGTTTCCATCCAGACACTGGTGACCTATTTGAAGGCTCGTTTCCCACTCTTCAACTCGTTGCGAATGTTCAGTGCGTGGTGCCAAACTGCAAGCCACGTAGGCCGGATGAACACACTCGCTACTTCTGTCCACCTGAAGCCTGGAGTCATGTCCTGGGTATGCGTTACTCGGATCTTAAGGACGAGCTCGTTTGCCAGCGTCACTTCGAGCCGCACTGCTTTGAAAGCCCCCTTGTCCTGCATCCCGGCGCGATTCCAACTCTCTTACTGGGCCAGGAAAGCCTCATGGTGGAAATCCCTGAATGCTGCGTACCTGGCTGCAAGGAGAAGCTAAAGCCCGAGCAGCACTTCAAGTTCCCGGACAACCCAGTTTTGTGCAATAAGTGGACGGGCAATTTGCGATTAGATGTAGGCTGTACGCCGCTAGAAGATATGAAGATATGCAAAAGGCACTTTGAAAAGAGTTGTTTTAAATCATCAAGCACATTACACGTTGATGCTATTCCCACATTGGAGCTGGGCCACTCCCATCCGGTTATCTTCAGGAATCATATGGAAAATTCAAAGAAACTTGTCGAAGGTCACGAGAAGATTTGGCGACAGGAAGGAGACCCAAACGAAAATGAGAAGGACGACGAAACGGATAACTTGGTTTTGGAAACCATTAAATTGGAGAAAATCGATTCAGAAGCGGATAAATGGTTTCAAGATGCCTTCAGGAGGAACCAAAACGATTCCGCCAAGGATCTAAAGGTCAGTTAAGCGAGGGTGAGCTTTAGAAGGGGAAAAAGGGTAAAAGTTGATATTTGATAGTTTGATTTTGATATTGCTATCCTGAAAAAAATGTTTTAAAGCTAGGTGTGAATCAGTTTTATATGGATAGTTCTGCAATATTTGTTTGTTTATTCTTATACTTATCTAAGGATCCATTTTTTAAAATGCCTGATAAAGCGACACCTATCAGACTTTTTAAAAATATATCAATGGGATTTCTAGTAATTTAAAAATATACTTTACTTTATACCATAATTTTTGAATCAGTTTTATATGGATAATTCTGCAATATTTGTTTGTTTAATCTCATACTTACCTATAGATCCCTTTTATTAAATGGCTGATAAAGAGACACTTGTCAGAATTTTTAAAAATAGATGAATGGGTTTTCTATAATAATTTAAAAATATACTTTATTTTATACCCTAATTATTTTTTTGTATTACGTTTTATAGGAAACTTCACCAACATTATCTACAAGCCAAAAAAGTACTATTCACGAGGAAATATGTTGCATTGCCACGTGCAAAAAGCGTGAGTTACTCCACAATTTTCCCAGCAAGGAACAGCATTTGTTGATGTGGCTGGTAAATACACAGCAGAAGCCGCGTTTCAGGAATCCGACGGATCTGTTTTTGTGCCAATCCCACTTTGAGCCCGATTGCATTTACTTAAACCAGCTCCGCGACTGGGCGGTTCCCACCTTGAACCTCGGCCACAATGGACACGTTATCCGCAATGTCAGGCCCAACGGAAAGCCTGCCCACGCCCAGGATATCTATCGTCAACTGCTGAACGTGCGGGAGCACCACTGCTCCGTGCTCAGTTGCTTTCAGGAAGAAGGAGACGGAGTGCGACTGTTCGAATATCCCAAGAGTACCACCGATAGTCGCGTTTGGGCAGCGAAATGCAATCATGATTCTTTGCAGGCCGTAAGAGATGGGTTCAAAGTGTGCCAAATTCACTTTAAATCCAAGTGTTTTCATCCGGAGACGGGATATTTAAAAGAAGGGTCTGCTCCCACTCTAAAACTTAGAACGGCTGTGAGTTCGCTGACAAACATCCAATGCCTGGTTCCCAACTGTGAGAGAAGGATAACAGATGTGGACACCCATTACCTGCGAGTTCCGACGAACCGCAGGCAACTGGAGAAATGGTGCAAGATCTTTGCCAAGTCTCCCGCCGACCTAATGAATCAGCACATTTGCGATCGGCACTTTCAGCGGCAGTGCTTTATTCGAAAAGGTGAACTGCGGCGTGGCTCGATTCCAACGCTCTTTCTGGACGAAGAACTGGAACACCGACCCGCCAGCTCGAATGTAAATTATTACTGCGTGGCCTGCAGCAAACGCTCTTGTGAATCCAGGGGGTTCTATAATTTTCCCCAGTCGCAAGTACATTTCAAACAGTGGTCGCACAATTTACGCCTCGACTTGGACAAGAAGCAAAGGGAAACGCTTAAAGTGTGCAAGTGTCACTTTGAGTTCTTTTGCTTCGTCAATAGCTATCAGCTGCTCCCTGGTGCTATACCCACCAGGAAACTGCGCCACAGATATAAAGATCTTTACACACAGGACGAGGAAACCATAGAAGAAGACTGGAAGGTTGTCGATGCGAAAGAAAGGTGCTGCTATCCTGATTGCTTGGAGTTCGACAGGGAATTGTTTTACCATATTCCCAGGGAAAAATGGCGCCTGGAGTGGCTGCAATACTTGAGTATCGATGAGGCTGCGGCCGCTTCCAAGGATTCCCTGCAGGTCTGCCCGCTGCACTTGGTAATGCTCTATGAACATTGTGCGAGGAGCCCAATATTGCGAAAGGCACTCGATGCAGAACAATTTCTGGACAAAATGTACGGGGAGATCCTAAGGAGCGGCCACTTGGACCGCTTCAGATGTGCTGTCAAAACGTGCAACATGTTGAGACCCAGGGATGGAGTCACCCTTTACTATCTGCCATCAATGCCGGAGATTCTGCAGAGGTGGGCGGATAACTGCCAGCTAAATATAAGTGGTGATTTGACCAACATGCGGGTGTGCCGCCGACACTTTGAGCCGGACTGCCTCCGCAATGAGGTTCGCTTGTTCCGCTGGAGCGTACCCACATTGCGTCTGCCTGGCGAGGCAGTGCACCAGAATCCAGACAACGTAGAATGGAGGATTCTGCGCAGCCACGAGGCGCTTCTACTGAAACAGGAAAAAGAAAAGAGAAAATTGGAAAAATCTCTTTTAAAACCCTTGGTTAAGGCGGAGTATTCCGATTCAGAACCAACAGAACCAAGCAACTTGCTTAGCGAACCCTATGTTAGAATGGAGCGAATCGATCTGAAAGAGGAGATGGAGGCGGATCAGCAGTGTGAATTAACTATGCCCCATCTGGAGGTGGAATTGGGGGTCAGTAAGGTGGAACCGATTAGCTGCTATAAGGGAACTGATGAGCACCTAGTCACTGCACCAACTTCTATCACTCCTTCTAATCCTAAACCTGTCGATGCTTATATTTCTTCAGAACCATGCCCCAAATCGTTGAACCATGAATTTCAGATCAAACAGGAAAAAGAAGAGAATACGAATATGTTGCTAAACCAACAATTTTACGAGTTTATGAGTCCGTCCTCAAAACTAATCCCCAACTTAATAACAGAACTGTCAATCCATGACATTCAGATCAAATTAGAAAAAGAATAACTTGTCGAGCCAAGATCCCTACATAAAATTCATTTTTATAAATGGTTTAGTGATAATCTTTTATGAAATATACGCTCGATTTTTAACTAGCTTCAAGTCTTTATAAAGATAAAATGTTACAATTTAAGATAATCGAAAAATATTTTGAAAATATATATCATTGTACATTGTGCATGTGTACAAATAGTTACAAAAAGCTTTTACAGTTAAAAAATAAAGTACTTAAACTGTAAAAACATTTATCTCATTCCCTAAAAAAGATTTTATACGCACTAAACGTAACCAACGAAAGTTATTGATCCCCGCCAACATTTGAAAATGTTATTTTTATTATCTATGTATAAATAAAAAAGTTTATTTCTTATAAATTTGTGTATTGATTTTATATATGAGCTTTTTCTCTTAATATTTATACTTAATGGATATTACACATGATTATTACCAATATATAAGGATCTTAAATATGGAGTTTGACTATGTTTCGGGAAATTGATTTATGAATATAAAACCTGTAGTTCAAAAAGATTTAAAATAATCACTATTTGACAGTTCTAGCAGAAGAGACTTAGTTTTTCACTTATAATAAATTTCAAAATCTTGAACTTGGAATAGATAAAATAAAAAATGTTTATACTTTAAGGGGTCAGTTTCCAATTGAATTACACTAAGAATTTATCTTTGCTGCCAGAACTGTCTACAGAACCTTAACTACCAGGGTAGGCCAACCATGGGCTACTGCTTTCCCGCCTCGTTCGTGGAGGATCCATCTTCGTTATGCGGATAACTGGCGTCCAGGAAGAGATTGCGATCCGATTTGTTGGACTAAAATGGGAGATGTAATTCGATTAGCGAGGAGTGGGGTGGAATTATCCCATTAAACCTACCTCTCGGTACTTTTGCAGGTAAATGGACAGTGGCTCCACGTAGTTGTCGAATCCCAGATTGCTGAAGGCCACCAGCAGGTCGTCGCCGTTGACTGTTTTCCGGTTCTCCGCCACGCTCCTTTCGATGGCCTCGCTGCTGATGAAGGATATGAACTCGGAAACGCACTCCTGGATGCACTCGCGTGCGTCCTTGGCTATCTTGCCGTTCTGCGGCACCGGCACCTTCATGATCTTGATGATGTTGCAAATGGGCAGGAAGCGGTCCTGTTCGCGCAGCATAATCCCTCCATCCTGTTTGTCCGATTCGTCTGGGGTGTGGAAAAACCAAGAGAAATAGTAAACCTAGTGCACATGGGTGGTTTCCCGCTTACCTCCGGACGCCTCGTCCTCCTCCTTCACCAGCATGTCGTTTAGATACTGCTGCGAGTCCTCACTATTGCTCATAACTCAGGATTTACCTCGATTTCCTTAGATTATTCGCTTTGTTTACTTTAACCAGAAATCAGTGTTGTTGCTACAATTTTCGTGAGGTGGTGGTTCATCGCGCCTATCGATATGCCGCAGCCGATTATCGCATGCGCGGGTCTGGCAACGCCCCGCCTATCGATAGTCGCGTTCTGATCGCAGCGCTGTACAGCGGTATTTATTGCGCTGCTCCTCTCTTCTTCTTTATATTCATATTTGCTGATCTGATATCCTCAAAACGGAGCGCAATGCACGTGGACCTGGCCCTGGTCAAGCAGGAAATTGACATCGAGGACACCAGGGTCAAGTTGGAGCCGCAGGACGACTTGCCGGATGCTGCGATCGAAGTTTTGAGCGGTAAGCTTGCGATGCTCTCCGCTCACATGCGTGTGTTTGTGGGGTCGTGTGCATGTGTTGGTGTCGCTATTCTATTACGCACTTTACCGTTAACTTTTAATTCCTGTTAATTCTTGCAAATCTTCAGCACGCGATACGTTGAAGATCCTGGAAGAGGGTCCCAAAATGATAACCGTGCCGATTAGGGACCGTTTGGAGTCGGAGGACGAGCGGAAGTTTATCGCCAGCCTTGGACTCGATCGGCAACAGGTAAATATAACCTATAAAAGCACAGCCACACAGGGGCGTAATGGGCGTGGGGGTGTATGAAGATTACATTTCTAGATTGGATTAAGGATTGAGATTAAGGATGTTTAGGGACCCGATTTATTATATGTAATTGTATTCCAAGGTTTGCCCATCTTATAAATGGTTTCATACATTTATGAACAGAATTTTGGGGCACTCTAATAATAATTCAGTCAAACACATATTTATCTAATGCTAATTTAAGAATAATTTAATTTATTATAATTGTTTTTCAAAGTTGGTCGCCTTTCCTATAAATATGTATGTATATGTTTATAAACTGAATTTTGGTTCACTCTAATATCAGTGCTTAGTTAAAGACTTACTGCTTACTCTCTTACTGCTTAATTAAGAATAATTTTATTTTTTTTTCGAGTTCGAGTTAAATTTTTAAAAATTATAAAACACTATTTTGAATAATAAAATATTTTACAAATTTAAAAAAAAAAACTGAATAAATATCAATGTAAATAAATGTATGTCCCATCTTACATTGTAGATATTTGCGGTTTCATCGGAGGACAACCCAACCCCAAAAGAGTGCAACATATGCCATTACGTCTTGGAAAGTCGCCTGCATTTCTCAGGGCACCAAGTCAACCATGAAATGAACCGGCATTTCTGCCGGCTGGGCTGTGGCATCTGGCTGGATTCGCTGGAACAGATCCTCGAGCACGAATATCGCCAGCACCCACAGCCAGGACATGTTTTTTGTTGCAGGGTAAGCTCTTCTAATATATATGTTTTTGATTGACTTAAAAGATTTTTATTTTAGATTTGCGATTTCTTGGCCAAAGACGCGGACTGCCTGGCCAGCCATATGCAGCGTCACATATACGTATATCGTTATGTTTGTGCCATTTGTCGTCGCCATTTCGAGTCCAGCCAGAGCCTCAGTCTACATAGGAAGCAAGGCCAGTACGTCTGCGGTCGGGTGCGCTACATGCAGGGTCTGTCCACCAAGCCGGAACTTGTGGCAGTTAGTACGCCAGTCTCTGCAGAATCGGTGTGCGATGTGCAGATTAAGGAGGAGCCTCTCTACGCTGAGGAAGGAGAACAAATGCTATTGGAAGACAATCCTCCAGTCAGCGTTAAAGTGGAACCACAGGACGAGGGAATGCCAGAAGTTAGCATAAAGGAGGAGCTCACGGAGCGTTCCAAAAATAATAATACTATCTGGTCAAGCATACCCATTCCGCTGAGGAGCAAACTGCGCTTGCCTGCTTTAAGCAACACCAAAGTGCAGGTGGATTTAAAAAGTAAGTTCCTTTAAATAATAAACATTTTTTTAAAAAAGCTCCAATATCCCTCCTTTGCAGCTCTTAAATGGAATGGTCTAGGCACCTCAACTGTCGCTACCCAAAACAAGGCAACCGCAGATCATTTAATTCCCCAAATTCCTAACCACCTCACTGTGCCACAGAGAAAGCCCCCGATTGCAGCCAATATACTAAAAGTATTGCCCAGCAACTGCATGGTAATTAAATTGCCGGCCAACACAAAAATCTTTAAGATGCCCGGCCAATCTACGGCTGCCTCGAAAGAGTCCCTTACAGTTAGTCTGAGTGACATGGAAAAGAATGCCATTAAAATTCCACAGGCGATAAGTATAAGCAAAGTGAATTCTGTGAATAATCCTGCAACAGCTGTAACTCCCGAGCACATCCAAACTTCGTTGCCGGCACAAACCCACAATCGGTCATCCTGCTTTCTCCTCGACGCGTTTAACAAATCGGAAAGCAGGCCGGAATCTATGAAGATAATTACCGAATTTCGTAACCAAATACGTTCTATTGAAAAGACATTGCCTCTGCCGGGAACAGTGCTGCAATCTTCAAAGACAAACAACGGTAATCTATCCCTACCTCCGTTGATTGGTCCCAAGGATGCGCCGAAGCCAGTTGAATTGATTCTTAACGCATTGTCCTTTATGGTGGCCAAGAATTTACAGACACAGTATCCACTCTACCGTTTTATGTGGACTTGTCCGCTTTGCCAGCGGTCCTTCGAAAAGCATTGTCCATTTCGAATGCACCTGACTAGCAAGCATGAATTGAGCCAGGAACAATTAAATAGTCTTAAAGTGATGTTAATGCCATACAAAAGTAAGTATAATCATTTCGTATATTCATATTGTTTGCTTTTCTAAACATATGTTGATTTCTCTTTCAGTTCTGTCCCAGGATTCTTCAAACTGTGAACCTAAACAAGAGCATGTGCCATTGGCAACGCTTGTGGAATCGAAGCCACAAATGCCAGAATTTTCTCCAAATCAAGACAAGACTGTTAATTTGCCATTTATCATAAACAGTACCGAACCTATTGCTCCTTCGGGAGACCATCCTTCTTTTAACAAAGAAGAAACTTCCCCAAAGAAAACTCCTGATAAGACAACTGTCTCGAGGAAGTCAAGGAAGAATCAATTAAAAATGGCGCAGTTTCAGTGCACGGAGTGCTCCAAAGTATTTACTACTTTTGGGGCCCTACGTATCCACAAGACAATCCACACGGGGGAGCTGCCGCATAAGTGTAACTATTGTGACAAACGCTTCCGTACTCCTGGACAGGTTCGAGTGCACCACCGTCGTCATACAGGGGAAAAACCATTTAAATGCAAGGTGAGTAAGATTAATAGCAATATTATTCACTGTTCAATATCCTATCAAATATTGTGCTGTTTTAAATGTACAGTACTTAGTTACAGTCTTTAATCTTTTTAAATTATGCCCATAGGTCTGCTCGTTAGATTTTACTCACCGGGAAACTCTGATTTCCCATCTATCGCGCCATATTGGAATGAAGCGTTATAAATGCTATGGATGCGATAAATACTTTGTAGTTGTCAGCGGCTTACGAGCCCATCGTCGCCTTCGTCCAGACACTTGTGGGAAAGTGAAATTCACAGCTCGTGCCCACGGCCCGCGGGTGCGGGTCATCAGGGGAGAGGTGGTGTTCGAACATCACCCAGAACACAATGGCTACCTCCGCAGTGAGGATCCGCTCAACATTTTGTCCCAACGTGATCAGAACGACTCAAGCCCACCTGATGTAAAATAATAAGCTAACTGTTATGTTTTTTATACCACTTTATCTTTACCATTTTGATATATTTCGTGTTTTTAAAAAATGCGATAAGAAAGAAGTAGAATCTTAATCAATGCCATGAATTTTATTTGTTTATTTTAAATTTGATTTATATTCCAACAAAACCCATGTACATATAAATTATAAATATATTTGTTTATGAAAACGTACTTCAATTAATGTATGACTAATGTGGCGGTGCTAGGTAAATTTTTCAAAACATCACTTATCAAGAAATCCAAAAATTTAAAAGCTTCTTGGTAACCTTGACCACAAACGCTGATAACAATTTAATGTGAGCCGATGACTGATGCAAATTCAAGACCAATTTTACTTTTACTTTCATTTTATTTATAGCAAGATTTTATTCAATTTTAATTGCACTAATTACAAAAGTTTAGTACCTATTTTTGAAGCGCAGGACATCTTCTATGAGTGTTTCATGTTGCTGAACATCAGAAGAAGTTACGTATTTGTTGACAGCATTAAAAAGCTCACTCTCCCGGGCAATGGTTGCCGGAGACACCTTCGTTTTCAGTCGAGTAGCACCTTCGACGAATTTATTATGCACCATCTCATCCTCCTTGGCGAATTCACTGGCAACGCCCAGTAAACCGATAATGCTCATTCCAATCTTTTGAGACTCGGGTGACGATTGACTTAAATTGTTCTTAAGTCCTTCAAACACCTCTTGGAGATCATAGATGTAGACGTATTTCTCAGCAGTAGAGCCTCGCTGTTGAAGGGCCCTGCCGCGATTAGCAAAGGTCTCAAGGACATGTGATCCTGGTCCACGATGTTCAACCGGCACGCTATTCACTACCTGCTCGACAAACTTAACTGTCACGACCAGCATATTGTGAATTTGAATGCCACGAATGGTCTCGACATAGCGAAGAAAATAAGAGAGGTTCTCATTGTCCGATCTTGGAGGAGCAGCACAGGCAAGGCTCTGAAGAGTACCAATTAGATTCAATAAATATGGCGTTCTTTATCCTTTTTATTCTACTCACCAAAACCGAAAGAACAAATATTAGTGTGCACCGCATCTTGAGCAAATTCGACTCAAACATTTTGAATCGGACCGTGGGTTTTTATACACATGCCATATCCGGCGAATACGCTTCTTGTTAATCTTACTCCGAGAGAACGGCAGAGCGATGAAGAATTTGATGATGACGAAATCACCTTATCAGCATCACAAGCAGAGTTTATAGTCGATGGAAACACATTCAAGTCTTTTACTTTCTTTTATTTCATCTTTTATTATTTCTTGTCATTCGGTTTTGCAGTTTTTTGAAAATGATATATTATTTGTATGGTATTTTTAAACATAATATGATATTCTTACTCATAAATTAATGCGAAATACATACGCTCATCTGTTGCTTGATTAGTATAATCATTATATTGTTTGCTTGTCTGTGTATCATGTTACCATTAAAATTGTTATATCTTTCTATTTGGTAAAACATATAAAACAATTTATATTTTAACAAAATTTGACAAGCCGACAAATTTGTGTAATATACAATATATTCGTACTTTTCAATTGATTTATATGTTAAGTTTAATACGATTGCAACACTCTGCGTGGGTACCTTTATCTAGACATCTATTGTTGCTAGCGCTATAGTTTAATTTAATATCTCTCGTTTTATTCCAAACATGCCCAGCCGGCCAACATCGCCGCAAATTTGACTACTTCCTAACACTTCCGATCCAATTGGCAGGGGCAACGCGCTAAAGTTGTTATAACAAATACCTTTATTTCGTATAAATATTTAGTTTACATATGACTATTGTTGTTTAACATGTGTTTCAGCTAATAATTTAGTGTTTGCTTTTAAGCATTTGCTTGCTAACTTTTTGTATATATATTTATGTATAAATACGAGGCCGAATTCAAACGTTCTGCAAAACAGCTTATCAGTTATATACATTACAATGTACCTTAATACCTATTGCCAATGTCTTGATTTATTTTCCTTTTCGCGTGCGCCGCTCTAATTTATGGTAAAAATTATATGCTACAGTACATATCTACAGTTATCATTCTAATCTGTTCGCTTGGTTATTAACTATGCCTTCATACACCTTAGGTACAATAATGGTTTAGCTTTTCGATCTAAATTACACATACATACGTGGCTAGCTTGGGTATCGACTGTGGTATATACAGGAATGTACTGGGGAACTGAATAGAAGTCGTGGGAATGAGGTTAAAGTTTCAATTAGCTGCTTAGCTGGAAGTTGCGTCTGTGTCTGCGTCTCTTATCGGTTTAAAAAAATGGGAACCGTTTAGTCGGTTAGCTACCAAGACATCGATCAGTCCTTCAAGTTCGTCATCTATTTTAGGGGAGATCAAAACTTAAGTGTTGATAGAAAACTAATTTTAGAATCTAGCTGCCTTATAGAATATGCGCTATGCAAGACTTTTGACTAATTGCACGGATTGTTTATACTGGTTTCCAACAACCTAGGCATAAAAACTGATTAACATAGCGGTATTTGATTGATTGTATTACTCATACGTCTTCATATTATAGTGGCGATTGGATTTTGCTGTTAATTCGCCAGAAGTTTGAGATTTAATTCGTTCGACCCTATTCCTCCGTTCGAGATTTGAGTTAGGCGGTAAGACTAATAGCTACCAAGTCCTTAGTTCAAATATGTATCGGTTTCCAGTGGTCCGCCCCATTCCTGGCCATTCTGGCGGCAGTTCCACGAACAACATGTTGATTGACTTCCTCCTCCTCCGTTAGCGAGCAAAATCTTGATGCACCTACAGAAGTGCATGTGGGCTGATATATAAATTTCTGATAATTAAACGTGTAACAGTCTTTTTCAGTTTACATTATCAATTAAATCAAACGTAGTAAAAGACCAAGGAGGCCCCAAAGTAATCATAATGGTAACATATCCTTCGGGCGGGGGGTGCGCTTATCAACTAAACATGTCCACGTATATATAAGTATAGGCGTATTAAGTAATTGTGGGCAGTAGCTGGCTATAATACTTTAGAGTTATGATATCCGTGTATATCGTAAATGCGTATTATGCGTAGAGTTCGAAATGAGAATGCAACGAACGCAGGGTCGCTGAGTTTTCAGCTCAGTTGGCATAGTTGTCGAATGAGCCCAAGTACTCCAATGCAGCGCGATAGCAGAAGTGGTATTGATCCTGTAATTGAATGAATATAAATTAGAAATTAATTTTTGAATTTTTAAAAAAATGTTTGTGTAAAACCCACCTCGGTTTGCACCATAGCCGGACGCTGGGAGCGCAGGATGCGCACGGTCTGGAAGACATCCAGCACTCCCTCGTACTGCATCCGCTCCAGGACGATGCTCAAGGTGATGAAGACGCCCGAACGTCCCACGCCCGCTGAACAGTGCACGGTGATGGGTCCATCCTGGCCAAACTGCTCCTTGGTCTTGTGCACCTGCCCGATGAAGTCTATGAAGCCCTCGCCCGACTTCGGCACTCCCTGCTCCGGCCAATCGATGAACTGGAACTGGCGCACTGTGCGCGACGAGCCATCCCGGGCATCAGTGACCTACAAAGAGAGGAGGATTTAATTAGTTTCGATTTATTAAATAATTTAAGGGGGAATTTACACCCAGAATAATCAAAAGAATCGTTTTTTTTATATTTGTGTTTTCTTGACGCTTGATGTCTTAGGAATGTCAAGTGAAAGCTTAGAGCAAAAATTCGAAAAATTGAAAATACAATACAATCGCTTTATTCTCTTTATAACTCGAAAACCACTGTACCGATTAACTTGAATTTTGTTGTGTCTATTGTATATATAATTATCCACTTTTTATCGTAGGGGTTTTTGGATTTTTGGTCTAAAAGTTGCTACTCTAAGTCTAAAAAGTCGCCAACTAATAGTGTAAATAAAATTCTCTAAAAAATTAGACGTGTTCAGTAAAATAAGCGTTTTATTTTAGTGAACAAATTTTCTACTCACCTTGAATTCACGCAGCTTATACTGAGGCATGTTGTACTCGGCAATGGGATCCACAACATAATACTGATAGCGCACGGATCGCTCATGCGGCCAGTACTGGAAGCATTTCTCCTGCGGAAATAAAGAAATAATAAGTACATAGGCTAGGATTTAGGATATCCTAAATATCGTACCCTGCCCATTTCCTTGAGCTTGGTCAGCATGACCACAATGGTGGAGTTGTGCTCCCAGAGCATCCGCCAGAAATCCTCGGCTGCATCCTGCACGGGACCCTGGGCGGCGATGTAGGCGGATCGGTAGCGATAGCCGTCGATGAAGCTGGCGTTGACATAGTCGCTGCCCTCGATTCCATGGATGGGGGTCAGGTAGACGCGACTCGATTCGTACGGTAGGATGTGGACCAGGCGGTTCTTGTGCTTGTTGCACGGCAGATTGGCCGTCACGAACTTGGACGAGTCCATCTTGACATTGGACAGCTTCTTGAACTCCACCTCCATGCCGGAGATGCTCTCGCCGGGCTCGGTGATCAGTAGCTTCTGCAAATGAGTGTGCAGATTGCGCGCCGGCACCTCCGTCATGCCGCAGATGATGGCCTCGATGATGGCGTCGTGTATGAAGATGTACTGATCCTCCGTCTGAACCATGTAGTTCCGTTGCGCCCGCAGGCAAGTCACATGCCCATAGATGTCGATGATCTTCTCGTGCTTCATTCGCTCCAGCATCGAATCGATGACGATATAGCAGCCAGTGCGACCCACTCCCGCCGAGCAGTGAACGATAACGGGTCCGGATTCGGGTGGCGTGAGAGCGCGACAGCGGCGCAGGAACTGCAGGAACGGAGCCGGATGATCGGGCACTCCGTGATCCGGCCAGGCGGTGAACTGCAGCTGCTTGATCTCGCGCCGATCGTTGAAGCCCTGCCGGCACAGCTGGAATGTCCGGATGCTGTAGGTGGCCAGCTCCTGGGTCTCCGTGATGGTCACAAAGATCTGGCCATAGGTCTCGGTGCCCCGCGTGGGCCAGTACTGATCGCACTTGATGCGCGTCCTCTCCTCCAGCCGCGTCATCATCACAATCGTCGCGGTCTTTAGCTCCCAGCACATTCGCCAAAAGTCCACAAAGGTCTCCTGCAGCGGTCCTTGGGTGGCCACATAGGCATTGTGCTTCCGATAGCCATCGCAGTAGTTGGCATTGATGTAATCCGACCCGGATACACCCTCCACTGGCGGCAATTGGACGCGGGAATGATCGTAGGCGGTGACATTGGCATAACGATTCTTGGATTTATTATGCTCCAGATTGGAGTTATCCCAGGTGAACTGCTGACCCGGCTCAATGCTCTCGTACTCCTGCGAGAACTTCTGATTGTCGTTGGACTTCAAGCGTTCGATGTGGTTGGCGAACTCCGAAATGGGAATGGGCGGATGGCTGATCATGCCGGGTGTCTGGAAGTTGAGACGCCTCATGTCCACGGGATCGCTGGGCGTGGGTCCTGCTCCTAAGTCAGCAGCCATCAAAGGTCGGGTAACAGCCGCCTGATCCGGAGTCTTGCAGGGCTGACGGCGACGCTTGACCACACAGAGAACAATCAGAGCGGTGGACACGATGAAGGTGGACACCATCAGGGGCAGCACGACCCAGAGGATCTCGGGTTCATCCTTATTCCGATTCACCGACACCTCCGGCTCGGCGGGCCAATTGGGATCCGGGCGATGGGGTCGCTCGCCAGGCGGAGCCTCCCTCATATCCAGCGACAGGAACTCGGAGAAGGGACTCGACGTATAGAGATGCTTCTGCGGCGTATCCACCACTGCCCGCACAAAGATGCGATAGCGCTTCTCGCGCTCCAGCTTGCGATTCGTGAAGTTGTGATAGTCATCACCCGATCCCAAATGAAAGGTGAAGGGTATCGAACGCTGCGGGAACTTGGCCGCAATGTAGGGGGCATTGGGTCGCTCCGGTTTGTTTCTCCCAGGCAAAAGGTCATCGGTGAGGAACTGATCGGGTATCTTGTGCAGATTGGACTTGTCCTCAGGAACCACCACCAAATAATAGTGCGAAATGGGTCCATATTCCTCGGAGGCCTGTGGCAATATAACCAGAATCTCTTCGCCATTCACCACGCCATAGAAATCCGGCTTGACCATGGGTTGAGGGGCAGCCATCTGAGTCGTCACGGTGATCTTAGTCGGCGGGCGGTAAGAATAATCCGATGGAATGGCGCTCACATTTACATTATAAGTGGTAAACGGACTCAGTTCGTTGATCGTGTGGGTTTTCACATAGTGCTTCAGTATGATCTCCCTCTTTGGAACAATCTGGGTCTGCGAGAAGCCTTGCGAGTCCACAAACACCTTCATGGCATCGAAGCTGATCTTGTAGTTAACCGGAGTCAGTCGAATGGGTGGCGACCAACTGAGGGTCATGGAATGCGTGCTGACATCGTGAGCCCTAAGATTTAATGGCACATCCTCCGGTTTAATGCGCACCGTTACTTTCTCACTGAGACGTCCCAATCCGTTCTTAAACCTCGCCGCAATGGCCACCGCATATTGGGCAAACTTCTCCAGATTCACCAGATCAGCGGATTCCGTGAGTCCCACCGTTTTTGTCTGCCAATCGTCCAGATCCTCGACAGCGGTCATCGTGTAGAAGATCTTGTAGCCCAGCAATTTGCCGCGACTCGTCACCGGTTCCCACCAAATCTCCGCCGTCTGCTCCGAGGTGGCCTCCGCCTGCAGGGACATCGGAGCTCGGCCCATGTCGCGCTCCGTCTCCACGATCATTTTTTCACTAAAGGGACCAGCTCCCTGTTTTGTGTAGGCCCTCACTCGAAAGATGTACTCGGTGTTCTCCTCCAGATTCGTAAAAACAGCCTTGCGCAGCGTCATATTCCTCTCGGATCCCAGGCCATGATCGATCTTCTTGTGGAACTGCACGTCGTAGCGGGTGATTATGCCATTCCGGTGCTCCCTGGTCGGTGGATCCCAGGTGACGCACAGCACGTCGGGAGTTTGGAATCGAATGGTGATATTCGAGGGCGGTCCACCGGGTGTTCCTTCGGGTGTCTGGAATATTTTCACCGTCTCCTGACCGATGCCGATGTGATTGCTGCCCGCCACCCGAAATTCGTACTCCACTCCGCGCTCCAGATTGTCGAAACGTTTCTTGGTCATCTGCGGTCCCGACAGCATCTCCTCCTTGAGGTTCTGATCCTTGACGCCCCAGCGTAGTCGGTAGCCCCTCAGTTCGCCATAGGTTTGCGCCGGACGCTCCCACTCCAGTTCGATGGACACAATTGGTTCCCGCTCCATGATCTTCAGACTCACCGTTGGCCGAACTGGAACTCCGCCGGGGGTTTTCACCACAATCGCTGCACTGCGGTCGCCATCGCCTTTGCGGGTCAATGCGGCCACCTGGATGGAGTACTTGGTGTCCGGCTGCAAACCGGTAACATTGAACTCCAGTGTATCCACCACATCGAATTTGAAGGGTTCATTGAGGAAGCCCTTGCCCTGGGAATTCAAGAATTTAATGATATCAAGGATTAAATTCTTAAGAAAACGGATATTTAAACTAAACTATAGTACTACTTATATAAAAGAGCAACGTTAAAAAAGGGAAGTTTAAATGGTATGAAAAACGGTTTGATTTGTAAATCTAAAAACAAAAACCGAAATTCGGAAATAATTCAAAGGTGCTAACTAAGTTTTTAAACCTTAAAATTTTGGAATATTTAGTTTAGCAATTTTAGTTAATATTTCCTAGTTAACAGGTTAAAAACTCACCTCATCGCGCAGCTCCTGGGCATGAATGTGATAGCCACGGATGATACCATTGCGGTCCTTTTCGAGTGGCGGTTTCCAGCTGACGTGGATCGATGTGGAGTTCAAAGGCGTGGCCTTGACATCTTGCGGATCGCCGGGCACTAAAGGCGACGCCGAAGAAAATTGCAATTAGATAGGGGTACTCACAATTGCGAAAACAGGAGATATTCATAATAAACAATAGCTTAACTTATCTCCTAAGGTGACTAACAATAACTTACTTAACTCTGTAATTCATGTTTTATTATCTTTAGTATACAGACCGAAAACTAAGGCATCTATTACTAAGTTCTTACAGCCTATGAGTAATACATACACAAGAATATAGGTTGATAGTACAGAACCAGAACAAATCTAGTTCCAAGTCAATGCCATCACCACATCACAGACAAAAACAGATTAAAGGTAAAATAAAATTCGGAACTGGAGGAACCAAACAACCAAAGTGCTGCTTAGGTGCTATATAGGTGGTATATGGAAGGGGTTGCTCAATGGGTGCTCAAAACTTAATTGTAGGTGCAGTTTATACCTTGATATAGTATTATTGTATACATAGTATAGACCATTACTTATAGAGTATGGTGGCAAAAAAGTACACAAAAAATGTGGGCTATCGTAAACACTGGGATTTCGATGTCCATCTCGTTTTACTTAGCAAAAACAAACATGTAAGCATTCAAAAAGTGGTTACTTGGTTGTGTGCAAAAAACATACATTGGTAAATCAAAAATTAGTTTTTTATATATAGTCTATACACATATGCTGCTTATTCAGGAGCATTAAAAATCCTTGCCGACCTCTTAAATGGTTTGGTAAGTTTTTCAAAAAAATGTCGAAATAGAGAAACATATCAAAAAACAAAAGAGATGTGATTCTTTTTAGTTATCGGTCAAATGTTTCTGGACCAATTCAAAAATATGTTTTTTTGGGAAAAAGATTGTGGGTATAGAAATAGAGATGTATAGAATAGTATAGATAGTAATTTGCTATAGGGCATTCTTATTCATAGTACATAGTCAACCATTAAATATACTCACTCTTTTTCTCTAAATAGTTTTAAAATGTTTTATTTGTATATATATTTATAAACCACCATCCATTAAAGGTTGCGTTCAAAATTCAAATTTCGCAATAATTTCATATTCACATCAAAAAAGTTTCAAAAAGATTTTTGTTTTTTTGGTATTTTTGGTTTTTTTTTTCCATTTTGATTTGCATTCAAAAAAAGGTGCACGAAACAGAGCAATTGGTGCAAGGTGCGAGTGGCCAAGCAAAGTTATTTGGTTTTGTTTTAATAGTATATGGAAAAAGATATAAAATATAGGTATTTAGTTTACAGTATACAGTTCCAAAAAGGGTTACTAGTGCACAAAAATAGTTGAAATCCAGAAAAGGAAAGGTGAACAAATAAAGATGGAAAACATGGTACAAAATCTACATATTTGTTGGCACACCGCTTTGATACTGTACAGTGTTTTTATGATTTTTAAATTTATTTTGATTTTTTTTTCAAAATTATGTGGTAGTTTGTAGATTTAAAAAACACCCAATTAGAAAAGTAATCTGTTAACTTAACAATTAACTTACCTTACTTTATTTTAAATAATGTGACAATAATTTATAATACCCTAAAATACTTGTTATTAACTATTTACTACTTATTATTTGATTTAAGGTGGTATTGGAAGAGGGATCTGTTCCCCCCAATATATTAATTTAAATTATTCTGTATTATTTTTTTTCATTTTAAAATGCCTTAAACTAATGTCTCACATTGGATTTTGATTATTTTTTTACATATACTACTCATTAATAATAATTCGCTGCCGAGCGGTTCCTTGCCCTGACTCATTGCATTTGGGTTCATTAAAAATGTTAAATAAATGCATAATACAAATTATTCAAATGCAACTGGCAGCGCAAAAATGTTAAATTATGCTTCATTAGTGTCCTGCAGCCTGGCAGCTCATCTGCTTAACTTTTTCAGCCGAAAGCAGATGGAAGGGGTCAAATGCTGTAGTTTTGTCTTATTTTTTGTCATTTCACATCCATTCAGGGCAGGTGAGAAACCTGAACACACACACTCACACATCAGTGCACTAAAAATATAAAATAATTAAAATGCTACCGTAGAAGTGTTCTCTATTTTGTATTTCTTTTTCCCCGTGCTCCTTTCTGTGCTGAATGGAACAAACGAAGCAAGGAGCGCGTGCTAAGCTTCCAATGCTCGAGGTGCTCATTTTTTAACTTTATTTCTTTTTTATTTTATTGTATGCATATATATATGGTATGTTTTATTTTTTGTATATATATTTTTTGGTGTATACGTGGGCAGGACGTGTGCGGGAGTGCGACTGTCTGGGTGCACAAAGGGGAATCTGCTTGCTTTACGAATCTCTACCAGACCCAGACGAGCAATTCGACGCGGGCGGAGGAATGAAAAGCAAGTGCCCAGCTTTAGACAGGTGAAATGCATTTGCATTTGTGCTGTGGCAGCTAACAAGCGCATCACATCATAACGAAATACGCTCCCGACATACGAAACACAAAAATTAGTAGAAAAAGACAAGTGAAGAATGCCATAGTCGAGAGTTCCGACCATTGAATACCTGGTACTCAGTAGAAATCATATTAAATACTGTAAAATAACAGTCTTTTAAGTGTTGTTAAGTTTTAAGATACGCGAATTCTTAAGTATTTTGATTTTGGCTCTTAATCAGAATTATATCTATCTAATGTCTGAAGAGTTTACTATTACCTGTTGCAACATTTTTAACGAATGCAATATTATCTTAATGATTCCTTTGAGTACAGGGTATAAAAATTAGTATAAAAAGAAAACAGCAGAAAGGGCAGATACAGTACATAGTACATAAAGTACTGCCATGTGCTGACCCTTTAATGCTGGCCCAGATGCTTCCACTGCAGCTTGTGAGCCGCTGGCTACAAGTGCGATGGAAGGAAATGAAAGGAAGGGGAGTTCGGTTTGAGATATGTGGCCGCTTGCCTCTGGTTATGCCAAATTGAGTACAATTAAAACGAAATTCAAGTCAGTCACAGATAGCTCAATGGCATTGCGGTGCTTTGGTGCTGTTTTTGCTGCTGCTGGGTTGTGCACAGAGAGAAAAAATGGATTGATTTGATATTCAGATGGATTTTGTGTCTGAGAAATATTGTATTACGTAGCCAACTAGTTAAACAGCTGGTAAAGACTAAATTAATTATTTTTAATTAGTATTAGGAATTTAAAAAAATGTGTATATTTTTTTAGATCTTAAAATCTATAAATGTAACTATTGATACTAATGCAGAAACTCGACTTTTAAATTGATTTCACAGAAGAATGGTAATATATCTTTTCAATGGTATTTATTGTTTTGTTATAATACCGAACCCATGATTTTTTCTCTCTGTGCTGCCCTGCATGCGATTGTAAATATCCTGCAGAAAACATTCACTCATTTACGGGTCCTTCTAATTCGCATTGTGTGTGTGCCTGTGCATAAGGTGCGGTGCTATCGGTGCTGCAGACTTAATGCTAAGCTTATTATAACATCTAGAGTGAGCTAAAAGATGCCAGGAGCGTGTCACAATGAGAGAGAGAGAGAGAGCGAGTGAGACGTACACTAAGGTGCTTAACAATAAGTACATTTAATTTACAGTGCTTAGCCAAAATAAAACGAAGTGAATGGGCCACCACACTCAGGTGGTGTTGAGCTCTTAAAACACACAAATTGAGTAGGTACTTGATAAAGAAAACTGTTTTCTGTTGAACAAGCAAGTTAACAGCTAACAAGCAAATGAAGGTAGGTTAAAACGTTGTTTGAATGTATGTGAGGATTTTTTATTGAATGGAATTTATGAGTGAGAACGAATTATAAGGATTCTATAAATGTATTTGGGTCAAGGGTGTTTGTTTAACTGAATCAAATAGGAAACCCCATTCAGTTATAGGATAAACGGATTGATGGCTAGAGGTTTTGGTCTTGATAAAAGTAATATTATAGTATTTGTGAAATGGATATAAATTAACTGTTATTCACAGCGCCTTTATAGAACCAAAACCATTTTCAATCGGACAAAAACTCATGAGGGAAGCGGGGAAAAGTGCAAATATGCAAATGTGTTAACTGTGCAAACATGCAGGTGATTGCAAATAAAACTTAATAAAATGGGTCAACAAAACAAAATACACAAAATTATGTGCGTAAATAAAAAATTCGGTTAATTTTGTGCAGAAATCAATTTAAGGATTTGTCATTTGCTGTGCTGTGCTGCGTTCGTTATTTGCATAGCAATAAACAAAAAACAAAAATCCATTTAAAAACGTGCGACATTGCGGGGCTTAAGGGGCATTCGTGGTGGGATGTGTGGAGCTTCACTGGTGACAAAAGTGCAAAAACCGTGTGCCAAAAACCAAACAGATAGGGGCAGAGCTGTACTGTAAGGGCTCAAAAATTATAGTACACCGAGCTTTTGTAAACGTTATTAAATATGTATGCATTTATGTAAATATCACACATGTAGATGTATTGGCAAAGGTGTGTTTGCAGGTGAGCGCCAACTGAGAAAAAAATAATAAATAAATAGAGCGAAACATTTTGCGCTATTTGCTTTGGGTAAACATTTGAATACAAAAAATAAGTAAAATGTGCGGGAAATTTATTGGGTTCAGGAACGGGGCTATTATGGTTATATCCCCTGCTTAGGTTCGACCATGGGTTATGTTTACATTTATAATTGCATACATTTAATTATGCAAATAATTAAATAAAATATTTAATGCAAACAACCTAAAATCAAATTTGTGTATTGGTTTTGGGAATTAGGGTCGTGTGTATAGGTTGTGCTTACAAAAACTATATGAAAATGCCAAAAATACAAAAAGATTACATTGAGTTCATGGTGATTTTTGGTGCTATACAAATTACCACAAACAATTGATGCATTATATTCAAAAATATTTAATTATAAAATTCGATTCTTTATTTATATTTAGAGATATATCTGGGTGTTGTGCATTTCTCGAGACGATTGCGAGTCAAGAAGTAAAAAGAACAAAAATATTGTTGCTTGCATATAGTACACAATACATAGGAGTTCTTCTAAAAAGAGATATTTTCTTTTTTTCATAAGAGATTTTGTGCAAAAAAGTAGTCAAAAATTGCGCCAAAAAATATGCAATTTTATAGTGCCAATACGAAAATTTTGTAGATGTTTTAAAATTTCATTTGAATATACAAACGAATTTCCACAAATGAAAAAGGAAAGTAAATTGAAAAACATGATAAAACCAAAACTAAATAATATGATAGGTGGTAAGAGACAGCGAGTAAATTTCTCTTAACATTAAAAATTGTATAATCAATTGATTCCTATCGATCGAATATAACAGGAATTTGTTATTTTTTAGAATATTCTTAAGTAGGGAACAGATCAGACCAGCTGAAAAAGCCTGGAGGGCTAAAAGTATAAACATAACATTTTTTTAGAAACCATAACTGTTGGATTTAACTATTTTATATTGTTTCGGACAGACTTTTGAAGTTTCAAGAAAAATAAAAATACTACAAATAAAAAGGTTAGCTGTTTTCAAAACGATCGTTCACAGCTAATTCGGTTATAAAGATAAATATTTGTAAACAGAAAAAATATATAGATATTTGGATGAATATCAGATAACGCTCCATAGTGCTTCGCCGCTCCTGTGGTGAATGCTCCCGATATCAAAATTCAAAAATTGTACAAAATACGTTCGATTAGTTTCAGGTTGATATTTTTTTCCAGGGAATGATAATAAAACATAACTTAGGATGAGTGTAAAACGAAGAGTAAAAACGTAATTGATAAATGGTAAATAAGTAAATTATAATAGGGAAACGAAACATTTCGATAGGACTTACGCATAGGTAAGATCGTTATTGGCATACATACCATCCTCTTGGGTTCGCAATATGATCGGATGGGATCGCGGCCCATCGCCGACGGAGGTGCCGGCCAGTACCCAGATTTTGTACTCGGTCCAGCGCTTCAGCTCGTCGAGGACAATGCTGGTCATATTGAGGGTCATTGTGGTGGCCTCGTCGTCTTCGCGACCCACCTCCACGAAGAAGACCTTATAGTATATGATCCGACCGTTCGATCGTTCGACGGGCGGCGGCAGCCAGTTAAGCGATATCGTCGTCGAGCTGGTGGCTATGGCGGTGATATTTCGAGGCGGTGCACCTGGTACTAATTACATAGATGGGAACGGAACGTATTTGTGTGTGCATTGATTTTTTTTTTTTTTGGTTGGTTTGTTGGTTGGTTGGGTTTATTGGGTTTTCATTGTTGTTGATGCATAGCCATGGTTTTTGGATATGAGAGTTGGTTTTTCATAGCGTTCAGCAATTAGCGCAGAGAATACAAAAA
Organism: Drosophila takahashii; assembly: GCF_030179915.1. Lineage (NCBI taxonomy): Eukaryota > Metazoa > Arthropoda > Insecta > Diptera > Drosophilidae > Drosophila > Drosophila takahashii. Next base: position 8,885,991 of record NC_091678.1, on the reverse strand, counting down.
TATTGTTGTCAACCGAAAATAAAATGGATAACATGAAATGAAAAAGCCGTAAAGCGAAATAAAATTAAAATCAAATCGAATAACATGGTTTTATATAGGCATAAAAATATATAGAAATAAATGTAAATATCAAGACATAGATCCAATGGTTTATGCAAATAATGTTGACTCCTTTTTGCGTTCGTCAATAATTTGTGCATATTTTTTGGTAACGACTTTTTGAGCTGAAAATTAGTTCCCAACTATCTACTGTAGAAGCATACCCATCATCATGCTTAGCTTAGAAAAACTATAAATAAATGTAACTAAACATTCACACAACATTTACATACACACGAAAAGACATTAATTTGCATAAACCATGGGAATTTTGCATACTTTAAGTACATATAGAGAAGGAAAATTAATAAACTACAAAACTCAAGGGTAATAAAAGTGCGAAAAAAGTTTAAAGGCAGAATAGCTAATGTACCGCAAGGTACCATTAAAATAGGACTACAAAGTAATTAAGAAACTAGTAATTTTTGCAATATTCAGCAGGAAGCAACTCAAACTTCAAGTCAGGCTCTAAGCTACGAACAGACCCAAAATAACTTTGTGGCTTGTCTTTATTGCAACCGTCTGAGCCACAATAAGTGCCGTGGCACAGACAATCATTTACATTTTAATTATGCGAATATGCAAAACGTGCAAATATGGAAACCAAAAGTGATATTTATGCCACTGCCGAGAACTTTGCACTTCCGGCATTTGTCTTCGCGCCGGTCTATTAAAATATCATTCAAAATCAATTTTCTAGACACTAGACACCGATGCAGCAGACAGAACAGAGGAAGAAGTTAAGGAATTTTCGGTTTTTGGTTTTGTGGTCTCGGTGCTTCCACTAGTGCAAAGTGCGAAGTGCAGAGTGCAGTGTGCAAAGTGCATTAGGAATTTTGGCACTTAAATAGTGGTCTAAAGTTGGAAATTGTTTGGGCATAATTTACATGATTTAACACTCAGGGAGCCACAAATGATAAATGGAATATAATCGAGCGATGCAAAACACACAAATTCAAATATGCATTCCGTAATAGGTAGTTTGGTTTTCGTTTTTTTTTCATTTTTGATTCTTTCTTCCAATATTTTGCATTACATTATCGTGCAATTTGCTTTTGAACTTAAACTGAAGAGGTGTTTTTGGTTTGGAAATGTTGTTGGTCGATTGCGTTTGATGTTTATGGTTTAATCCTGTGTGTGATGTGGATTGTGGACTGTTGGCTATTTTGTTCAGTGAATTTTGGTCTTTAATTGGATTAGTTCAACAGATCGCAGTGATTTTAAAATATTTTACCAATTTAAATACACAGAATAAATCTGATTTATTTATTAAATTATGAAAGCGATCTTTTGAACTCTATATTTATATTTATTTGTTATGTATTATGTGTGTAATGCTAAAGGTCTTATATGTGTAATCTATGTATCAGTGTCTTTTTGTACATACTAACTAATAAAATCTTTAGCTATCCGTTTGTTGAGTATATAATCTAAGGAACTAAATCTTAGGGCTAACTTGCAAGTAACAAGAACGATCACATGTCAAACAATATGTATATATATATATATCGATATAGGTATTTGTAGTCAAGATATAAGTGGTTAAGTGCATAAAACTCACTGCACTCGGGAAACACTCATCCGATATCATTTATTCATTACATTCGCTCACACTTTACCTGTTTCCACGAAGGCACAACTCAATAGAATGTAATTTCGCACTCAGACATTTAATGGTTTGGGTAACTGAATAATCAACTACATGTTTATGGACGACACATGTTCATGTATCGGGGTTAATTTATCATATAGTATAGTATATATATAGAGAGTATGTGGATTTGTATTGAAATCAATCAGTTTCTCGTTGTACTTAAGCCTATGGAAACTTGTACTTGTCTACGGCGGTTTGAGCTAACTTAAAGAGGTTATAGAATTCGATGGCGGACTGGCCAACTTACCATATTGCTTGGTGCGAACCGGAATCTGCGGTGTGGTGGCCCCCTCGCCCCGTTGTGACCTTGCAGCCAGCCAGATATAGTACAGGGTATCGGGATACAGACCATCAAGGGTATAGGCCTCCGAGTTCGAAATGCGTCTATTAAAGCAAAGGATTTAGTTCTGGAATTCCATATCTTTAATGTACAATCCCAAACTCACTTGTGATGGACCAGATTGGCGTATGTGTCATTCCAGTAGAGCTCGTAATGAACGATATTCTCGCTGGAATGCGTCGGCTTGGTCCATTGCAGTGTTACTGCGGTCTCGCCGATATCGGTTGCCCGGAAATTGCTCGGTTGCGATGGCACACCTTTGTAGACATATCCGTATTTCATATTCCATGAGTTTTGGGGGAGGATTTCGGGTTGTATTCGCCCGTTTGGGAATTGCATTTGGTTTTTGGTTTGGTAATAATGAAACGGAAATTACGGAAATTAAATAAAATACAAACAAATCAATGTGGGCATGCCATTTGTTTGTATGCCGATGGATCCGACCGATAGCGATTGCGATTCCGATTCGGTTTCCAATTCAAAATGCTGCATGATATTGATGAGGTGACACACGCACAGCAATCGCTGCATCAGCATTTTGAATTCGTATTGGTTTTTGCATGAAATTGATTGAGATGTGTCCATCTATACAGCCATCGAAACAACCAAACCCACCCCATACCATGTTTGAATATTTCAGCGCCAACCACAAAAACCAGATGGGGGGTGGCGAAAATACCCGGAGAGAGAAAATGATTATCAATTTTCAAATTATTTCTGCTCCCCAGGGGACCCGAAGAACCTGTCATCGCTTTGAAGTTTTACGGTTTAATGAATAAACCGAAATCATTTTTCCAACTGCCAAGTGGCTGTTCATATACCTATATATGTTTACTGGAAACATCTATTGGCTTAAAGAGTTAGACGGTTTAAGCTTCTCAACTTTACGGGCCACAAAGACAAGAGTCACGTCTGACCCGAAATGCAAGTGGACATTTTGCAGTTTACTTAACCCCAAGTAATAAGTCTGCGCAGTTCAAAGTTTAACCTCTGTTTTGTTAGTTATTGTCCCTGTTAAAGCTCCTTAAGATGGCCACAAACAGCAGTAAGTCAGTCCACCCGACACGCCCCCACTTAAGCGCCTAAAATACACTCGGTCAAATGCATTTGCATCCAATATATCCAATGATTGCAGCAAGTTAATGAATATCTGCCGGACATGTTCGGTTCGTTCGGTGTTTGTGCTCTCGTACAGAGATAAATATTTCATTGAACGGACACACGTTTCGCCTGACATTTTGTATTATAATTAAATAATTGGTGTGATCTATGTGGGCCGATTGAGTTGAGCAATTAAATTGCAAAATGTCCTCCATTCAAAATGCAACGTTAGTCGGTGCGTGTGTGCTGTGTGTGTTTCATGGGCCTAATTGAAGCTGATTGCCCAATCAATTTGGCTTAGCTTACCTTGCTGGGCCTTCACTTGGACCGGCGTGGACATGGGACCGGCTCCCATCGAGGTGTAGGCCTGAACCCGCACCGTATAGATGGCGTGGGGCGTCAGCTCCGAAACTGTGGTCAGCTCGCTATTGTCCACCATCTGCGAGTTCCAAGAGGCCTCCGGTTGATTCGAGTTGGTCGTGTAGTACACCTTGTAGCCCTGTTTTTTATCGGGAAAAAATGTTATGTTAAAAAGGGGTTATAAGGCGGAGAGAAAATATATCTATAGTAAGAAAAACCATATCAAAATTCATGTTATAATATAATGTAAATCATAATATTACATAATTAATATTCACGGAAAATATACTCCTTTCTAGAATTTCGCATATTTTCAGAAGTATTTTTATTGGTTTTTATAGTACCATTACATTATTCATGAATGAATTTTGTTTTAAAATAATAAAAATAATTCTGGTAGATTTTTCTAGATCTTAAACATTGGTAATTTTTGTAATCATTAAAAATAATATAAATTATCCTTTTTTATTTAAAAGGAGTTTATAAATTAGAATTTTAAATTTACGTTTTGAGCTACGTTTAACAGATTTAAAAAGAAAGAAAACAGCAGTATTGGATTACTGAAAGCCATTTAATATCTGAAATCCAAATCCGATTTTCACCTTTCATTAACTGATAAACCGAAAATGATATATGGCTGCTGGCCAGAGATTTGCGGACCTCGAAGGCCCCGGCAAACACAGCCCGCCACGCCGGAGACCAGGGAGACCACAACGATTGCCGACTCGGAATGGAGACCTGTGGACAGGTGTCCAGGATTTGCATACGAACGTTCATTCGTGTGCCCCCGGAACATGGCCAAAGGCATTTTGCCAATTTCCCTTCGACGGGCCCCTCCATTCCACTCAACTCCATCGGACTGACGTGACAAAGTGCGTTGGTGGTCGGAGCCTTCGGACTTCGGGTGGCGGATTCCCATTCCGATTCCTATTCCGGGTCTCCCTGTGTGCCCGGGCTCCGGATCTTATCGTTTAATATGCGCACTTGATGCCAGGTACTTACGGTCACTTGTCCATTGGGCGTCTCTGGTGGTTCCCAAGTAATAACCATCGTGGACGAGCTCAGCGTGCGCACTTGGACATTACGTGGTGCACTTTCCATTTCTGCAGGCGAAAGGGGGAGGAAACAGAGGGGAAATGGGTAATATTAGCATTGTCCTGGCAAAGATTGGGCATATAACAATGGGTAGTTGAGTACAGTTCAGCACAGTGGTGATTCAAGAGGCTAAACGAATTTCGAAAATGGATTGCACCCCAGAAAAGACCGGCTTACGAGAAATTATGGTTATTCGGCCCACTAAATTAAAGGGACTGAGCAAGTTTAGTTGATAATTACTATTAAATGCATTTCCTTAATTATTATAATATGTTCTGCTTATAAAACCTGCAGTAATTTATCTTTTTGGTATTTAATTATAATTTCTGCTGGCTGTAAATAATAAATGATTTTAAAATATGCTTCCCACCGCACTCTCTTCTCCGCCAGAAATCATAAATATGCAAGTTTGCCAAATGATTTTCTGGGGCGAATTCCACAGGACGACAAACAAATGCCATTATCGAGAAACTAGTGAGGCCAAAAAAAAGGGGAGGGAGGCATTAGGGCATCGCAAATGTTTTGCAAAGCAAACAATCCCCATCCATCACAATTTGTTTTTCCAATGAACGGTCGGTTGTTGTAGCTTTAGCTCCTGTTTCGGCTTCTGCTGCTGGAGATGCGTATTTCATGTCGTTTCATGGTCGCAGGAATGGATTCAGATGGGAAAGGGGCAGTGGGGGATCTGCATTTCCGGGAAAATTGAGGAAATTGTTATGGCGCGTTGAAGCCTAGCGGCTGTTATAGCGAGAATTTTGCATTTATAAACTGATTTCTGTGTGACTGCCCCACCCCCTTTCAGCTATTCGTCATGCATTTGCATTGGTCCGAAAATTTGTCGGTCAACTGCATTGTCAGCCGCGAAATCATCGGTGTCTGAATTTTCTGGCACCCCAAAAACCCCGAACAAAAGAAGGAAAAATACCCCCCCGTCATGAATGGCAATTAGTGGTACATTCCACCGTCACTCAATTTTCTCTATGTGTGATGCGATATGGGGGGGAGGTATGTACGTAAGCGATTCGTAAACCGATTGGTTAATGGCCAATCAATAAATTCCAATTTCTCACAATTTTACTGCAATATCCACAAACGGTGCAGCAGAGCAGCAGTTTTATCCACAATTTATATCGCAGTCATCTCATCTGTTACCCAATGGGTGTGTGTGTGTGTGTTGGCCTGGTCCATTGCTTGTTATAGCCAAGATTTGCATGCAGCTCGCACACACCGATTCACCAATAGATTCGGGCAAAAATTTCCTCTTAACCCTTGTGAAAGTGGATGTGTGAGTGGAGGAGCAGAGCAGGATGCAGAGCATCACGTAAGCTGCATTTAAGGGCATATACATTACATACGGATACGCTCCATTAATATGTATCCTTGCATGCCTGCGCACACGCCTACTCCTTATAGAACCAGCACATAGCACTAAATCGTAGCCCCCATATCCTTTGCCCATCTCCACCCACACAAGGATTCGAGGCAGGAGCATGTGCATGGGCCATATATCTGATTACTTGACGAAAGGATATGCTCAAGACTTGTTCAAGGCGCCTCAGCCCCAACACTTAAAATGTGGGTTTTGATTACTGCCCCTCGAAAACAGTTTCCGTCCTCAAACGTTTTCACAAACATTAATGAGTAGGTTGGCCGAATGCAGGAGGAGCTTCTTTTACTAATTAACTGCTTCGTTGGGCCTTTAAAACGAGCTATTCGATACAACTAACTAAAAAGGTGTCAATACTGGGGGAAATTTATTCTTTTTATTGCCAGTGACTATGTTAAATATGAAACCTTTAAAAATGTGGCCTTCAAAAGTGAGGTAAAGTATTAAATAAATAAATATTGTACTTAATTTTTAATAAACCTGAATACATTATAATATATTCCGGAATTATTTTACTTTCATATCTATTGAGTGAAAAGAGTATTAGCATCTGTTTTCTCGGACACAGATGCCTGGGATGACATCACCTTGGGTTTGCCCCCCTTTTCAGTTAATGTACTCATCTCCCTTGTAGTGCAATATTACCAACCATAAAGAAAGCTGAGGATTATCCACTTGGCTCATCTGCTACCTAAGCCAGTGACACGTGTTAAGCATTGCGTTGACCTGCTGATGCCACTCCTGCGGGAAAACGGAGCCCAGCAGCCCAGGAGCCCAGCTTTAACCGCCCATAAACGTTGCTATCGAAATATTATTTCGAAACGATATTGGGCAAGCGATAAGCATAATTGCGGCAATAAAAGTTTTCAACTTTTGTACGACACGCTCTTTGGATCTGCTACTGAAACTGCAAATGCAGCTGCTGCTGTTGTGTGGCAAATGGAAATGAACGAATAAGGGAATACCCTATTTTAAGGGGTTTATTTGATATCAAGGAGAACAGTAAATAGCATATATTTTCTATAGAAAAAAAGAACAGTAACTTTAGCATAAAAATAATTAATTATTTTTTAAAGATCAAGTTATTCATAGCATTTTGATATGATTGAAGAGTATGTTAATCTTATTTTACAATATTTGTTTAAAAAATACTAAGTTTGGTATTTTAAAAGATTGTTTTTATAACGTTTATGAAATGATAAAATATCAAATTGATATGTTTGAATCGTAAATTTGACATTAATCATATCGGCTTCTTATTCATATGAAATAAAGTAGAAATTACCCTATTTCATATAGATTTGTTTGTATACATATTTTCTTTAATCTTTGTTTCTGCATTATATATTATATAGGGTTCCTAACTGTTGATAAAAGCTATCATACCCTAAGAAAGGGCACCGGAAAGGCAGAAGTGACCGGAAAGGCATGTCAGACAAGCGCACGCTTACGCGGGAATTGCCAGGGCTAAAACAGCGTTGCATGCACCCAACATCCAAACGAACGCATAACAATGCAAACTTTATGGGATGTTTCGGGGGGGATGACGGGGGATGGAGCACAGAGGATTGAGGATATGCCCCACCCACTCACATACGTCAGGATAGCGCGCCAGGATTCGTGGCTCTGGATCGCAGCTGCGTATGCAACGATTTTTTAACATTGCATTTACCTTTGATTCTATCTAGCTACTTGTTATTCCGCTTTCTTTACTTCCTTTTTCATTTCTTTTCCTATTTTACCCTTTTCACATTTTTCGACTACGGATTTTGTGCTGCTCAACAATTGTTATTGAAATTGTTTTGGCAATTTTTTGGCCAACCATAAAATTTTGTTTGCCAAGGATACTTACTTGTGCCACCGAATGAGAAATCGCCTGAGAGGGCAAACGCATGTGAGAAGAAAAGAGAGAGGGAAAGGACGAATAGACATTTTCAAGAAGGGTTAGTACGATTGCCGACATAATGGACCAAGGAAAATAAAAACGGATCTAAGTGTATTCTAAATTCAAAATGAAATTGGTTAAAAATCCTTTTTGTGCAGCATGTGAAAAGAAGGCAGCAGTTAGTTAAATGTCCTCCAAAAAACAGGGGCAGCTGTAGGGATACTCACTTGTCTCACCGGTGGTACAAGTCGCCGGAGCCGAAGGCGGTCCACGTCCAATATTGTTCACCGCTATCACGTAGAACTCGTACTCGGTGTAGGGACTCAGGGCACGGACCACATAGTACATGGTGATGATGCCGCTTATCTCGCTGAAGGCCTGATTGGCGTTCTTCGGCTTGTACTGGATCACGTAATACTGCAAGTCCTCGGGACCCTTGTACGACCACTCCAGACGCACCGAAGTGGCGGTCACCTCGGAGATTTGCACATCGGTGGGTGCGGTGGGCAGGGCTAATAAATGATTTAAAAACATTTTATAAAAATATTTCATATTTATAATGATCTTAACTTACATTGCACTTTAACCACCGAAACCGAATCGATTTGGCCCAGTGTGGAGGCAGCTATGCAAGTGTAGTTGGCGCTCTCTTGGATGTTAATCAATTGCAGGACATTTCGACCGATTGGCATCTCATTCTCGGGAGTTAGATCTTCAGAGCCTACAATAAAATGTTATATTTTAGATTTATTAGATTTAATCATTATATCATTATAACCTACCCTTCATCCACTTGACATGTGGCATGGGTGAGCCGACGGCAATGCAGGAAAGATTCAGATTGGAGCCCAGCATCACCTCGCTAATTGTCTCTGGTGGGCGGGAGAAAGTGGGCGGAACACGACGGACTTTCACATACAAATTGGTCGATTTCGAGTGCTCAGTGCCAACCGAATTCTCGGCCACACATTCGTATTTGCCCTGATCCTCCTCGCGACTGTTTTCTATTTGCAGGAAACCTGGAAGAAAGGAGGTGAAAATGTAATATTAATATTTAATTTATTTAGATCTTTATAATTTTCAAGTTTCTTAAATGCATGTGCTTATTGGTGGTTTACCTGTAAACAGATTGTACAGAGCAGCTGCTATATTATTAGCTTTTACCTGAACCGTGGGTTATAACTACCTAGGATTATAATACCTCTTTCCATACCAATTGGTTTCTTAACCCTTTGAATGCATCTGCTTTAGTAACTACCTAAAGTATTCCCATTTACTACCTGACCTCCCATATAAGAAACAGTTCCTTGAGCAAGGAAATCAGTACCAATCTCGCAATTGACAAGAACACATCCTGAAAATGTTTAACCTTTTCATAATAACCAGCCTGCTATATCTTGTGGATGGCACATCCTATTTGACCACCAATAGCCACATCGAGATGCCAATATACCAGAAACGCCCTTTGAGCGAACAAATGGAGATGATTGATATCCTGGATTTGGGTGACCGACCGAGACGACAGGCGCAGCCCAATATACACAATTCGGCTTCGAAATTCCTGCTGGAAGTGTACAATGAGATTAGCGAGGACCAGGAACCCCAAGAAGTTCTGCATCAACGCCACAAACGCTCTCTGGACGATGACATACTGATTTCCGAAGAGGATCGACAGGAGATTGCCAGTTGCAATAGCATCGTAACCTTTTCGAGTCGAGTTAAGGCCGAGGAACTCGACAACGAGCTGGACATGCACATAACCTTCAATGCCAACGATGTGCCAGTGGATCTGAGTTTGGTTCAGGCCATGCTCAGGATATACAAACAGCCCAGTTTGGTCGAAAGCAGGGAGAACTTCACGGTGTCTGTGTACCGAAAACTGGACAATCGTCAGGATTTTAGCTACCGCATCTTGGGCTCCGTGAACACCACATCCAATCAGCGTGGCTGGTTGGAAATCAATTTGACACAAACTCTGAGGATGTGGTTGGCCAACAGTAAGGGTTTGCCGCGGCGAAATGAGTTAAGGATATCCATCGGCGACTCCCAACTGAGCACGTTCGCCGCCGGACTGGTGGCTCCGCAGGCCACTCGCTCCAGTTTGGAACCCTTCATCGTGGGCTACTTCAATGGCCCAGAGCTCTTGGTCAAAATACAGAAGCTTCGTTTCAAGAGGGAACTGGAGAAGCGAAGAAGCGGTCTACCACAGACTCCTCCTCCGCCGCCACTACCAGTGGACTTGTACAGACCACCGCAGTCCTGCGAGCGCCTCAATTTCACCGTCGACTTCAAGGATCTGCAGATGCACAACTGGGTGATTGCCCCGAAAAAGTTTGAGGCTTACTTCTGCGGCGGCGGCTGCAACTTCCCGCTGGGCACCAAAATGAATGCCACTAACCACGCCATCGTCCAAACCCTGATGCATCTCAAGCAGCCGCATCTGCCCAAGCCCTGCTGCGTGCCCACAGTTCTGGGGGCCATCACCATTCTGAGGTACATCAACGATGACAACATCGATCTGACCAAATACCAAAATGCGGTGGCCAAGGAGTGCGGCTGCCATTAGGTTGGGTTTACTTGAAGTGACAGCAAGGTCATAAATTGGCTTTCAATGTAAATAGAATTTAGTGTAAATATAAATATTTCAGAAATAAGAAAAACTATGTGAAGAAAAATAAAACCACTAAGCTACACCCTTTTAAACAAACATTTCGGAATTTTTATTAAATGTGTGTTGGAATCTTTATACCAGTTATTATTAATTCATTAAAAAGATATGAGCAAATAAATAAAGGGTGGCAAGTAGTATTTTTGCTACTTTCATATCTTAATCTGCCTCGAAATACTCTTTCTGCTCTTTTAAAGAAAATTTACGAAAAACAAGAAGTCTTTCAAAAGATATAATATTTGGGATTAAAGTTTAAATAACTTGTTATACATCCTCGCAATATATATGAGCTCAAAGGCCAAACTAGTGCTTTTACACTTGAGTTCTTGGGGCTTAGAAACTTTTATGTTTATTTAGCAAAACCTTTACTTGTTACGCCCTTTTATGGCGCCTTTGGGTTATAGGGGACCGGGGTTTAACCGTAACAGAGTCGTAAGATCTTAGATTTATCAATAAATTTGAAAGTCAAATGATGTTTGTTTGTCTCACATCACATCGCTTTAATCGGCAACCCACATTATCCTCATTGCCCCATAAAAAGGTTCTCAATTCACCTTGCTTTTATGCACGGAATCCATCCACTTGGCTTCCCGAGAAGCAACACATGGAAAATTAACACTTTTTATATGATTTTAAAAGCCATATAAATTTTACGACAAGTCACCAACCCAAGCCCCCGAAAATGTTGCAATCTCTCCAAAGGGAAGAGGAACACTCACACGCATCTATTAAATATCGTGGCTCGCTTTTCCGGCATATTACGCTAATGTGAATGACAGAGGAGCATTTTGGAGATTGGAGTGGGAAAAGGCCATAAACTGGCTTCACTTTGACATTATATTTATATGACTAATAAACAATGAAGCACAAGTCGGCAGCGATGAGTAGACAATATTAAATTTACATAAACAAAATCTACTTCTGCTCAGGATTTTTGCCTCATGGAAAATGGATTTAAAATCAACAGTTATGCGAATATTTTTGTTTGACAGCCATTGGCATTTTGGCTCTAGTGAAAACCATAAAGTTATGGACACGGGAATTCGTGTGTTATTGCGCTTTTTAATTGACCAATAACTATTATTTCACACGATAATTTAGAGCGACATAGTTGAGAGCCAATGATTTGTTTTGCTTGGTTTATAATTTATTTTGAAAATTTATTTCATACTTTTCGCAAAATCATATTAGCATTTTTAATGAAGCATGAGAGAGTCGTTAGCAGCGTGTGAATTTCTAAGCGTTTAAATCGCTCAAATACGCAACTGTGTGCGTATGTGCGAAATTAATCATATTGAGTTTCGATATTCAATTTTCTCTCCCATGCAATTAATCAACGACCTCAATTCAATATGCACACACATACACGTATTAAAGAACGTGAGTGTGTGTGCGTATAGGTAAGCAAATTTAAAATCTGCATGAAATATGACAATTAATTTGCGAAACACGAGTTTTTCATATGCAATATTATCGTTTAATTATTTATTGCCGCATTTTGTGCATATACAAGCAGTATTGATCAGGCTTAAGCGGAAAGCTTAAATTACAAAATCGTATTTTCTTTTAATATGATACTGGGCTTAATATTGCAGAAAGTGAGGGAATGAATGGAAAATATTTATAATTTATAAGAAAACTGTTTTCTCTTTAATTTTTATTTATCAATTACGTAAAAAAGAATGCTGCTTAATAAATAATATTTAATTTCAAAGGAACATTTACAAAGTATATTAAAATATTATAAAAATGTCTATTCATTTTCAAAAAACTCAATTATTATATGTTTAATATGATTTAAAATCGTTGAAAGTGCTGTGCAGTTGCTCTTAAAAAAATTACAAATGTACCGTGTCAATAAACAAATATAGGAGTAAACGCGGCTACAGTTGAGTGAATCATTTTAATGACTCCTCTTCCACAATAGTAAAAAACAAGAAAGGAAGCTACCTTCGGCCAGCCGAAGCTTATATACCCTTGTAGATAAAAGAATACTCACTCGGTGCAGTTCCAGGGATTCCAGATTCAGTGTTTCGATTTATTTCAATTTTGTTTTTAAGTAGTCAAGAATCAAAACGCCTACTTCCTACAAAGTTACAATGAATTTTCTTATATTTGTTTGGGAGCCTTAAGATATAGTGGTCCGATCCGGCTGGCTCCGACATATGTACTACCTGCAATAGAAAGAAGGCTTTCGGGAAAGTTTCATCGCGATAGCTTTAAAACTGAGAGACTAGTTCGCATAGAAACGGACAGACGGACAGACGGACAGACGGACAGACGGACAGACGGACATGGCTAGATAGACTCGGCTATTGGTGCTGATCAAGAATATATATACTTTATGTGGTCGGAAACGTCTCCTTCACTGCGTTGCAAACATCTGACTGAAATTATAATACCCTCTACAAGGGTATAAATATAAACAGAGGCTTTAAAAATGGGGTGCTATGAAAATTTTAAAATATATCCTTTAAATTTATTAGTTAGTTATTTTGAAAGCTAATTAATAACATTATCATTTAATTTTGAATGTAAATATAAATAAATTGTTAAGTACTGATTGACTTTCCCCCAAAAATGATCTTAAACTACGCTTCTGCCATTCGAATATTGAACAAAAAATGAGGGGCAGTGCTAAATGTTGCAAAATCGCTTGGTTCGCACTAAAGCCATGTTTATTGTGTCTATTTTATGTACCTTTCCGTTTTATTATGGTTGTCATTTTGTGTTTGATAAAAAAAAAACATAGATGGTATGGGGGTAAATAAAAAATAAACTGACTAAAAGTGATGTATGCTGGGTAGATTGCTGTGCGGTTTTTAGGGCAGCGCCCCTTGCCAAACTGCAGGGGGGGTGGATGTTGTGTTTTATGCGTTGTTTTGGTTGTGAAAAGGACGCTTTGTGCTTTTATTTTTATTCGCCGCTCACCTACAACATGCATCAAAGTTGATTGTTGCGAAATTTATTGCATACTATTTGGCCTGTATGGCTGAACATTTATTACGCTTGTTGCACTTCCTGTGCAGCCAGAATTCCCCCAACGCCGCTGTCTCCGACCGGCGAGGTGGCTATTGTTTAGGAACCATTGAACCATTCAAACAACCATTAAATGTTGCAACTTTTATAAATAATCGACCACTTTCGTTTCGGCTGACATGTGTAGTTCAGCGATCCAAACAAACACTTCTTTTTGTTAGCCATGCTCACATATTATTCAAGGTAAGGGGAGCTAAAAAATTATGAATATTATGAAACAAGAGACAACGTCTGTGGAAAACGTTGATTAAAATTTATGAAGGCAGCTTTCATTAAAACTCTTGGCAACCTTCTGCCGAAAACATTAACGTAAGCCGCCGAGCCAAGCACTTTGCGTGCAGGATGGCTGTGGCAATAAAAATTAAGCTAGCATACATCTGGGCGCTCGTCTGCGTCCCGAATGTAAGTCATTCCCCGGGTTTTTGTTTTTGGCCTTGTCTCTGCGTGCGTGTGCTACTCTTATGAAAATTAAAAATTCTTTCAAGCGTCATAAAAAAGAAATATAAACAAATGGACGGGCTAGCAAAGGAGTCCGGCCGGAGCGAACAGGTGAATATTTCATGGAAAATGTTTTGTAACCGAAGGGGTTTGGCACAGAAATCGGGCTTTAAACTTAAAGGGATAATTTAAACGTATTGGAGAATTTATAAAATTCAATATTCTGTCGTAGTGCTGCCAGGTTTTTTGATCAAGATATGTGTAGCGTAATATTTAATCGATTTAAATATTATACAAAATCTGCCGAAATACATAAGATTTATTTGGGGATATTTTTAGATTTGTAAGTTGACAAATTTGCAATTAACAAACTTTTTTACTATTTCACAGTATTATTTTCTTTATTTTTTTTTAGATTTTATGTTCTTTTTATTATTATTATTTATGTATTTTGTTATAGATATTCAGACGATTATATTTAATGTTCATTTGTATAATTTTCTATCTAACTTTAGCAAATCGGTTTATATTTTAGGATTTCAGAGTGTTTCTCAACTACAATAAAATTAAAAGGTAAAATAACTTTTTACTACTAATATTATTACAGAAGTTTAAAGCCATTCAGTGAGTTTTTAAGGAAACTGAATATTTTGAATCACCAGAGTGTAATGCAATTCAGTGGGAACAAAGGCGAAAGACTAGTTTGGGGTGGTGCCAAAACCCACCCAATCCGTCCACCTGTGCTATGTGGCCACTGTAAATGTGGCAAGACATTGGTTGCGGGTTAGTTTGGACGTGGCACACATGTGGCACGCCACACAGCTGCACTTCCGCTAGCGCAGTCATTTTCATATTCAGCAACTTCCGCTCGAAACGCACACTCTCACACTTTCGTTGCCAAGGCTTTCGAGTTCGAATGCGAGTTCGAGTTCGACTTTGGCTTCAGCTTCAGCTTCAAATGCTTGGCTGCACGCCCAAATGGGATTATTAATTTAATTATGCTTTAATTTAAGTAGTCCTCGTTGTCGTCGTCGTTACAAAGTGACATTTATGGGTTTCCCTCCCCTCGAAGCACCCAAGTTCATCCACATAAAAGTGTGCAAAGTTTCAATTTTAGTAATGCAAGTGACGACGACTTATCGTCAACCGAAAAGAAGAAACCCAACTGACCCCCATACCATGCCATACCATTCCATCCCATCCTCTCGAGAAGAAGGAGCAACTGGAACAGGACATGCCCCCGCTGGGAGAAAGCCGTTCTAGTCATGCACATTTTGGCAATTACTGTCTCATTTTCAACAAAAGTGACTGTCAACCCTTTCGAGGCAGGAGAGCCACCAAGCCAGTAGCAAGTGACAAGGAGAAGCTCATAATTTAAGCATTAAACTTTTCCCAAAATGCTTTCAAGTTGACTTGCCTTAACTACAGTTTTACGGCTCAAGTAAATAATTGCGTGCAGACCCCTTGTTCCCTTGTTCCCGTTTTCCCTTAACCATTTCACCACTTCACCATTTCCTCTTGGCCCACAGGTTGGTCACGTCAAGTGGCAAGGCGATTGTAATGATGGAGCCGAGCAATTAAAGAGTTGTGGAGCTCAGGTCGCAGGTCGAGGGGCCATCATCGTCGCAGCTGCTGCCCCTATTTTTTGGAGGGGGTAGATGGGAAAAAGGCGGAGCTGCCACGTGCAAGTTTCGAACAAAAGAAGGCATAAAAATGTCATATAAAAAATAAGACGATGTTGCAAGCTGAGTTCCCTCTCTCTCTCGGTTATATTCGAGTCAAGCTTTCCAGTCTCAAGTTGCCCTCAAGTTTTCCACATAAAGGTTAACCTGCCGAGTTATATGGCCTCTACTCTATTCGTTGTTTTACGCCCCCGGCAATCCTGCGAGCAATCCAACTCAATATTCAGCTAGTTAAAACTTAAGTATCCACTCGAGGAAAGATGTATTTAATTTTAACAGCGCTTTTATTATCATGTTTTGCTTATAGTTCACAAGATCTGCCGCTTTATATTCACTTAAATGTGGCAATGTGTCGAGACTGAGAGGGGCATAAATGTAAGCAGATTAAAAGTTATAAGTTGTAAGGGAGGAATTTTAAAAATTCAAAATAAATTGAAATAAAATATCTATATACCCCAGACTTTATATTAAATTCTGTCAAGTACTATGGCACCTGCTGAAGCTAAGGAAACCATTATCGTCTCAATTGCTCCCTGACAGACCCTTCGTTGACACTTCCATTCAGTTGAGTTCATCTGCTCACACACAACCCATTAAGACAATTGGCTCAGGCGAAACCAATTTCTGATAAGCCTCTTTTGCTTAAAAGCCAAATTATGATATTTGAAAGGGGATATTTGTGCTACTCCTTTTCCTTCCTTTTTTTGTTTTTCCAATGAGAATTCCAACCCTGAGAATGTAATTTCCCCAGACGCTGCGGCAGAACCTTTTCGAAAAATGGGGAGAAAACAGTAAGGGAAATGGGGAAAAACCGTGGTCACTACGGCAAAGGTTCTCTTTTTATTCCTTCCGTTATGCTTTTTATTGAACAAAGGCCCAGAGGGACTATTTGGCGAAATAAAAATAAAGGTATAATACTCAATAATATTGTCGCTGGTCGTTGCTCGCCGCCTTCTATTGGAAGCCTACCCTTTGACCCCTTTTGGTTCTGTTCACTTCGGTTCGGAGGACTAAATTAACTACCAACTGGCAAAGAGTATGAAAATGCCCCACGAAGTAATTTTAAATAAATTATTTATAAATGTATTTGTGCATTCAAGTGCGACCGGTGTCATTTGCCTTTGCCATACGCTGAAGTGGAAAATATTGAAGTCCCAAGGAGCGAAATAAATATTCCCTGATTTCTGCGACAAAATTACATTCGACATTTGTGCTTTTGCTGTACGTTTTTAAAGGAACTACAAGAATTTTAAAGATTTTTTCTCCATATAATTTACTATATCCCATGACCCTTCCCTGCCATCCGTTCCTTTGTATTTCTTAGCGAAATTCTGTCCAACCCGAGGGCTAATAGTACAGAGGAGTGTATAATAATCACATTAATATATCCAGCTAAGGCGATTGGGCGACTCCGACAAAGGAATGGGCGAACGCCATAAGGTCCTTCGGGCTCTCGAGACGGTTTTATTAAAATAATAAAGTTCTAATTTAATTATGGCGCGAACAAAATGAAGTACGACTGCCGCCGAGTTACTTTTCATTTGATAACTCACGTACATCCCCCCACCCCTCCAGTTTCGAGTCCCTGCAGGCTCTAATTAGCAGGCGGCGGCCGTATAACCGAAAAATCAACGCGCTCAGGGGAAAATGCCCGGACGCAAGGAGCAGGGAGGAGTACAATAAAGGACCATAAAGTGCTAATTGAATAAAACGGCACATGACTTGCATAACTTATTATGCGAAATATATATATTCTCGCCACTCGGTTTTGTCGTCATTGGAAATGCAGAGACCCAGGATCTCCACAATAGAGAAAAGCGAACAAACCCATCCGCAAAAACCTCACCTCGGGCGAAATATTTATTTTCATAAATTTAAAGCGCGCTTTAAGGGACGAAGGGGAAGTGAAAGGGACGTTTAGGGCACCCAAAAGGATATTTAGCTGGCGGAAATACTTTTACGTTTCGTTTAACGCGCCAAAGATGGTGCCAGTCTGGTCGGACCAGCCATTCCCTCACCTTTTCTAGGGGATGGCCGATGGGGAGATGGGGAAAAAAAGTTACTCGGCCCACGTAAAACTAATTTAACCCGCAAAAACCTTCGTCTTCTCCACTTTTCCCTTATCCACCAGCGAACACACGGCCACTTTGGTTCGTGTTGCGCTAAATTAGTCGACCTCCACATCCGTGAAAAGCGAGCAAAAAATAACCGAATCCAACAAATAAGCCCCGGACTCTACTACTATGTTTGCATGGAGTCGTCGAGTCTCATCGTTGAAGCGGTAAAAATAATTTCACCTTGGGGAAATACATGTAACAGTTTTTAATTTGCATCGCTGTAGGCCAACAAAAGGCGATGGATAGTTTGGTTTGGTTAGCGTTTCAAATGGCTGCAAATTGAGGAGTCGAGGGAAGCCTAAGCAATCTACTCCGCTTGAATGGAATGATGGAAGCCATTCGAGAAGCCTGTTCATTTTTGTAGTTGCAACTTTGTCGAGGGAATACTTATTACTTGGTACTCTAATTTATAAGCATTTAAATTGATAACCAAGTCAACGATTTTATTTGGTTGTTTCCAAGTAAATTAAAAATGTTATAAGCCTTTGGACATTTTATTAGTTTTTTTTAGCACAAATTTCTGATTTACATTATTAGGTAAATTTAAAGAAATTATTGTAAATTAATTGAAAAGTGGTATTATTATTTTTTAGGTTTAAAATAATATAATAAAATAAAAATATTAGTAGTTCAATATTACTAAAGAAATTTTTAAAGCTTTCATCTAAGAATTTAGCATTTACTGCCCTGCTGGATATATGACCCAAAAAAAAATGAATAAAAATAAAGTATATTAAGGTGTTTGGACCTTTTTTCTATCGCCAACAGAGATAATATTTTTCAACATATCCTTTGAACCGTAAAAAAGAACCCTAGATAATCTCAGGGCATTTGAAAGTCACTTGCTGCATGGGGGGTCCTTCAAAGTGGAGCCCCAGTCAATTGTTTGGCCGCCTGTCATTACGCGTAAGCGACCATTTCATTAGCATTGGGGCATGGCCACCGGCAGAGGCGGAGGTTGGATCACAGGACCAGCGAGGACATGGCATAATGTTTTTGTTAACGTCGCTCGCTTGTTTTCTTGCCATGCCCAACACGTTCCAATTGTTAAGGCCCGGCTAGGTGGATGGCCTGCTGGAAAGCATTTATTTGTCCGATCACCGCGTCCTCGCAATTGAAATAATGCCCATCAAGCTTACCCCCCCCCCCCCCCTTTTTTTGCACATTTTCCACAGGATGGGCCCATCAACCCCCCTCCCCTCCGCCGATTCGGTTGTCAACGTGACCATTATTGATGTCGTTTTAAAAGGCACTCTTTAATGCATATTAATGTCAATATTAATGTCAATATTTGAGCCTCTAATGACCAGAGGCCCCGGCCTCTGCAGATGGCAGCTTTTGTGTTAGTTTTGCCCACTTTGCCCCCTTTGATGTGACACACAGCGGAGTAGAAGCAGATCGTCGCTAACGATGCGACCTGACATTGAACATATAATTATCAAATGCTGCGAATGGTGCGACGCCTGATTAAAGGGACCTGCCGACATTTTGTTGACATTCGGAAAGTTTTCAGAAAGCTGCAAAAAGGTCTTCCATCCCATTCCGCGTCTCAAAAGGACAAACTTTGCTCAGGTGAGAGAGTGGCTGGCTACCTGGCTGCTACCTGACAAAAGTCAAACGTTAACTAAGCGCCCAAAAACTTGCGACACAAAGTGCGTCGAAGCGTAAGTAAACTCCTAAGAAATTCAAATGAGCGTAAGGGAAAAAAAGCTAAAAAACAAAAAATAAAATAAAGAAGATGAAACCCGCTCAAAAAGGTAACGGACACGGTTTGGGTCTAGAATTTCAATAAATGAAGTCGTTTGTTTGGCCCATCAAAGCTCTCCGGCGGACAAATTTTAACGAAATGTATAGCAGATAGATGATAATACACGTCTAGCTATAAACCCAAATTTGTTATTTGTTAGTTGGGCTTCTCAGCTTACAAACTTGTTAAAAGAAAGTTAATATTCTGGTATATGAATTTAATAATAACACTGTGCAGCATTTTAAGTGCTTTTTAAATTTACCTCGATGGATGCTATATTTTTGGATTCGTTACGAATTCCCAAGTTAAACTGCGTTTTCCAAAAAGTTCCCTGACGCAAGGATTCTTAGCAAAAGGACCTCAAAGTTCGAAAAATGCTGTAATTGGCCAACTTTGCGGAGCTCTCAGAGGCAAATGGATGCATGGTTTGATTCGATGTTAAAGTTTTTTAAAAGTTACACCCTTTATCTTTTAAACCCCATAATTAAAAAATTTTTAAGATTTTTTTTAAGGCAGAAACAAATTCTAGAAAACATAGTCAAAAAACATAAAAGTATACAGCTGCGGTCAAAATGGTAGTAGTGTAGCCGCCCTGTGTATTTAAAAGTTTGTTGTTGTAATTGATCTTTTCCTGGTAATATTGTATTGATTATAATTTTACTATTAGACTAATTGGATAAGAAAAAATTACACCATGAAACTTTTAAAAACACAAGGCGGCAACACTGCTACTATTTTGATCGCAGCTGTATGTTTTTCAGTTGTTTTTTGGAATTTATTTCTGCCTTAAAAAAAATCCTAAAATTATTTTATGTATGGGGTTTGAAAGATAAAGGGTGTATCTTTTAAAAAACTTTAACTTCGAACCAAGCCATGCATCCATTTGCCTCTGAGAGCTCCGCAAAGTTGGTCAATTTCAGCATTTTTCGAACTTTGAGGTCCTTTTGCTAAGAATCCTTGCGTCGGGGAACTTTTTGGAAAACGCAGTTTAACTTGGGAATTCATCACGAATCCAAAAATATAGCATTCATCGAGGTTAATTTTTGATGCTGCATAGTGTAATTGGTTTCAAATAACTAACTTAATTCATTTTGGATTTAAAATATTTTTATATTTTAAAAGGGTGTCAAAAAGTATGCAGGGAATTTTGGAGGATTAAAATAATATTGAATGAAATTATTTTATTATTACAAGTGGTCTTAAAATCCTAGTAATTAATTCACTTAAGAAGGTGTCAAAAAGTATGCAGTTAATTTTGTCAGTTGGAATTCGGCATACAAAACATATTGCTGCATACTTTTAGACACCTTTCTGTATTCATTTATCTGCTGTAAATAAGTAAATCAAATAAAAACACCTCTTAACGAGGTAAAAAACTAGTGACGATCGCACCTTCAACATACAAAAGTTCTGATATCAACATTTGTGACGAAAAATTATTACACTCGTCATTAAATACACTTTCTAATATTTTCTCATTCGGCCCGCCCTACCATACTATTTTAGCCTTTTTACCTTCATAGGCATTTTCTATTGCTGCGTGCCGAATGAAAATCTTAGAAAGTGTATTTAATGACGAGTGTAATAATTTTTCGTCACAAATGTTGATATCAGAACTTTTGTATGTTGAAGGTGCGATCGTCACTAGTTTTTTACCTCGTTAAGAGGTGTTTTTATTTGATATCAGAAGTTTTTGTTTGTTTATATTTGCTCTCATAGGAGCTGGTATATACATTTAAATTTAAATTGGTCAATCATAATTTGTAAACCATTGTATTTAAACAAATTAAGTTAAAAACCGTTTAAGTATTTCAAAATACCTTTTAAACGAGGTGGCACATGTCTGTAGCTTCAGTAGTGTAGAACTTACAAACTAACGAAATTTAGCTATTTCTAGCTTTTTTTCCGCTAAAGCAGCGGGTTTTTCCAAAAGTCGTAAAACAAAAGTTTCCTATTTGGAACTCCTTAAAACAATTGAAATGATTCTATGAGCCTAAAATACAGTTTGGACACCCACGCACAAAATTAAACACTCAGGAAGCGTTAGTTGTTCTGAGCTGGCAAAAGTGGCTATTTTCGTTTCTGAATAACTTTTAAACGCGATTTTTTACATAAACATGATATATACCAAAATTTAAGGAATCTCAAGGGCTATACAGTTTAAAGTTATAAGGAAAATCGTTAGAGCCGTTTTTGAGAAAATTAAAAAAAAGCTAAAAAAAAAGTTTAAACAAATTTTCTTTTGTTCATATCTTTTTAACTATTACATTTACACAAATTGCATATAGAAGGCGTATATAGCATTTAAAAATACCTTTCAAACGAGATGCAGCACAAGTCTGTAGCTTTAGTAGTATAGAAGTTACGGCTTTCCGAATTTTAGCTATTTATAGCTGTTTTCCCGCTAAACTAGCGAGTTTTTCCAAAAGTGGTAGAACAAAAGTTTTTTATATCGATGTCATGAACGTCATATCAAATTTTCAAAACTTAAAAAACATGTTTTGGACAAACTGACAAACAGAATTAAATTTTCATTTTGGGAAGAAGAAGAAAATCTTATTTTGGCTATAACTTTTGAACGGAGCGTCGGATTTTGACATATGACCCCTCATTCGACGGGTATTTTCAAAAGGAATACAACTAAAACATTGCGAGGGGGCTTTTATCCCCACCGGCCCCAACAGCTCCAAAATTCGAAATTTTCACTTTTTCACTTTCACTACTCTCTCTCCCAAGCCAATTGATTTTCTTAAAGTCTTGGTATGCAATCCTTTTAGTTTTTGCAATACCTTTCGATTGGTGTATTACTCATTACGATCGGACTATCACAGCAGATTTTCAATTTTGCGGCTATATAATAGTAGTCGCCTTTGCACACTCTCCTGGTGCGCTTCGTCACTACATGGACTGCCGTCCATAGTGATATATTTTTTTGTAACCACTTACCGTCTTTAAGCGAATAGCGCGGATTGCTCATATCGACCTTTGTCTGATTCTTAATCCAGTAAATGTTTGGCGTCGGATTGCCGATGGCTTTGCATGTCATGAGGACCGTGTGACCCACTTCAATGACGCGAGTGCCTGGACCCTGGGTTATAACCGGAAAGCCTGCGGGTGTTTTATCGCCTGCAACGAAGAGAAAGTCGCGAATAACAAAGGGTTAAAAATTATTATGTTGCGAAAGGCAAGTGGAGAGAGTAGCGAAAAATGTTCATATGGCGGCTATAAGGAGCGGGAAACGCGAGGGCGGTACGCCTAGGAGTTTTGGACAAACAATATGGCGTCACACATACACAGACATACGCATACGAGCAAAGTATTGTTTTACACGACTCTTTTATATATACGGAAGTTGCCGTTTTCTGCTGCTTTTTTTCCACTTCTTTTCTTTTTTGTGTGTGAAAGCTTGGCTGCGTCGTCAGTTGCTTTTGTTGGCGCTTTCTACGCCATTTTGTAAGTCAAACAATGGGATTCCCACACTCGCACACCCGCACACACCAGCGCTCACAAACACGCAGTTTGCATATAAGTATTTGTGTGAGGTCAGCATTTACCCCAACTCCGGGTGACATTTCCTTTGTTGCAACGCTTGCCAGCTTTAAGGGAATTTCACTGCTGCTCACAATCCCTTCTCCCTTTTCCCCTTCCCCTCCTTTGCGAAAACCCCATTTTTATTTCATTTTATTTTTTCCGCTTGCTGTGCGACAAGCTTAAAGAAAACTCTCGCGGTGGCTGTCAAGTGGCCCCGGCTGCGACTGTCATCTGCTCTCCCAACTGCATCTTTCAAATGAACAAAGCTCATTTACATTTTCCAATTAAATCCGTCGGCGGCCATGGCAATTGGCAAAAACGGAGCGAGAAGGCTGGGGAGGGGGTAGAAATGGGGAAATTGGGTATGAGAATGGGAATGAGGATCAGGGTGCGGATGCAGATGAGGAGCAAGCGGATGCGAATGCGGATGCGGATGATTCCAGCTGCCATCGTCGCCGGCAGCAGCTGCCATTGCATTCCATCTGGCGACTGTTGCTGGCGGATCTGGTTTACTATGCCAAAGAGTTACCTAGACTAATCGGTTAATTTCGTTACTAATATTTGTATACCAAATAATTCAGTTAAATGGCAATATTTTATATTTAATATTTTTAAGTTCCCAAAAATAATTACATTTTAAAGTCATTTTTTATCGGAATGCAAGCCATCAGGAATTTTTGTAGTAAAACAAAATAAATTGTTAACAAAAAAAATATAATTTCACAAAAATTTTTAGAACATTAAGCAAATTAAGGAGGCCAATGATAAAAATATAGAAATATTTTTATAAAACCAAGAAAAACTAAACTATAGGAAAATTTTCCAATTTACAATATTAAAAGTAGAGCTTGAAAAAATACGACTGTTAAAATATAAATAAAACAAGAAAGGAAGCTAGCTTCGGCCAGCCGAAGCTTAAATACCCTTGCAGATCATTCCTATTAATTAACAAATCGCAAAAATGTTCAATTAATTTCATTAATCTCATTAATTTTCCGATCGTTCCTATGGCAGCTATATGATATAGTCGTCCGATTTTGATCAAATTAAAATTGCAATTCGGAAATATTTAAAAAGAGTCATATCCTAGAGTAGAAGATAATACAATAAAAACGAAAGAAGCTAGAATTTATTTCCTATTACTTTTCCATTAATTTCCCGATCGTTTCTATGGCAGCTATATGATATAGTAGTCCGATTTTTTAAATAATTAATTCGAAATTCAGAAATATTTAAAAAATAAGATCCCCAAAAGTAGAAGGTAATATTTCAAAAAACACCGAAGCTAGAATTTTTTTAACGTTTTCTTTTCCGATCCTTCCTATGGGAGCTATATGATATAGTTGTCCGATCCGGTCGGTTCCGACATATATACTACCTGCAATAGAAAGAAGACTTTTGGGAAAGTTTCATCCCGATAGCTCAAAAACTGAGAGACTAGTTTGCGTAGAAACAGACAGACGGACAGACGGACAGACGGACAGACGGTCAGACGGACAGACGGACAGACGGACATGGCTAGATCGACTCGTCTAGTGATGCTGATCAAGAATATATATACTTTATGGGGTCGGAAACGTCTCCTTCACTGCGTTGCAAACTTCTGACTGAAATCATAATACCCTCTGCAAGGGTATAAAGAAAGGAAGCTAGCTTCGGCCAGCCGAAGCTTAAATACCCTTGCAGATCATTCCTATTAATTAACAAATCGCAAAAATGTTCAATTAATTTCATTAATCTCATTAATTTTCCGATCGTTCCTATGGCAGCTATATGATATGAAATAAAAACACCTCTTAACGGGGTAAAAAACTAGTGACGACCGCACCTTCAACATACAAAAGTTCTGATATCAACATTTGTGACGAAAAATTATTACACTCGTCATTAAATAGACTTTCTAATCTTTTCTCATTCGGCCCGCCCTAGCAAACTATTCCAGCCTTTTTCCCTTTACAGGCATTTTCTATTGCAGCGTGACGAATGAGAAAAGATTAGAAAGTCTATTTAATGACGAGTGTAATAATTTTTCGTCACAAATGTTGATATCAGAACTTTTGTATGTTGAAGGTGCGGTCGTCACTAGTTTTTTACCTCGTTAAGAGGTGTTTTTATTTCATATCAGAAGTTTTTGTTTTTTACATTTGCTCTCATAGGAGCTAATATATACATTTAAATTTAAATTGGTCAATCATCATTTTTAAACTATTGTATTTTAACAAATTAAGTTCAAAAGACGTTGAAGTATTTCAAAATACCTTTTAAACGAGGTATAGCACATGTCTGTACCTTTAGTAGTGTAGAACTTACAAACTAACGAAATTTAGCTATTTTTAGCTTTTTCCCGCTAAAGTAGCGGCTTTTTCCAAAAGTCGTAGAACAAAAGATTCCTATATGGAACTCTTAAGTGCAAATTTACTGATTCCATGACCCTAAAATACAGTTCGGATACCCACCCACAAAATTCAAAACTCAGGGAGCGTTAGTTGTTCTGAGCTGGCAAAAGTGGCTATTTTCGTTTCTGAATAACTTTTAAACGCGATTTTTTACATAAACATGATATATACCAAAATTTAAGGAATCTCAAAAGCTATACATTTTAAAGTTGTAAGGAAAATCGTTAGAGCCGTTTTTGAGAAAATTAAAAAAAAGCTAAAAAAAAAGTTTAAACAAATTTTCTTTTGTTCATATCTTTTTAACTATTACATTTACACAAATTGCATATAGAAGGCGTTTATAGCATTTAAAAATACCTTTCAAACGAGATGCAGCACAAGTCTGTAGCTTTAGTAGTATAGAAGTTACGGCTTTCCGAATTCTAGCTATTTATAGCTGTTTTCCCGCTAAACTAGCGGGTTTTTCCAACGTGGTAGAACAAAAGTTTTTTATATCGATGTGATGAACGTCATATCAAATTTTCAGAACTTAAAAAACATATTTTGGACAAGTGGACAAGTGGACAAGTGGACAAACTGACAAACAGAATTAAATTTTCATTTTGGGAAGAAGAAGAAAATCTTATTTTGGCTATAACTTTTGAACGGAGCGTCGGATTTTATCGGATTACCCCTCATTCGACGGGTATTTTCAATAAGAACACAACTAAAACATTGCGGGGGGGCATTTATCCCCACCGGCCCCAACAGCTCCAAATTTCGAAATTTGCACTTTTTTACTTTCACCGCTCTCTCTCCCAAGCCAATTGATTTTCTTAAAGTCTTGGTATGCAATCCTTTAAGTTTTTGCAATACCTTTCGATTGGTGTATTACTCATTATGATCGGACTATCACAGCAGATTTTCAATTTTGCGGCTATATAATAGTAGTCGCCTTCGCACACTCTCCTGGTGCGCTTCGTCACTACATGGACTGCCGTCCATAGTGATAGTCGTCCGATTTTGATCAAATTAAAATTGCAATTCGGAAATATTTAAAAAGAGTCATATCCTAGAGTAGAAGATAATACAATAAAAACGAAAGAAGCTAGAATTTATTTCCTATTACTTTTCCATTAATTTCCCGATCGTTTCTATGGCAGCTATATGATATAGTAGTCCGATTTTTTAAATAATTAATTCGAAATTCAGAAATATTTAAAAAATAAGATCCCCAAAAGTAGAAGGTAATATTTCAAAAAACACCGAAGCTAGAATTTTTTTAACGTTTTCTTTTCCGATCCTTCCTATGGGAGCTATATGATATAGTTGTCCGATCCGGTCGGTTCCGACATATATACTACCTGCAATAGAAAGAAGACTTTTGGGAAAGTTTCATCCCGATAGCTCAAAAACTGAGAGACTAGTTTGCGTAGAAACAGACAGACGGACAGACGGACAGACGGACAGACGGTCAGACGGACAGACGGACAGACGGACAGACGGACAGACGGACATGGCTAGATCGACTCGTCTAGTGATGCTGATCAAGAATATATATACTTTATGGGGTCGGAAACGTCTCCTTCACTGCGTTGCAAACTTCTGACTGAAATCATAATACCCTCTGCAAGGGTATAAATATATTATAAATATTGGATTAATAGTCAGGTAATGCAAAACAGCAGAGATACTTTTTATATACGTTTCATTGGCTAGTTTAAACAAGAATAGTTTAATTTTTTTTAGAAAAAGAGTATAGGTTCGTTGTTGCAGCCCTTTTTGACTTTTCTAAGCCAGTTTTTTTAGCATTTACTGAAACATTTAACAGCGACAAAATCCACAATAAACGGGCACACAGAAGTTAGTTGCAGTCGGTTGTTTTTGCTCTGGCCTGTCCTCTGTTAAGTGCTGCATCCCATGGCATCCCTGCTCCTGCTGCTCCCCAAGCTGTCCCTGAAACCCCTGGATATCCTGCTCGAAATGTCTTGCCTCTCACTTAGTTGTTCGGAGCTTTTTCGGAGCCTTTTGCAGGAGTGCAGTAGTACAGGAGGGCAGGATGCCAGGATAGCGGGCCCTTCTGTGTGCGTTTGTGTTGTGTTTTCAGCGTGAAATTAAAATTTTAACACAGAGACAAAAAATGCGGTTGCCTGTGAATATGTATATGCTTTGCACAAAGGCATAAAATGCAAAACTACAGTAGCACAAAAAGAATAAACAACGGCAGCATTGATGTTGACATTTGACGTTGCCGTCATCATCATCATCGCATCCACATTCGCATCCACAGCCACATCCACACATCGTCTCCCAATGTCCTGCCGTCCCGATGTCCTTCCTTCCTTTCCAGCCCTTTCAACCCTTTCAGCCCTTTACCCCATATTGTCTGTTGCCATTTTCAGTCATTTTCACATCACCCCTTCCGTTCGCGTTCCGCCGTTTGTCTCGTTGCTTTATTTATTATTGCAGTGTCACTTCCTCGCAAATGCATAACGAAACAAACACACACAGGCCGAAAAAAGAAAGAAACGAAAAAAATAAAGGCACAACTGGAAAATAATGAAACTGGGCCAAAATTAACAAATAAAACTTGCACATTTCTATTAAACAATGTAGAAAAGTGCATTCTCTTTCGACTAACAAATATGCATGAGTGCAAACAGCAACAAAATTCCGACTAAGCGGGCAACAAAGAGCAAACACAACTAAAATTGAAGGGATAAATCCTCTATTCAAATGGTTCAGTTCAGTTTTTTTGAAATGTTGAGAAACAGCACCGAACGTTTGCATATGAAAATACATTTAAAAGCCAATCAAACTGGGACCAATTTGGAAAAAGCTTTGGGGAGATACATAAATCCACTTCTGAAACTATTTCGTTTTTAAAAGAAAAATACTGAATGTTACAAAACGATGTTGAATAAAACAAAAAACAGTTCAGTAAGAAAAGAGAAAATAAATGATATACACTACTGGTCAAAAGAATAAGTACACACGTTACACCCTCACTTGCTAAGAGATATCTCTATAGTTATTGAGGCCAGACCTCCCAAACCTTTTTATTTGGAAAGGTTATTTTGTTCTGCAATATTTAAATAAACAATGGATACAGTAAAACCTGTCTAATCCATGTTAGCCCTACATTTGTGCGATAGGTCGGTTTTGGTGTGGTCAAAATAATAAGTACACTTGTATTACTTATAAATTTTAAAATGTTAAGTCTAGAATGGGGCTACGGTTAGTATTTTATCTTAAGTTAGGATCATGTTTATAAGAAGTCTGGGCCAATTGGACGATCCAAAAAGTTTCCAAGCCTGGATTTGGTTATTTCAAAGTCATCATCCATGCTAAAATCTGATTTGCAGCTTAAAAGGAACACTTAATACTTAAGTATGGCTTGTGATTCCCTAAAATTTCCTTAAAAGTACTACTCTGAATAAATAAAATCGATTTGGAAAAAAATAAGTACTTACACCGTAAAAAATAAGAAAAAAGGGGAAATAAATAAGAAAAAACCAAAGTTACATGCGGTTTCAATTTAAAAAAAAATAGTTAAATTTTAAATTCTTAATTTTTTTATTTTTATTTTGATAGTAGATAAAACGACTAAAAAAATGAGATATGTTTCATAAAGATCGGTCAACAAATTATTAAATGGCTGTTGACGATGTGCACGATAACAAAACTGCTATATCGTTAAACACGAATTTCATACAAACTTGTATGGACGGGCAATTTGTATTTATGTATAGATATCTAGCGTTGTGCGATTCATGTAGTACGGTTTAAGTTGTTTACCGATCTTAATGAAACATATCTCATTTTTTTAGTCGTTTTATCTACTATCAAAATAAAAAAATTAAGAATTTAAAATTGAACTATTTTTTTTAAAATTAAAACCGCATGTAACTTTGGTTTTTTCTTATTTATTTCCCCTTTTTCCTTATTTTTTACGGTGTAAGTACTCATTTTTTTCCAAATCGATTTTATTTATTCAGAGTAGTATTTTTAATTAGTATTTTAGGGAATCACAAGCCATACTTAAGTGTTAAGTGTTCCTTTTAAGCTGCAAATCAGATTTTAGCATGGATGATGACTTTGAAATAACCAAATCCAGGCTTGGAAACTTTTTGGATCGTCCAATTGGCCCAGACTTCTTATAAACATGATCCTAACTTAAGATAAAATACTAACCGTAGCCCCATTCTAGATTTAATATTTTAAAATTTATAAGTAACACAAGTGTACTTATTATTTTGACCACACCAAAACCGACCTATCGCACAAATGTAGGGCTAGCATCGATTAGACAGGTTTTACTGTATCCATTGTATATTTAAATATTGCAGAACAGAATAACCTTTCCAAATAAAAAGGTTTGGGAGGTCTGGCCTCAATAACTATAGAGATATTCCTTAGCAAGTGAGGGTGTAACGTGTGTACTTATTCTTTTGACCAGTAGTGTATATTTATTCAATGCCAATTTCAAATATTTGCAAATTTACAAATGTTAAAAAACGATGTTCAATAAAAAAAGGAAATAGTTAAGTTAGTGAAAAAATTTATCAAGAAATCATAAAATAGAAAATAAAATAATTTAATCAATTTTATATTTCTCCAATGCAAATTAAAAATATTTAAAAATTTACAAAGGTAAAAAAACGATGATTAACAAAAAAATGGAAGAGTTCAGTTAGTGAAAGAATTTATCAAGATATAATAACAGAGAAAATTAAATAATTTAATTGATTTTATGTTTATCCAATGTAATTATGAAATTTTTACAAGAAAAAATAGGTTTTTATCGAATAAATTTAGAGACATTTAATGCAACTTAAAGTAGGCAAATGGTCTTTCTATTTGATTAGCTCACTGTACGAAATCACTATAGATAACTCTGCTTTCGACAGGCTATAATGCAATTTCATGGGACTTTCTGTTCCGCCCGCTGCCAAACACTTTGAAAACCTTTCATTATGTGACAAAAATTGCACAGCCTGTGTTCTCGCAACTGACGACAAGTGCCGCCCCGAAATTTCCACAACAACAGTTCACACTTAACACCGAAGCTGCTCCTCTGACCGTTGTTGTTGGCCATGTGTTAACGGAAATTTTGTGAAAATGTTGGGTGGATGGAAAAGCTGGCCAACACTTAATTTACAGCATTAGAGAGAGAGAGGAGTGAAGTGGGGAGGCAAAAATGTGTTGCCAGAGGATGCCGGTGGTGCCAACGCATCGTCCAAAAAAACACACAAAATATAGAACGCATGGATGGTTTGGAATACCCAGAATATGTGAGAGGTGGCAGTGCGTGGCCAAAACCCGATGATAAAGGCAAAAAGGGGATTTATTAAAAAGCCAAAAGCAGCAGCAGTCTGCCGAATTTGTGTGACATTTTCATGCATTTCAATTAAGCTGCTGTCGTCGTCTTCGGTCTGAAATGAGTGTGAAGTGTGGAAATGTACAAGGCTAAATGTTTGAATAATGTCAAAGTTGGGGATCAAGAACAAAAGGCACGACTAGACGACACCAGCACCACCTTTGTTGCTCTCGGCGACAGGTTTTAATGAATTAGCTAATCAAAAACGAAAAAAAAATACAGAGCCAAAGGACCTCCTTTCATATACGCAGTGTAAGCAGCGTATGTCTTGGAAACGATAAACATCATTAGCCGGCACAAAAGGGCTTTATTTGCATCTCGTCTGCTTGCTTTTAGGTGCCACTGACCCGCCAGCGAGGATGAATGGAATCCGCCGGGATTCAGAATCTCAGGTTTTGTGCCTTATCGAGTCCTTTTCAAAAGGCGCATTTTCACGCCATGTTTTTTGTCCAAGTGAGTGTGAGTGTGCGTGTGTTTGGTTTTCTTTTTTTCGCCTTTTGTCTCTGGTCAAAGAGATGGATAATATGTTGTTTGCAAGGGGTGGGGGATGAATGTCACTCAAAGGAAGGTGTTGGTCCTGGATGGGCAAACATTTCCGAGCGAAATGCTTAAAGCAAACTCCGCTTTTTGGCTTTAAAGTCACCGCCACACACACACACAGCTACACAACACAAAACTCTCCACAAAGCATAAATTTGCATATTTTAATTATTCATGCATTTTTAAGATTGATAAGAAATGTTGTGGCCGGTTGCGGAGCGGCGGGTCGTCGTCGTCGTTCGTCTGTCCAAGGATTTCTGGGGAACGCCCGTGGCAAGTTAAAATACCATTTTCCATTGGTCAGCAGCAGCAGAAGCAGCAGATCCGGAAAATTTAGACCCACAAAGTGTGAACTGACATGGCAAAAGAGTTGAAAATATGATTAAATTGTAGGAAAATAAACTTTGTGCGAGGCAAACAAATATTTAGATTTCCCATTAAATTCAGAAGCTTAGAAACTGAACTGATGTAATTGTTTAGCAGGGCAAATACGTGATTTTAAAGGGGCTTTTCTTTAGGAATTTCCATAATTGTAGAAAAAATAGTTTATGATTTTTTAAACAGTTTTCCACAGCAACCACAAAAGTACAAAATAAATATTTATAATTTCAAGTCCAAATTACTTTTCCCTGTCTAACGAAATATAATTATTTTTTAATATACCCTGCCGCTTGGAAAATTCAATGAACAAGAAAAGATAAAAGCCAAATCAGGCAATCCAAGGCAAATCAAACTTGGTGTCAACTTATTTCGGATTATTCTCGGCAAAACTTTTCGCTTCTCTTTTCCGAGTAGCCAAGCAATTGAAAACAAATCAAAACCGAGGGGGATAAACCGTGGCAGCAGCCACACAGTCGTCCACAATTGACAATCTTGGGATATATATATTTATAGGCCGGAGTTGAATGCAGAGGAGAAGCAACTAGAAAGTTCCTCACCGACTGAGCAAACAGTGTTGCGGGCTTCTAAGCAAAGTTTCCAGCTATAGTTAAGGCAAAATCCCAAACAAAACATGCTCGAAAATTGAGTGTTTATTGTGTTAAGTAGACGACGACACACTCTCTACACACAGTCGCCACCGAGGGGGGATAAAAAGGGGGTGGCGAGGGGAGGACACAACCCAAAAACCCCAAGGATCCGGGCAAATGGGAAGTGAAAAGTGTGCGACAAGACGAGCTAAAGCTGAAGAGCCTCTGGCAGAGTAAATAACCGTTTTTTAGTAGAAGGCCGAAACGGAAAAAAAAGACAACTGGCTAAAGATGTTAGACAATGCCAACAATAAAGCCGCAAGTGCCGGCGGCTTCACAGAAATTCAGAAAGCAAAAAAAAAGAGGAAAAAACTGGAACCCAGAGCAACAAGAGGAAGTTTCATGCCCAAGACGTCGGCAAATTTGTGGCCAGTCAACACTTCCTGTTCCCAGGATTCGCATGTGTATTGCCTGGGTGTGTGTGACTTGGACTACCGCCTATAAGTGACATCAAGGAGCCCCATTGATCAGCGTAATGAAGAGGCCGACGTTTCCCTAATTGCCGTCGCTTCTAGGCCCACTCATAAAGGCTCAGATGCAGTCACGCTCGAGAGAAGATGATGCGGATGAGCTCTCCGGTTTCGAGGCTCGGCGCCTTCGAGGGTCCTTGGAGCCTGGCAGGCATGATGGCAGTTAATAGATAATAGGCACCGGTCGAAGTGGGCTCCTTCCAAGAGGAGTTGACGAACTGATGGCTGACAGCAGGCATATTGCAATGAGATACTGCGGTCCCCGTTTAATTATAATTTTATCTCGCAGTCGCAAGCAGTTTAGAAAGCAGCAAGTTAATTACTTTGAAATTTCAGTAGCTTAATTTGTTGCTACAATTTTTTGTCTATCAATTAAAGCATCTCAAGAACTCAATACCAACTGCACTTTAGTTTGTAATGCTTACTGATTACGGATATATGAAAACTGTAAAATGCTCGCAACCATTTGTCGATTCCTGCCCTCGAGTGTCCTGTCCATTCGGATGGGGATTCAGGATGAGGATGAGAATGAGAATGAGGATGGAAAAAGGATGCGAGATGTCCTCTCCGTCTGACAAACTGACGGACTTGGATGGCTTGTCTGTTTGTCTAAATGTCAGTTCGGTCTGATGGCTGCATGTGTATCCACTGACAGACGACATGCACAGCGTACATCTTATTAAGTTTGCATTACGATGTTGCACTCGGATCGGAGCTAGGTGCTTGTGTCCTTGCTGTCCCTCCTCGGCCCTTTCCAATAGCCGAGTCAACTCAACTCCTAAGACGGCCAGCACTGAGGCAAAATGGGAGTTTAAGCTAAAAGAAGTTCAGAAAAATTTAACCTTAAAATAAAATTAAAAGAAGTTAAAGATAGCTGGCCTTCAAAATCTTAATAAATCTCTTATTTTATTTATCCTGGCGCCAACACTATTCAAAATGTAATAAAAAATTTTAAATCGTACCAATTATTAAACAGTTATGAGCAAATAATGCATTTCTGCTAGATGGTGCCACTTTCAAGAAACTGCTTGCATTACTACATCTCTCTCATTTTTTTGAAAGTTTCCATCAAATTTCTATAAAGTCTATCCTTTTGAAAATGTTCTAACATTTTCAACGATTTTTTTCCGAGTGCACAATGATGAGATAGTGAGCTGAAGAGAGGAGTGGATTTTGAAGTGAGCCAGAAGTTTCAATTTCTCTGTCCAGGCCATGACTGTCGAAGTCCATTTTAACATACGTCTGCCGTCTCTTTCTGTCCCGAATGGAAGGACTCTCTCTTTCGTTCTGCATTTCGCAATTTAATTTAATTTTTCTTGTACTAGACGTTTGATAATGCGGCCCCGCCTGCCGACCAGTTACTATTACTGCTGCTGCTTTTCTACTTTTCTACTTGTGCCACTGGTCTTCCTTGCAGTTATGGCCTGGCTGGCGCATTTTATAAATTTTTAAACTTATGGCTCATTTTTATGCATTTTCACAGAATGCGCAGTGAGACTGCAAGGCGAAATAAACGAAAAAAAGGATGGGGAGGATTGCGACGAGAAGAAAAGGACGATGGGTAAAATGCCTGGAAGGTATGCGGCGGATTCAACCGATTTTCTCTTCAAGCCATCAACCCATCTCCACAGGACCCGGCACATACTATACCATACTACTTGTCTCCCCTTGGCCATTTCTAATGCGTTTTAATGCGATAATAAATCATTGGAAATCCATTTGTATTGTCAACACAAGTTGACAACCGAAACGAACACAAGACGCTTTTGGCTTGCATGCGTGTTGACCATTAAACGCCAACTGGTATGCAATAAAAAACCGGGAATCGAGAAAAGCTGTTATATTTAGACAACGCGAGACACATAAACACCTCACCTCCATTCTTTTTGATATCCGCTTGCTAATGATTTGCCAGTTAAAGCTGTCCGCTTTTGGGGGAAAGTTTAAATGAGATAGTTTAAGGGATGTCGTAAAAAACAACACGGAAATAAAAGTGCTAAATGGTTTTCCAATTTCAGTAAACTTCGAATTCACTACTCTCGATTTACTGTTGATTTTATGCCAACGAATTCAGGGGTATTTCCCTTATCCACTAGCCTGTCATAGATCACGCGGCGTTTTAGTGTTGTAAACATCAAAAGGAAAGGCGCCAGAAGGCAACACAAACAAATAGCCATAAAGGAGACGGCGAAATTAATAAATAAATTAATAAATTACAAATAATTTATCACGATTCGCACACACACACACGCGCGGTCTTTCTCATTCCCATCCCACCAGCCACCTACTGTCTAAATAAGTCTATTAGAGAAATGAAAATAAATTGCGTGCTTTCAGGCGCCTGCCAGTTGCCAGGACGAAGGACGCAGGACGAGCCATCGATTGCCGACAACATGCCAAGTTGGACAGACACAGACACAAAAACAAAAGCCAAATTCAATTATAAATGCGTGTAGCAGGCATTGTCTATAAGTCTAATATGGTGTATATATATATATGTTTGTACCATATAGACAGACGATGTGGAATGGCATAAGTATATGGTGTGGCTGTGTGCTTGTGTACTAAGTGTAAGTGATTAATTTTTGACAGGCGCATTTGTTGTGCGGTATTGAAAACAATCAATGCTCAATCTACGACAAGGCTCCCCAATGGATTCTACGCCCCCACCAAACAAACCTCCAATCAAACCCAAACCTTCCCAACATCGGCAATTAGAGAACTTGAGCAAAAATGCTCTACAAACCTCAAGTGGATTGGTCGAGATTGCGTTGTTTATTGAGAACACAGCAGTTGTGTGTGGCCGGCATGTAAATAAATATTTTGCATATCATTCGTAATTTACTACATCATATCGAGGCCAACTATGACAGCCATTGGATTTAATATGAGTCGGCGGGGTCAAATTTGTTGTTTAAAATTGATTTATTGAATAGAAAGTTTATTTAAAATGTAGTTTAGTTTGGCACTAGAGCAAGTAACACGACACATTTATTTTGATTTTATAAACAAGAAAAAAATAATAGAGTGCAATAATTCTGATTAATTATTATCATAATTATATTTCTGTGTAGGTAACTCATTTTATTTGTTCTAAATTCCTAGTTTGTAATTATAAGTGTAAAATGAATCCCATAAATTAACTGTTAGTTAATTATTTCATATTTCCATGGGAAAGCTACCTACTTTTATTCTTTGGTAATTACAAAATATAAGATATATCTGTTTTTATGGAATGTATCTAAACGAAACTCAAATATCAATGATTTACAAGGATATCCGGAAACTCTTTTCCCCGCAGAATTTTTCCCCAAAAAGCACACCCACGTACCCTCCCATTTTTTCGTATTTTCATCTCATTTAGTGGCCATTCCTCAAATATTTACATGCAGCCTGTTTTTACGACTATCTGCTGGGCCGAGAGAGCCCATCCCACGACCCCGGGGGCAATTGGCAAATGTGCGTTTTGGGTAAAATTATAACATAAACCACCTGGTTTGGTTTCCCCAACCGATCCGATGGTTCGCCTTTTGCATGCAGGTGGTAAATATAAAAATCAAGCGAAAAACCCGAAACCAAAGCTGAAAGCCGCCAGAAACCCAGCGAAGCTCTGGCCATAATGCAAATTTATGATCAGAATTCAATTATGTGCTTATTGAAACGCAGCTGCTGCCAAATGACGATGGTGAAGGGGGATGGTAGGGGAACGGAAGCAAAGGAAAGGGAATGAGGGGCCAAAGGATGGTTCTGGCCATTCACGCATCCGGCCAGCAGTTAATACTGCCCAGTTTAACGGCTGAAGCCAAAAGGCTATGATTTACGCACACCCAAACACAGATATGTGCGTCGTATGTACATGTCCGTGTGCACAAACAAACACACGGAATAACAATTGCGGCTCAAAGTGCGTGGCAAGCATTTTATGAGCAGCGGGCGGTGGGCGCAGAGGCGTCATTAAACCAGTTAACAAATAAATTCCAAAAACACTGGGCCAAAAGGTAGCGCAATCGCGGCTTTACTGACCAGCTATGGTTGGCCCAATGCCCTTGGTGGCCCAGAAAAAAAAGGGGGAAGCATATTACTGGCTTCACATTAGGCCAACAGGGAAGTACCAATTGGCCTGGGAGTTATTTGAAATTTTAATACCAATATACAGGAAATAATTAAAAGGATTTAAATATGAAAATGTTCAACTTATTTGGAACTTGAAATATTAAGACTATAAGATATTTCAAAAAATATTTAACCAGTTATAATTTAATGAGTTTGTTATTTTAAATTATTTTTATTTTACTTTTTAAATAGTTTTTTCCCTGTTTGCAATTTGAACTACGTATTTAAGGCAATCATTTTCTCTGTGTAATAGTTATGCAATTAATATTAAAGTGTGTATTTAAAATAAACAAAATAAAATAAGCATATTTACAAAAATATTTTCTTCTTAACTCTTCACTTTATTGAAAAATGCATACTGAAAACTCCGATTTAAATAACCCAGATTGCTGCCAGCCAGGCAAATATTTCCTCCGTTAAATAGTTTTTCTTTTTCAACTTTTTCCTATTGTTTATATATTATTTTTATTTACTGTTTTGCTGCTTGTTAAAGGCAAGCTATTTAATTGAGACACACAAACACATGGCATAAACACCGCAGGCTGCTGGTGTGGCTGCGAAAATGTTTCCTTTCCGGCCTCTTTTTTTTTATTTTTTATTGTTTTTGTTAGCTTGATGCTGATGCTGATGCTATTGCCGCCGTTTTCACTGTCTGGGCGTTCATGTATAAATAATTTGAAATTAATTACATGTAACAGGCTACTGGTTCTCCCATGCATTTGTCCATCTGTCTGCTTTATGCGAGTTTGTTGTTGAAATAACAGAAAACACAGAAAAAAAAAGAAAAGGGAAAAAGGTTTCCGTTTTACTGTTGTCAAAGGTGGTCGGTCGGTCGTCGGTCAATTGGCAGTAGAGTGAGCAGCAGTGGGTTATAAAATATATATAAAGTATATGGGAAACAAGATGTGCGACGACTGCTGCACAGATTTATGCTACGCAATTAACAATGCCGGCCATTAAGCGAAACTACAGCTACAACTACATTTACAGGCCACAACTACATTCGCATATGCGCGTGTGAGCGCGTTCAGAATTTTATAGCATACTTTTATGGTGCAACAAACAGACTTTTATTCGCATTCACAGCCACACGCACACTCACACACAGACCAACACACACACACTGCCGCTGGCAGCTTAAATGTTTTTGAATTTAAACTTATAATTAAAAAACTTTTCTTCTCTGCCGGCCCCCGACATTGTTAGCCCTTTAATTGGCTCTTTGTTACAGTAGTTGTCCGCTTTCCGCTTTCCTTTCTTTTGCCATCAAAATGCGCAATGCAATTTCAATTCATTGGCATTCTGGTTGTTGTTTTCAGACGACTCGACGCCACTCGACTCTACGCGACTCCCCAGCCTTAAATCGTTCATATGTAAATGGAATGTTAAACATTGAAATGAACTTGCATTAAGTTGCATAATTACATTTCGCAATAAACGTTGGACACCGCACACATATAATTGAGTGCCTTTCGCCTACACAGAAAAAAATTGACAAAAGATCGGTTTAATATGTGCAGCTTAATTTAATATTCTTCAAAGATCAAGTTAATCATATCATTTTGATATGAACCAAGATTATGTTTATTCATTTTACTTATTTAACAATAGTTGTTGAAATGATTGATATTAAATAAGCCAGAAATTACCCTGGTTCACATCGAATTTGTTTTCTGTGTACCCATTTCCCCATTTGGATGTGGATGTGGCACTCTGGTTCGGGGCATCCGGTGTATACTATATATTATTTATTGCAAATATGCCCATAAAAAGCACAATGTAGTCCATTGTGTGGCGTGGCAAAGGGGGAGGTTGCATCTGAGGTAAAAATAATGGCAACTACCTTTTGCACTTTGACATATGACAACCATTGCACTGCTGCAAGCTGTGCATAGTGCTACTGCTGACATGGTGCATAAAAAATTATTACAACGCACAAAAGTCCGGGAAATGTTTGCACTTTTATCCCCCCGTGATAATACCCGATTCTGGGATTTTTACTGGAGAAATGCAGTCATAGAAACGGAACGAAATAACTTCACTATTTATTTCCAACTTTATATTCGTTGGTCATTTGCTTTAATTAACCGCTCGCACTTTAATGAAGACAGTAATGCCATAACAATAACAGGAGTAATGTACACCAAAATCCTCCGAGTCAGGACCTTCACACACACACATAGAGAAACACAGAGAGAGCGTCGCATATGGCGCATAAAAATGCCGGAAATGCCGTACAAAAAACTAATAACCAAACGGAAATGCAAAAATGCCAACGAACATACGTATTTAAAACAAAAACAGAAAACAGGGAAAAAATAAAGAAATACAGGGACCATAAAAACCCAACGCCGTGCAGGGAAATCAACAAAAATGAACCAGAAATGGGGTTCTCTGCTGAATCTGAATCTGTTCGCTATGGCGAAGGTAGCAGCGACCATAAACCAAAGGACATTTAATGTTCAACTGACAGGGAAAAAATTTAATTAATTTCATATGCGAGCCAAATATTTTCAGTTGCCAGCAATGGGTGTTCCCATACTCATATTCGCATTCATTCGTTGTTTTCCACATTTTCTTTCGTTTTTTTAAAGTTAACCTAGCGCTTCATTTAATATATATTCGGAACTTTTTACCATATGCCAGACATAAATATTTTTACTTCGTTTGCGTTTCAATTTGTGTTTGACATCTATTAACATTTTTCTTGTTGCGCTGCGGTGTTCGCCGCTGAATCCCTTCGTTTTTTGTCAGTTTGTTTGTTTTTTTATGGCCAGACATTTACATAATTAAATTTATAAACATTATTGGTAGCATGCTTTTAGCTTTATTAATTTTGTGCCCGTTTTGGGATGCATATGCCAGGGGAAATGACTGTGGACACACATCGCGATACTCGGACCCCCAGAGTTTGGGTTTGGGCTTTGGGTTTTGGCCTGGGTAATGGGGTCCGCTTCCTGTTTGCCAGGCAACAACATATGCTCTACTACTATATATGTATGTGCGGCTCGGTTTGTTTATTAATTATATATGTTTGCCTGCCAGTGGATCCCTCGATTGGGTGTACGCATGTATGCGGCTCATTTAATCAATTTACCTGTAGTTGCTGATGGCTGGCAGAGGCGTACAGGAAAATTAATTACAAATAATAGATCTTGATATTGTCATTGGTTGAACTGTCTATATAAAGCATTTCCCTGCTGTCTAAGAAACACTATAATTGCGAAATTTTAATATTTATATTTAGTGCCCGAATGATTGTAAAAATTATGATAGAACTGTTTAAAACAAACATTAAATGTTCAAACTTAAATGAACATAAAAAAAATATTAATTTAATATACGACTTGCATTTATGAAAAACTTATGTTTATAAATTATGCACATGCATATTAAAACCGTCATAAATATTCGACGTGCTTTGCCGCTCATTTAAAATTACGCTTATTCAGTAAATAAGTTTTTAAAGATTCATAAAATAGGACCCTTTTTTCAGAGAACAGCATTTTATCGATAGATGGAAAATGCGTGTCAAGGACAAATAAAAGTATCCAATAAAATTGTAAATTGCATTAAAGCATTGGTTTATTTTAGTAAATTAAGACCATTCGATTCACTCAAATTTCATATTGAATAATTGCAAGAATGGTCAAGAAAATGGCCAACATTTAATTAAAAACGCCCGACAAAAAGGATAAACAGGCAAGAGACGAGGGGCTCTTTTATTAATTAGTTCATAATTAAAGCAAAAAGGACTATACATAGCTGCAGAAGGCAGAGGCACTCGTGCGTGTGGGCGTGTCCGAATGACAGAGGCAGAAGCCAGCTGCAAATGGAGATGAGATGAGCTCGAGTTGTTAGAGCCTCAGTTGCCGTCATCATCATCGTTATTATCATTATCGTCAAACAACAAGTGCATTCTTAATTGCTTTCGCTGGCAAGCTGTACAAGTTTTTTACTTACTACTAGTTGTCCGGCCGTCCATCCGCTGAGTTTGGACTTATTATTTGCTCGTAAAGCAAATGCTTAAAACTCAGCAAAGAAGTTTATAATTATGCTGATTGCGGCGACAGCAGAGTGGCGATGACGTTGGATGTTTATTCAAAGCGATATCTTTTTAGTTTGCGCCATGGGATTTTGGGCCGGAAATATATATCGGTGAGCCGCATTTCCACTTCTGCCATAGATATGCAAATGTAATTAGTTGCATGCCAGGACATGGACACGGATGCAGCCACGGACAGCCGGGATACGGACAGCCAGGATACGGACAGCAGCCAACTGTGAAACACGGCCACACTGCGCTCTCGACGCTTGGCGCCTTGTAAAATGTTAGCGTACCGAAACAATTTATAGCGAAAATAGAATTAAAACCACAAAAGCAAAACATGCCAACAAAGAGGCGAACACAACGCCAACAAAAAAAATGTGAATTTGCAAAAGAGAAAGGAAACAGTGAAAAGGGAACTAAACGATATAAAAAATACAAGCAGCTAGCCAAAAGGCAGAAGACCTACTGCGAAAAAAACGTAGAAATGGGTGGTAGGGTGAGTGGCGTGGGGCGGCAAGAAAGAGCAGTCGGCTAAACCAAGATTTATATGCGGAAAAAACCGTCTGTGGAGTCCTCACTGGAGTCCTGGAATACCCTCTTAGGCGTGGCAATAAAATAAATGAATAACGAAATATATTGAAAAGCTCGGGGGATATTCAATTCATTTGTTCGCTAGTTGTAAGCTTTTGATTTACTGAAGGGTTATACTTTAATTAACATTATATCATTATCTAACGTTTTATTATCTTGTATTGTACTAAAAAAAATTGGGATGAGAAATTGATTTTTATTTTTATGATTTCCAATCCTAATCAAGCAGTTTCAAGGGCTATAGATTTGCCAATCTATGATTTATTTTTGGACTTAAATAATTATACAATGTCAAGTTTTTATAAAAGTATAATATTATAATAATAAGAAAATAAATAAATAAGAATTAAGATAATAAATATAATTCATTGTTTTTTTTATTTAATCCTAAATGTTTTTTTGTCGTTCCTTACGACCTTAAATCAGGATAATATATTTTAAATATTTGATCACTCAGCTTGGCATGCCCCATTTTTAAGAGTACCCATACCTGTGGTTACAGGGTATGAGCACAAGAGGCAACAAAATCAAGATGGAAAAGGCTGAAGGAGCGCCAGGTGCGGCGTTTCGAGGGGCATTGGCTAACAAAAAATGTGCATAGATTTGGCCACAATGCCTGGAACGCGGCAGGAACTCTCCCGAGCGAGAACAACCAAGAAGAAGAAGGACGGTGCATATAAATTTGTAATTCTTGATGCAACCGCAACGTTTATTAATTTAAAATTCAATTTCAAAGTGGTCAAGACTTCGTTTTGCAATAAAACGTGGTCACTCGGGAGACCATACCAAGTCCCTTCCATCGCCCAGCACGTCTTTCAGTGGTTGGGAATGGAATCAATAGTACTTGGTATTAATGTTCCGGCAATTAGTACGATCAAGTGTCTAATTGTTTTTTGCCCCCTCCCGAGTCCATCACAAAACCAATGGCAATGGAATTATTAATGCGTTGGACATTTAATGTGTGAGATGTGCAGCTGTCACGTATATAAACTTAAATTTGTCGGGATATATTACAGTTGAAAGTGGTAGTAATATTA
The DNA here is from genome assembly GCF_030179915.1 of Drosophila takahashii. Classification (NCBI taxonomy): domain Eukaryota; kingdom Metazoa; phylum Arthropoda; class Insecta; order Diptera; family Drosophilidae; genus Drosophila; species Drosophila takahashii. Next base: position 8,843,263 of record NC_091678.1, on the reverse strand, counting down.
AATGCTCTACAAAAAATATAAACTAAAAAATAAGTTAATAATTAACTATTGGAAATAGTTTTTTGTCTCCACTTTAAAGATAAATAGTTAATATTAATCAAGGTGTTTCTTAAAGCAAAAACTATTATCTTTCAGGATTCAACACCCAGACAATTCTTTAAAAGATAACACTGTAAAAGTTCCAAAGAGGATACCAAGAAACAGAGAACAAGGAAAAGTAAGAAAGAAAACGCTATGCAGAACATTAAACACAACTGACAGCTCGAACATACGTCACGTTGCGCTGTCGTAAAGTTTCTGGCGCTGTTTCAGCCACAATTTGTGGAGGGCGATCCCAGACAGCAACAATGCAACAGCGACATTGCACACACATGGCCAACACATCGATGACTCCGGGCCATTTTTAATGGAAACTCATTTTTGAGGTTAATTGTAAGCTAAAGATGGCTGGAGGGGGTTTCGTTTTTTTTTTTTTTTTTTTGACCGGGTTCCGGGTGTTTCAGAAACCCGCCCCGCCTCTTTCCAAAGGCAAATGCAAACCATATGTGGCGGAGCGGGTTCAACTGGCTCAAGGCTAGTAACGTTCATTGTGTGCGGAAAATTATAAAAAAGCACGATGGGTGGTCGACCTGGTGAGGCCAAAGCTCCACACTTGGTGGCACCACCACTACCAGATGCGGTTAATGTTCTGCACTGCATTTTATAATGAGCGGAAGGGTTTTAAACGCCCTTCCTCAAATAAAATACCCTCTTAGTTTGTTATTAGGAAAAGTATACAAAAACGAACTAGGTATTTACAAATTTGTATTCAACTTTACCTTTCATTCTATTTATTTTAGTTTTTAAAACCTCAATATGTGATTTAAAAATAAAATTCCGGTTTATTTAATTTTAAACTGATAAAAAAAAAATATTAATAAATTTTTAAAAAAGAAAATAGGTAATTTATAGTCGACCACTGTTTGTATTACTTTAACATAAACTGCTGACCAAAAATCTAGCTTTGCTCAAATCGTTTTGGAAAGCACACAGCAATGAAAACTTAAAGGCATGAATTTACATTAATATTACTCCGAATTGGCAGCTGAAAATGGCCAAGCCTTCCACCATTAATTCCGCAATTAAGGCCATCGAAGCTACATAGATTGTAAATACTTGCACTTGCCAAACATAAAACTTAAAGTCTGCACATTTTTTGATTGCATTTTCATGTGTAAGCCTCATTTCCATTTCCATGAAGGCGCAAGGCAAAGAAAAGCCTCTTTGGGCCACAATTCACATACACACTTTTGCTGACTTGACTTTGGCCAACACCAAAAGCTTGAACATCATCATTTGCCAGCTGAGCAGCCAAATTCCACTACGAATTTCCGTTTGCTGATGTTTACCCTTAACCGAAATGCTTTAATTAGCCACCGACTCGCACACACAAATTCAAGTTTAGTACGCCGGGAGGAGGAGATGGGAAAAGCCAAGTGCTTAACATTTTTCCGCTGCCTTGGCATAAATGGCTTAATCGTCGCCTTCAAGCGAGAGCGACACTAGAAGGAATTCCATTTGCAATTACTTTAATTACGCTGAGGCAGATTTATCGGTTTGGGGCGCCCGAAAGTATGCAGTGTTATGATACTACAAAATTGTTGGCACATATTTCAAGTTGTGTACGGTATACGGTGACAATGACACACACAGATGTTGTTCTTCGTACGAAAGCACGCTCTGCATACTCGGAAAATGTTATTTATAAAAATGACAGGCACTTCTATTTCGCCTGGCTCCCCTATACAGTATATATATATATTTATATATATTTTTTTTTGTTTCGCTGGCGGGCGAAAAACAGAAAACGATGTGAAAAATGGTAATGTGTGCGCGGCGGCGTCACGTTCCAGAGTTCCAGGGTCTCTGAGTCGTCTTGTCGCACATACCACACTAGATTAAATTATAATCGAGCCACGAATGGGCCCCGAACTTGGCCAGATTTGTGCAATTGACTGTGTAAGTGTTGGCATTGCGAGAATGCCACCACCTCGCCAACTGCCCTGCCTTTGTTTTTAATGAAATGTCACTCACTCGCCGGAACCATTTTTCATCGCAAGACAGCAGCAGCAAGGGCAACGCCAGTAACTGATTAACTTTTAACAGCCGCTTTTGCATTAAAAAAAAAAATACAAGAAAAAATAGCAAATAAGCGTTAGAATATTTTGATAGGCCATCGTAAATCATACAAGTCAAAGCAGAAGCCATTTTTTCGCCCCGGAGGCTCAACCTTAACCCTTTTTTTCGACTTGGCTGCAACTTTGACATTTTGCGTTAGTTTATGTGATATTTCATATGTGATAAGCCAGTGACATTTAGATAGGTCTCGCCCTCTGGAAAAGCGCTCAACTATTTTCCCCACCGACCCTTTTTTTTTTTGTTGGTCAGTTGGTCAGTGTCAAAGGGCATTTGACGCCTTTTTGCATGGCTCATTGAGCATTTGGTGTGGGAGTAGCGTCGGTGGTGGCAAAAAAGGTCGAGGAAACGGTTGAGCTAAGCTAAAATTAGTTGGGCGACAAGAGTAAGTGATAAACTATGAGATGAAATGTCCGAAAAAAGTGCCAAATAAGACATTTTCTGGTATTAAGTTAAACACAATGTTTATGGACGAAAGCCGGAGAGCTTTCTTAAGGGTAGCGCAATAGAAGATAAAGCGGTATAAAGCTGATAAGCCAAATGGGGGAGGAAAAAAGGAACAGAAATATCACTTTCATTTTCCCCTAAAAAATAGGGAAATTTCCTGGAAAATCCAATTATTAATTAAGACTCTTCTGTCGAAGTGTTGACAATAATATATGCAGAATAGGCAAAAGCCTCAAGCTTCTAGCGGATAATATTTCAACGTAAGGCATTTCCCTGACTCCTGACTTATTGCCGGATCTTTAACATCCTGACAAGCTAAAATAATTTTTCACTCCCGATTCCCCAAATTTTTATGAGAAACTCAAAGCAGAGGAAATGGAAAAACCAACCCACACTCCACAGTAAACTCTGCACTCGTTTACAATTGTTTTACGCGATTTATGCCACATGTCAAATGCCTGACAAAGGATGACCTGTTTTCCATTCCCCTCGCCGCCCTTCTTAACCCAACTCCACATGACAGATAAGTGAAAACTTTTTCTGCGTATTCCAAAAAAACAAACAGCAACCCAAATAAAAACCAAACGGCAGGGGTGGAAAAATTTCACATGTTTCGAATTTTTTTCAAGTATTTTTTTCGTTTTTTGTTTTTTTTTTTAATGTGTGACAAGCTCAAAGCAAATGCAAAACTTTGTTACACATGTAATGAAAAAAATAAATAAATAAACACAAATTTTTATGGGGGGGAGAAAGGAGGGCTTTCAGTGATACCCTGTGACAAGTCGAAGGTCCTTGTCTGTCTGTGCTGCCGATAACACACGTACATATAAACATATGGAGACATAGGACGAGGCCAGGACGACAGACGATTGCCTCGATTTACAATGCGCTAAGTGTCGCCAAAGCCACGCGCCAAAAGTTGAGATATCAAAAAGGCAACTCAGGGCGAGGCAAACAAACAAATAAACAAAACACACACAGGACACACAGAGAGGGGGGAAGGAGAAACAAAGCAAACGTAAAGGAAACAAAGACATATCGTAAGTGGCATCGTATGTCAAGACGTGTCAGGATCACGTCAAGGTGTGTGGCAAACAGGACCTCCCAACCACCGCCCACATTCAAGCCATCTAATTTGCCTGGCAGGCAAACAGAAAACAGCAAAGCAGAGAACTTTACATCATGAAAAATGCTTGATTAAGTTGTAGGCATTTCGCTGTTGAAGTGCCAAGTATTTTTCACTCGCAAAGCAATGGAATTTTCCATTTCCCGGACATTTTGCGAGTGTCGGGGTAAATGCATTTATTATTTAGCAGGCCAAAAATATAACCGCAGACCCGCTCGACATCGTCGTCTCCATCATTGTTAGTTCCTCTCTGTGGTTCCCCAGCTGCTGCACAATGCACAATGCCAAACAAAGAGCCGAAAAGCAGCCAAAACTAAAGCCAAACAAAGACAGCTCTCTCTGTCCACAGAAGTGCGCTTTAAAAAATATATAGTATATATGCGGCATATTCCCTGTTCTTTTCGGCGGGAATAGAATAATAAACAAACAGTGCCTGCTTATAGGAGCCGAAATTATGTATGAATGGCTGGGTGAACACGGTGAACTCTGCTCCCCGAATGTGTTTGTGGTGGCACATTCAAGTTTTACAAAGAAACTCCCAGTTGATAACAGCTCACAGCGGGAGGGAATTAATTAAGTTATAGAAAGCATTCTTATATTAGTTCTAAGCAGAAAATATTTAATTTAATTTAATTGAATAAATATTTGGGGAGCAATGGAAATCTCCCACTAAATTTTCATTGCCTTTTATATGTATAGATACGACCTTGCCTATTATCTCATTTTCGATATTTTCGATATTAATACAATCTGTTTCACAAAGCCATTATTATGATCAGCTCCCACCTAACAAAAATGGGAATACTTTTAAAAATATATTACATCTAATAGTCAACTTCCGCCGCCTTTCTCCTTGCGTGCATACAAAAACTAACAATTTCACTTTTCATATCTATTTTCGTTTTTCATTCTCCGTAAAGCCAATAAAAGTTCAATTTTTTGAAGTCGCTTCCAATTTTATTTAACGTCATTACATGTGAAACTTTAATACCGAAAAAAATTGAGATGGCGGAAGGAAAAAGAGGCGGCGGCGACTGACTTGCACTTACTTGGAAGCCGAAGAGAAGAGCCAAAGTGGGATGATTGAAGGCGGAACAGGGGATATATATATATTTATACTTATATATTGATGTCATGTGGGTATCTAGGTCTGCTACCTATTTCAACTGATGAATTTCAAATGCATTTTCCGGCATAATAAAATGTGTATATTGGGGTTATGGGGGAAAAAAATCAAACGCAGGCTGTAGGAAACGTAAATCCGATTTAGATGATATAACTTCTATTCCTCTCGTCACTTCGATTGCATATATAATTCAAACTAACTTGGCTAATCTCCAACTGCTGATTTTATTGCGTTCTAAGCCTTTTCGATTCGTTTGATTAAAATCTTCGTTACCTGGGGCTTCTTCCTCCAGCTATTGTGACTGTTTTCCATCAAACTCGCAATATACGGTTTGGAGGAAAATTTTCTGCTGCATTCTATTTCAAAGGCAGCCAACAAGCCAGTTACCAAGTTACCCAATTTAAGACGACGACGACTTTTGGTATTTACGTGTGCGGTTCGGTTCGCTCGCACGCAACTCAGCCATTGCCGAATATATGTATGTGCTAGTTTTTTGAAATATTTTCGCAATTTAGACCGGCACTTTATGGCTTTTCGGCAGCACAAATCATATTAAGTGAAATGCGAGTGAGCGAGATGAACATTTAATTGGTTTAAATTTGAAAGGCAGCGCAGAGAGTTGAACTATTATGGCAATGTTTATTTGAAATCGTTAGTGGCTGCCATGTTAAATTATGGCCATAATAAATGATAATTTATGAAGATGAAGTGACAGGCGTCTACATTTAACGAGTTTTTTAACGACATTGTAAGCCATTTGATGTTTAAATATTTATAAATCATTGCTGCGATGCTATTTAGAAACGAGTCAAATATATATTAAATTTAATAAAAATAGTCAAAGACTTTATTGTATTTATAAATATATATTTCACAATTTTTTTTGCAATAAAATGCATTAAAATGTTACATAGAATCACTTTTACAATTTAATTTGCTTAAACGAAGTTATTGAAGTTTGAATTTTATATTGGCAGGAGCTGGGGAAGTTTAACGACTACAACTTTTCAATAATGGAAACTGACTAACGGGGGACTATTGTGAGCACTTTTTTTCGCTTTAAGTTCAGCACTTTTGTCATACATTAAATATAAACAGCTATAAGCCCAATAACTTTGCAGCACACACACTTCATTGTACGGCAGTCCAGTAGCCAGTTACCAGTAACCAGGATCCAGCATCCAGGATCCTTATTCCTGGCACAGCTTGGTGCCACAGCTGCATTGCTGCAGGGCTAGAGTAGCCTGCTCGGCTCTTCTCCGCAGCAAATTTCGCCCATTTAAACTTTTCGCTACTGTGGAATTTTCATTATTAATATGACTTTTTAGGCAAACCGCAAACGGTGCCGAGGGGTCCAAGGGATGAAGGACGAAGGACTCCTGGTGGCCGAGAATGTGGCCAATGCCGTTGGCCAGTTAAATGCGCCCAGTGTATTGTCAATGTTTGTCTATGTGAACGGCGCACAGCGGGCCAAAGCCAAGGATGAAGTTTTCCCCAATGCCCAGGACATGCCATTTGACTTTGCAACAAGTGCAGGCTGCTGGTTTTCCCCCTGTTCAGTCCAGCGTTTTAATCAAGACCAACTAATGGTCCACCAGTTCGGAGTCCCGAATCCCCCCTTCAAAAAAAAAAGAGGGAAGTAAAAAACCGAAACCGTAACCAGCAAAGCCGCTTATTACTATAAAGTGAGATTAATGAATGCTCTCGCCCCCCAACTGCGAAATTCTAGAAGGAGAACGATGCCATCGCAGTCTCCTTTTTCGGCTGGCAATTAATGAAATTTATTTGCGCCTCCACGGACGGACGGCATATTGTTTTTACCCAGGCCAGAAAATAGAAGGAAGATTGTTAGCCGTTTGAGGTGCTAAAATGTTTCTTTGGCAGGCAAATTTAAAAGCAAATTGTTTTGGGTTCTAGCAACCGCTCTGCGGCAAAGTAGATTGCCTTTGCTGATGATTTTATTGCAATTTGCAGTAAGGCAGCCGCTTTCATTAGCTGTTTGCCGTCTAGACAACGCCAGCGGAAGCTACGAATATTCTGAAACTGCCAAGGGTTTCTTTTGCCAGCAAATAATTAGATGCTACGCAGATTAATAAAGTACAAGAAGCTTTAAATTGAAAAAGACATTTAGTTAATTGCAATAGATAAAGAAATGGCATCATTCAAACACTGGCAATTAATTTGCGCATGTAAAAAGTTACCATATATATTTTTCACTATTTGTCCGCACAACTTTTTCCACCTTCGTTTCGCGATTCACGAGCTTATATATGCTTTCCCTTTTTTTTTGTTTTATTTTTTTGCGTGATAAATCTCAATGTAAAAATTTTCACACAGACGCGGAAAAAGAAGCGTAGAAAAATAAACGCCACCCCGAATGCCAATAAAGGCGCCCACATATGCAGAGGAGCACGTTTGAGTTTCACGTGAAAGCATTTTTAATCAAAATTCTCAACAGGCTAAAGCAGCGCGAGATCAAAAACACTTGCCACAGCGATGTGTGTGCATGTACATATATGACGCCGGGCTCTGCAACTCCTGCAACTCTTGCAACTCCCCTTCTTGCCACAAAAGCCGACGAGCACCCTCTACACGGGCCAGGTTTTTGGATAGATTGCACCTGCAACACCTGCAAGTAACGTGACTCTGTCTCCTCACCTGTCGTCCAATATCTTGGCAAAGGGGGCGGATTTTGTAAATCCCCTTTTTGCCTTTGCAGCTTTATGCACTCCCCCGAAAAATGTTGCTAAAAAAAGGAAACTAAAACAAAAACCGTGTGAAAGAGAAGCGGATTCCCGCTCCACTACTACACAGAAAAAAATTCGATATGAAAAGGTGTAATTTCTTCCTTATTTCATACCCATAAAAAGCCGATATTAAGAATGCCAAATTTATGATTTAAACATATCAACTTGATATTTATCATTTCATAAAGGTTATAAAATACTGTTTTAAACAAAGTATTTTTTAAACAAATATTGCAAAATAAGGTAATAATAATATTAGTCATATCGAAATGATATGATCTTTAAAAAATTCTGGATTAACCTGCACATATCAATCTGATCTTTTTTCATTTTTTTTCGGTGTACAATATACCATGGTATATATATTTTTTGACATGTTTGCTTTTTATGCAAATATCGAAATAAAGATTAGTTTTGTGCTGGATGCTGGCTGCTGCTCTTCCTGCTCCTCCTGCAGGATAAATCTCCCCACCGGAGGCGTGACTCCGCAGCATCCTTCTTCTCTACTCCTCTCTCTTTTTTGCGTATATTTATGCCCGAAACGCTTAACCAACTGACTGCGTTAGTCGTTGCGATTTAGTGCTAATGTGGCTCGGTCTTTTTGGCCAACTCTCACCGCCCCTTTATTTGCTGGCTGCTGAAATTTACTGTTTACAATTTGTTGGCTGATTGCTTCTGTTCTCCGCACGCTTTAACTAAATTTATAGCAAGCGATAAGTTTTTTTGTTCCTTACTCTTTTTTTTCGGTATTAGTGTATTTATTATAATGCTGTCTTCCATTTGCTGGCTGCATTATTGTTTTGCTATTAAGCCAGGATTTTCGTTTTAGCCATGTTGTGTGCTGTGCTGCTCATGGCTGTGTGACTTTGTTATCTGGCGAATGGCGGTCATGTTGGTCTTTCAGATTCTTTCAGCTGAATCTCTGGATGAATGTTGTGCTCTTGACAACTAGCTTGCTGCAACATTTTAATTAAGTGCCAAAGCAAAAGAGAGGGAAACTGCACAGCAAAAGGGGTAATAAATTTCGGTTTTAAGTTCTACAACTATTTCATTTTTCATGTAATTTCCCTCGGTTTCTTTCCCATTTTTGGTGGGTAAATCTGTTTATTATTCACCATATTTTCCACCATAATCGCACACCCCCTTCCACCCACTTTTTGCTTCACTGATGACTTCCAGGTGTTTGGCAGACATTTTGTAAACGGAAAATAATTACGTACCCGAAGGCTGGGGTGGAAAATTTATGTACGCGCGGCGTATGAGTAATGTGCACTACTTTTATCCCCGAGTCCAGGAGTTACAGCTCCAACTTATAATTTACTACTGTCTGCCAGCTATTTTAGCTTGTTTATTATTGTTGTTCTTTTTGTTGTTTTGGGCTTTAGCTAGTTGTTTGTTGGTTGTTTATGAGGCCGCCAAAGGGAACCGCAAAATGTGTGAAAATTGCACACATAACGGCCAGGTGAACGAGGAGAAACATATTTTTGTTGATACACTCTGGTTCGGTTTTGGACCTACCACTACCACCTGTACCACCTTTCCACCTTGCCACAATGTCTCTATCCCGGTCGCTCACTCACTTGGTCTTTTTATGCGGCCAGTAGTGGCAACGTTTGCATTTTTAGTTGTTAATTATGCGAGTTGATTATGCTCTCTGTGCACTCTGGCGCCACGTAATTGGTGTGCATTTGATTTGTGGCAGGTTGTAACGCTCGCTGATAGACTCAAAAGCGAATGGAGGACCCCTCCAATGGATATGGGGGAAGTAATTAGTGTAGTTTAGCGGGGACTAACAACCATGCGAGTGAAGGTAAAAGTTCTGCACAAGTCTGAAAAAGGCAGGCCAAGGTAAAGTAATTTACTCGCCTCGTTAGCTTTTAACACTCGGAACCTCGAGATAAAAAAAGCGTGGAAATTAATCAATATTACTTTTTGGGTTAACTATTTCTAATTATTTACGAATTTCTGCAAATTTTGTTGACTTCTATGTCAAGCCGTTTTGGCTGCAGAAGCTACTTCCCCTTTTTTTAGGCTCCTTTTATATTGCATTAGATGAATATTTATCAATAATTTTCCCAAACAATATAATCAATTTAAAAATATTGAAAGCTTTTAATTTAGCCATAAGCCAAGAAGGCTCTTAATTAATTTATCAGGACTTTGAGTTCGCCTCCAATAAACCCAGCCATCCAGAGACCATCGATCAATATGTATTTTGTATTGGCGTTGATTTACCAAATAATTTGCTGCTTTAATCTCATTAAAAGTTATAACTTCTCCCTTTTCCCACGCTCAAGTCCCATTAGGGAGAACAATTTTTGTTATTGAACTTTTTGCTGTTTATAATTTGGTAACGAAAAAGAGTAAGGGAAAACGAGAGGACGGCAGAATGTATAAATACTTGGCCTGCTCTCAGTTTAAGCAAATTAGTTCAATTGCCTGGCTATCCAGGCCCATCCGCCCCGCACAGACTTGATTAGGCTTAGAGAGCAAAAACTTTATCCTTTGCACAGTTGTAAATAAGCAAAAGTAAATTTTGGCAAGTAATTTAAGCCACACAAACAAGCTGGCAAATAACTTTCTACCGCCACCCTTGGGGGCCTGGTGGTTTGAGCTTCGCTACGCAAAAGTTTACCATTTACGCCAACTTCTTTGCCCAGTTTTAATTCAAAATCAATGTATGAACGTAGTTTACATTGCGACGCATACTAAACGAAACTTTTTGTGTCGCTCTATCACGACTCTTTTCTTCGTATACCGGAAAATAAAAGGATTCAGTTAGATGGGTATTACAAACTTTGTTTTGAAGCACACAAAAAAAATCTAAGTCCGTGCTCACAAAACATTTGTCGAAATTTAAATACCACTCCAACTAAATTAAAGTCAATATTTGTTTTGGATCAGTTAAAATCTACTCAATTTTTAAATGTAGAAAAAATGTAGAAAATAGGGAAAAATTATAATTATAATTAATAATTATTAATTGTTTTGAAATTTTCTAACCTCAATCTTAGCTGAGGACAACCTACAAAAAAAATTTAAGTCCTACAAAAACCGAGGTTTAATCCCAGTAAGTAATTTTTTTTTTAAATCTTCAAAGCGTTGCTTTATAACAATGTATCCAACCATGAACTAAAGGTACAGGTCACAAAATAAACTTTTTAATAAATCCTATTTAAAGATCGATCGCTCTCCCAATGAAAAATTTAAGAATTTCCCTCAGTGCATCCCCCAACGTGTGGGGTTCAATTAGGAAACTGCACTCGAAGGCCATAAATAACTGCACACGATGATGTCGATGACGGCATGGCACTTACCTTCATAGATGGTTAAAGTTGCATCTGCGGAAACGGCATCGCCCACCCCGTTCTCGGCCACACATTCGTAGGGGGCGTCGTCGCGTCCCGCCCGTACGGGCTCAATCCGGAGTATGGAAATCCCGCCGGGCTGCTCCAGCACCGTGTAACGAGACTGGGTTCCTGTACGACGACGTAAAATCAGAGGGCTTAGGCTTGAATGGGTTTATAGAGGGGTGGAAACTTACCCGAAACTTTTTTGCCATTCTTGCGCCACACTATCGATGGAGGCGGATCACCGCGGGCCGCACAATAGAAGCTAGCAACGCCGCCCACTCGAACTCCCTGATTCTGCGGCTTCCTGATGATCTCCGGTGGATCTGTGGAGGGTGGCAAAAGAACATGGCAAATGTCGGTTACTAACTGGGCTTAAAAGCGCGGCCTAACAGATATGATGACTGGGGCTTAGATATTTAAAGTTTCAAGCTCTGGTTTTTGATGCCACACATGTGCTGGGTTTCCTTGCTAATCGGGTTGAGTAAGCCCTAAAAAAAAAAGGATTTTTTTCTGGTATTCCATTTATTTTGTACAAAATTATGCTCGTATGACTAATTTTAGTTTCTTTCTTTTTTTGTGATTTATTTTTCAGCTAAGAGCATTAAGTAGGCATCAGTCGATTTTAAAGCCATTGTGCTGAATAACTCGAATGCATTTCCATTATTTCGTTTATTTCGCTTTTCCTGGCTCCTGCGAGCGAGTGTTTTCATATATTCTTTTTACATATTTGTCACAATATGCTGTCAATACAACGTCGCATGTTGTTTGCCCACACACTATGACAGACTCACACGCTTAACGTACGTGCCGCGCAGATGTGTGTGTGTGTGAGTGTGGTGCAAAAAGGATACCAAGGATACCAAGGATTCTGCGGGAATAGGGAAGCCAGGCGGCGGCAGGGAAAACAGATGTGTGGCATTAAAAATCTGGCAAAAATCACGAAACGTTAAACAACCAGCAAAAATATTGTCATGTGCATGTTGCATGCTGCAATAGCATCATGTCCTGCCTTCTGTATATACAGACATACGCTCCTTTCGACCCAGAACGTAAAGTAGTTTACCCAACATATCAATTCGATTTATGAATTTTCATTTTCATTTCTTTTTTTTTTTGCATCAGTTTTTGATTGAAATTAAATATAAAACGCGACATTTAAATTGTTGGGCAACACAGCAACCTAAGGCCGCAGCCAGACTTACGTGTGAGATATTGTATGTACGGAATATCCGAATAATTTGCATCTGTAATGGGCATCAAGACCGGTTAGTAATGACGTTACGAAACGCGCACGAGAACGACGACAAATTTGGTTTCCGATTAACGCGAATTATATGTGATTAAAGCTCTGGTTATATTGCATTTTATTGGATTTATAACGTTGTTATTTTATAATGGGTGACTTAACAAAAAATTGGATTTTAAATACTTATTACTTTACCTTAACTACATATAACTTAAGTTGATCAAAATAGTTATTTATTAAATACCTAAAAAGAAGACCTTCGATTTCAATACATATTTTCTTAGTATATATATATACTATAATTTTTGAAATATTAAGTTGTTTAATTTATTTTAACATATCTACCTTTATTAAGTCTTCTTAATTTAAATGTAACAAAAGAATAATATATTAAATACTTAAATGTTTAAAGTTCCTTTACAGTTTAAATTAATATTTTCTACATTTATAAAACCTTCTCCTTTATTTGTTGACCAACCAATCGCTCACTTGCAACTAAGTAATATTGAGCCACAAAATAAATAATATTTGCCAGCTGCCTTTGCCTTCTCCCCTAAAAAAGGGCAGTGAAAAAAATCCCTGGGGACATTGTACTCTGTGCCAACTAAGAGTATTCTAAATAATTTAAAGTTTTCCACAAGGCAAGCATCCTCTGGCCACCGCTTTTTGTGGGCAGACTATTTTGGTTTGCGATGGCTGCACATAATAGAGGCAAATTTGCTGTTGCTGCGGCATAGTCAGTCTATCAGTCTGTGTATCATTTACCAAAGTTTCTGGGCTCAACTTTGGTCGGACAAGTTTTCTGTGCAATAAGTTAAGGAGGCAGCAAAAAAAATATAGTTGCAATTTATAATGAAAAATTTGTCGAACATTTAAATCAATTTAATATTTAATGATTTACTTTTTCCTTCTTTGCTGGAAATTAAGCCAAGTTAGCTGGCACAAAATTGGCAAAAGGAAATATAATTTTGCCACCTACAACACAATTGTTGCTTTTGCTCATTATAAAACACGGAAAAATGGGGGGAAAGAAATAATACGTCTTTACACCCACCGCAAGATGATTTTCCAGCGTGGGTTTGCTAGATTTGCTAGATTTGCGGAGCACTTGAAAGCATTTTACGCTTACGTTAACAGTTTTTATAGCCACGGCTCTGAGCTGGCGGCGAATCAGCAATAAGCATATTGGTTTTTGTGGCTGTAATGAGCTCTTCTCCAACGAACGCCTCTTGCCAACTTCAGAGGCGAACGCAAATTCTCAGTAAATATACATATATTTTTTCTCGCATTTGTAAAGTTTTATGTTTGCTTAAACAATTTGATGGCATGGCAATGGCTGAAGGCAAATGCAGAAGAAAAAAAAAAGACAGACGGAAAAACAGACAGCATTCAAGACACTTCCACTTCCGTGCCGACTCATAAAAAGCGTATCATTAAGGCCATAAAACAGGGATTTTTGTTTATTTGCCGGATTGCCGGCACTGCTCGCTGCTGTTGGTTTTAGGCGAAAATACAGAGATAAAATTTAAATAAATTTAATTATGTTTGTGCTATTTGTGGCTGATACTTCGTTTCTTCTTGTTACAAAGATTAAAGGCATAGCAAATGAAATTTGTAGATTACATAGATACACAGGCCGCGGGCCATAAAATTGGGTGGGTGGTTGAATGGATGGAAAATCAAGGAAACTGAACTGCAGCCAAGTTTTGCTCGCGTGCAACTTTTTGCTGATTTTTCATTTCGCACGTTCGGTTGGAAAGAAAAAAAAAGGAAAAAGAAAAAAGACTGAAGTGAAGCTCTGGCAACGCAGTCCACATTGAGCAAACAATTTCGTTGTTGATATGTGCAAATTGATTTGAGCGTTTGAAATGTGCAGTTATAGATACATACACTCACACTAAGCCTTCGTCACACACACATACAAGCCCGGGCACAAATACCAATACGCGCATTCAAGCAATTTATATGGAAATTAATACTAACATTTTTACTATGGCCCCTGAAAAAAAAAGTTAAAAAGAAAAAAACAGCTCATGAAATAGAAAATTCGAATTGATTTTATGAAAAAATATTCTATAAGCTTTTTGCCCAATCAGGGGCGTAGTTAAATAGAAATGAAAAACAGGGCCAGACGTAGTGAGAATAGGTTAAAGTGCAAATTGAGAGATGGTATTGATAATGGGTCAAGTGGAACATAAAAGGATGATTGGCGAGGTAAAAAGTTAAGTGGATTATTTCAAATTAAAGATAAATATTAAACAAGGTCTCTAGTTTAAAATAGTTTCACACAAGAGGGTTATTTGAAGTCCTTTAAATTAAAATCCTAAATAGTTTTATCAATATTATTTTATTATAAGTGTTCGGTGTTGGATATTTATATACGATTTCCACTTAAGCATTTGAAGTTGAAGCAGAAATTACTAAGCAGAAGCAGTATTTAATATTACTAAGTCTCAATAACTTGAACTCTTTATTTGTAACATTTAAAGGTTTTAAATTTGCAAATTCGACTTTGCCACAGGGGCAACTAAATTACGCCAAACATATGATATGTCCGCCCCCTTTCATCTCCACCGTTGTATTCCTTTTTCTTTTTTTTTTCTGTGGTGCTCCGTTTTAAATTATACCCATAACTTTTGGCCCCATTTTCCAATATGCCAAAATGCTCATAAAAATTGACCCCGTGTGGCATTCACGGGAAAAAAGGGAATATCTCTACTTTGGCTTTGGATATGTGTATATACATATATATCAACACATATATAAGTAAAATCAGCATATGCTGGATGGAATCGTAAAGTATGCAGCTGGGTTTTATGGCCCAGGCCTAGTTAGGGAAAAACTTGAAAGTTAGGCCTCCTGCCCGCGTTCGCATCTACATTCTGGCAATTTATGCCCGAAGCCAGAATTTCAGAATTTACCCCACACACACACATCAAGTGTACGACTTTTTAATAAGTGCAAAGTGCGAGTGGGTAACATTTTATGGGCCAAACGGAAAGAAAGGGGTTTACGGTTGTATAGCCCAGTGAAGTAATGGAAACGCTTCCCATAGCAAATAGTCATAAGATGCTCCTTGCCGAAGGAAGGATGAGCTGCTAAGCCGCTTGCCCTGCTCTATAAGTCCTTATGTATTTCTATATGTACATCTGTACATATATGTAGGTATGTGGCCATGTTGGCGACAAATCATTTGGCAGACAGGGGAAAAACAGGAAAAAGATGCCTTTCGAAAACGAGAAGATGAGCCGAACGGGCTCTGTCGTTCCCACTGACTGACAGCTGCAATTCACCTGTCAGCATCAGAAGCGTTTTCGTTTCGTTTCGTTCCGTTTCGTTCTACTGAATTGCATTGAAATACGATGCTAAATTTAACGATTCATTGCATTTCCCACTCTTTAGCCCCCAGGCACTTTTCCTCATCCTCATCCCTTCCATTGGGCAAATTGCAACTCTGTGTGTTTGGCACAAACCAACAAGAACCTCTCGACCCTCAACCCTCAATACTCAACTCTCGACCCTCGTGTTGTATTTTTAATGCGGCAACTTTGGCAAAGCATTGCTAAATCTGCTGAGTCTAAGGAACAGAGAGCAGAGCTTCCTGCCTCCTCCTTCTCCGTCGGGATGCTACAAATAAAATACTTATAAAAGCGCAGCATAGTTTTACACTGGAGGATTTTTATAGCCAAACCCCCCTCTGCACCGCCCATTTCGCCACTGAGCTGTTGCGTATGCAACTAAATTTTAATGTTACTTGAAAGAGTAATAAAAATAAACTTTACGCCAGTTGAGAAACACCGAAGCAAAGGCAGCCAGCGATTATGACCAACTCTTTCGGAAAGTATGCAGTGGAAAATTTTAATTAAATTGCTAAAGCGAACGTATTTCCTGGTCTCCGGGAATTTTCTGCCCGGTTTGCGACCGAAGTGTCAACCGAATCGCACGGAGCCATTCATCATGGAATCGATAGCAACAAAATAGAAAAGTTTTCGGGGATAAAGTTTTAGAGAGGCCTACGTCGAATGCGAAGGTCAGTCAGGCAAATAAATGATGCGGGCCAAAATGTCGACAATGATGCCATTAATCAAAATTAAAAGCGTGTTACTTTTGAGCAAACACTGAGAAAATTATTGAAAAGAATTTTAAACAAAAAAATAAAACAAAAAAATAATTTAAACATTTTTTAGACCCAACAAATTAGGTTTAATTTATAAGATCTCTGAACTCTTTACAGATGTGGGCGCCGAAAGTATTGTATCCTAGCTTAAAGATTAATTTTTATTCCGACTGTGTTCTGAATTGTAAGAAAGAACCTTGTCCAAGCTGACATTGATGTAAAGGTGATAAAAAGTATACAATTCAAAAGGCAAGGTTTTAAGTTGATTATTTTGTTTACCCAACTCTCGCAGAACAACCCTTTCAAGAAGGTTATCGAAACAGATACTTCAACCGGCTGTCAACTGTCAGGGAAAAACCCCGAAATACAGATATTCATGGAAATTATCACTTCCATTTGGCTATCAAGATATCAGCAAAAGTAAACTAGGCCATAAACTATCAACTGGCCATGATGATGCAGCATCAAATATTTATGGATTGTCAATTAGAGAAAATACCGTCCATTTAGTTTGCATGTCAGTTAGTTATCGACTGTGTTGATTGGGTTTTCAGCCCCTTTCCCACCGTCCTGACCCACTTAACTCTTCATTTAAATATCCATTAAAAGGCTTTGCAAAGTTTCGCCAGCAACTTTTGGCCCATAACTCGTAGCCACATCTCACAGTTCCTGTGCCAAAAATGACTTGGCAAACTCACACGTTTGTGTATGCATTAAACTGTATAAACTAACCAACTGCTGGTTGGCCAAACTCAAAATCCCAGCAACCAATGCCAACCAACGCCAGCAGCAAAGACAAAAAATAAAAATGAAAATAAGAACAATTTTCCATGACATTTTAATATAATTAGTTTTTGCTTCTAGCCTAATGTAAAGTTGTGGCCAAAAAATTGTCAACACGTGCGAAAGAGGGACGAGAGGGAAGAGAATCCCTCGCCCGAAGGCATGGACATGAAAAAGTTAACTTGACTGTCCTGCGGTTTTGCTTTGGCTGGATGGAAAAACTATTCGAGCCTCTGTTGTGCTCATAGGGAAGATTTCGAAAGACCACAGCATATTTTATGGCGGAATTTCTCAAGGCCCATCACCCCTGGGCTCACGCCTACTCTATTAAATGGGGATTTGTTGTTTTTTTGGGACCCTACAATCTATCTGTGTGTGTTTTTTAAAAAGGAAAACAGGACGCAAGACGCTCGGCCACATGGCAACACTCATTATTTCTAGGCGGGATTAGCTAGTAAGCTGGGGCAGCTTAAAATGCCGCAAACTTTATGAGACGCAACACACGTGGTTTGGTTTGGTCTAGTCCGATGTCCGATGTCCTTCTCCACCCGACGAATAGGCCCTAGCAATTTATGATTGCCGGCGACCAAGACGACAAACGACAGATAAACAACAAAGGCAGGAGGTACAAGAACAAAAACAGGACAACGATGATGACAAGAAAAAGGAATGTTCTGCAGACAACCTGGCAATTTCATAAACTGTCCCGGGCACTTGCCAAATTGCCAGGAGAAAAACCAAAATCACCAAAGCCTAAATAGATCCCCGAAATTGAAGGGGATTTTCGGAAGCTTAGCAACAAAGGCATATCAGCTACATTATTTCGATGCTTTAAAAATTTGTAAATATATTTTACACAACAATTTATACTTGGAAAAATAAATAATATCTTAAAGCAAAAATTTAATTATTTTAGACGCAACAAAAAATGTAAAACATGCAATTATATTATAGAAAAACCGATAAGCAGCTAAAAATTGGAAAAATAATAAAACATTTTAAAAAATATTCGAATTATATTAAAATAAAACTTTAAATTATTAATTTATTTAAAATACATCAAATCAAATTTGTAAATCATTTATAGATATTTTATTTTGATATTATTATTAAAGAGCATCCAAAAGCCAGTTGTAAATCTCTTTGCTTCACTTTCATTTCACGCACGTAGACGCCCCAGTAAGTATGCTTTGATATTTTATTGAGCTTGTCATAATATTTATGAAATGTATTCGATGCATACGGTATACAGTATACGGTAGACAGTATATATAGGTGTATCTACTGGCAGAGCAATCACAAAACCGAACTAAAGCCCAAGTGTCAACCGAATGTTTCGGTGTGCCGGTGAGTGAGTGCGGGTTTTTGGATTTTGGAGGTGAGAGCGACAGGGACAATGCAAAAAGTTTGCCGAGAGGAGTGCAGGACAAAGTTTTATTATTATTAGCATGGCTTTTGGCTTTCATTAGTTTCAACTTTTGACAGAAATTATATTGAGTATACACATGCATACATATTTACTATACATATATACGTATGTATATTGATGTTGATCATGATGGACGAAAAAGTTTCCTTCCAGCCACAAAGTTTCTTTTTCATTTTTGTGCTGTTTTGTTTAATTTGCGTTATTTATAAGCTGCCAAAAGAGCCGCCGGGCAGATGGACAGTCGGAAAAACTTGTCTAGCACTTGATACTCAATGTTGCCTGTTGGTTGTTGGCTGTTTCTTTGCTTCTTGTTGCCTTTGCTGCTGGTTCAACACACGCATTAAGGCGGCGACGCCCTTAAGTAGGCAACAGCCGCAAAATGGCTGGCAGCCAAATGTGGTTGTTGTTGTGCGCACTTAAGTCGGCTCCCAAGGAAAACAATGCAAAGTAAGCCCAAGGTGGCCAAGGTTTGCCATCTTGCCTCCGGCTTTCAGATTTCAGCTTTTCAGGTAGCTCCACTCTACACGTGGCCAAATCTGAAGTTTGAGATTTGCTGGCATTTAAAATGCCTGCGAAATCCGCATTGTCATACCTTGATAAATAGCTGAAATTACTTTGGCAAACACTCCTCTGGCCGTTGCCACTTGGCGAAAGTTCTTTGAAAAACACACGCTAAGCCGGTGTCAAGTTGAGGAACTAAAATGAATTCCATGTATTTCAAGGAGACGCTCTCACGTTCCGCAGGTTCATCTGAATACGAAACGGGAATTTGAAATTCTGGGGATGTATCTCATTAAGTTTCAAACGGAGTTCCATTTCTTCACACTATTTTTCGCTTTGCTCTAAATATTTTAAATGTATTTAACCATCCATAAGTAAAGATAAGAATCAAGCTCTTTTATCTAATTTATCTTATTATGTCGAAAAATATTATTTTGCTTAAAAAAATATTAAATAATCAATAAAAAATTAAAGGAATGCATTAACATTTTTTAAATACCTATTTTTGTAGATTTTTATAAAAACTCCTGTAAAAACCTTTAAGTTTAAGGTTTTCTACAAGATTTCAATGAATTTAGGCGATATTTTTCTTTCTTATTAAGATTAAAAATATTTGGTTATCTTCCATTTTAATCAAAGTTGAAATGCAAATTTCCATTTTCGAGAAGAAAAATCGTTTTCTCCAGGTAAAATACCTCGGGAACCCAACTAGTACATTTAACATTCAGCTCAATCTTCTGAAAGTCGTCCCTCCCACCACCAATTTTCCTTTCCCATTTATAAACCTAAAACCATGCTGTTTCCCAATCCAGCGCGAACTTCTGTATCTCCATCTCACCTTAACCTTTGAGCTGAGAATTAATATGTTGCCTCATCCACCGCCGCCGCCCCGTGAACTTGGCAAAACTACCAGACGAAGAGAATCCCGTCAGGTCCCGAGTTTCCTTTACAAAATCCAACAAAGCATAAATGTTTTGTCGCTAAGCCTACAGTCATATAGCCGTAAAGTATGCATTGCCTCTTTGGCCCTTTGTTTCATCCCGGGCCGAAACGGAAAACCTCCCCAGGATGGAGGACCCCAACTCCACCTCCAAAATTCTCCATTCACGGCTAGTCCTTGTTTTATTGTTTCTCAAATCGCTGCCTGTCGCTGACTTTTTTCTGCCTGCCCGTCGTCTAGAGTCTACAGTCTTTTGCCTTTGTTTATTATTATGCAGCAAATGTCGCGACGCGCCGAGATTATGGAGGAAAGTGGAGAAGAGAGGCCACTGTATAGGCATTTGTGTTTCAGAACTTTGTCACGTGGCCCTAAACGCATTATTTAAAAAAATAAACATACGCCAAATACAATTCAAAGACGGTGGAATACTCTTTTTCGGTAGAAGAGCCATTAATTTGTACATACACTTTACTAGATTTTAAAATAAAAATGTATATAGGAAGGTAAAAATTCTATAAATAGTTAAAATTATTGTAATATATCTATTTAGTTCAAGCAACTATAGAACATAAAATATATTTTCCAAAGAGCATTTCTAGTAAACCTGGTCATGAAAATATTTCCGTGGATACGGTAGGTACCTTGAACATTTGATAAATGTTCCTTAGTCCAAGGGTTTATGTAAATTCATGGAGCGAAGCCAGCACCGCAGGTCGTCCAGAAGTTAGCAAGTGGAACTAAGTTCACGGAGTACTTACTGAAAGTTTCATCAATTTTCATGCTTTGCCCAACTGTTGCAAAGACGGGCAATTACCAAGAGGGCGGGAGTAGTACATAAAAGAACAAAACAACACAAAAAAAAAATAATACATATACATTAATGTCCCAAAGAAGATCGAGTCGGAGACGATTAAGACGATAATAACAAGCGACAAGTTTATTGCCCGCACACACATCAGTTGTCGGGGTAAAGAAAAAAGCAGATGGGGATAGAATGGATATTGGGCAGCCGCAGCCGCAAAAACTCTTCCAGAAAGCCTAAGCTTTTGTGACCCCAAGCCTAATGCGCCAACGGCAATAATAACAACAAGAACGTTGGCAAAATGTGGGCGGTGTGTCCGCCACATATACACACCACACCCAACATTTGCTGGCCTTAAAAGCTAGTCGCCAGTCGCCCACTAATGCCAACAGCTGGCGACATAAATATCAAAAAGTGCCCTGCGATGCGGGGGCCGTCAATGGGAACTACGGCTTTTGTCTTTGACCAACGCCAGACTAAAACAGACTAAAACAGCACCGACCATGGACGCACTAAACCACTAAGTAAGATAAGTGAGGTCAAGCAAAAGGGGTCATGTGCGCGCATTGTCACCGGGTTGCAAACGCCTCCTCGTCCGCCTCCTCCGCCTCCTGGTTATCTAACCACAGGGGAGAAACTCGAAAGTAAACCTGGACAATATGATGGTATGACGGGAACAGGAAGAAAGCACAGAAAGCAAGTGAAAGCGCAGCCAGGTAGCAGAGGCAAAAGTTGCCGATAAAAGAAAGTACAGGGGACACCACACTCATGCCACGGAAAAGGGGCCGCAACTCAATCAGTAAATCAATAACTCAATGGTTGGCACTCTTCAGGGAGTTGCTGCGGTTAAGAATTTCTTGTTTTTCGAAGCAATCAGTTTTGGCCGGAACAACTATTATGGGTACAAAGTCAAACTGAAGAGTTTAAGCTTCTTGTTGAAGAGAAGAAATATTGTTAAAATATTCTACTCAATTTATTCCATTAATCCTAACAAAAATTAAAATTTCTATTAAATTTTCTTAATAAACAAAAAAAAATCTTTCAAAAATTACCCATGCGCCATGTTGCCCAATAACATGATATTAAAAATATTATATTTTTATTTGTGCCTGCAGAAAAAAATTTGAAATGCAGAACATTTTTTTTTAAGATTACTATGATATCATATCCTTTACCTAAGAAAAGCTTGTGCAAACGAAATAACCTGGTAATACCACAAAACAGATCCTAATAATATGCACACTCACAAATCACGAACAGCAATCAACAGCCATCAATTTGCAACACTAAAAATCCTTCGAATTCCCCTTACTGAACAGATAAAGGAATCTCTTCCGTTTTTCTAAGCCATGTGATGACTCTCTATACGCGATGAGGATGATAGTGCTGCTTTCGCTCGTAATTACTTTCACTTTTTCGATATGCCGAATCATGTAAAATAATTTCCTTATTGGCCAGAAAAATGCACAACTTAACTTTTTGACAAAACGCTTGCCTGATCCGAATTTCCCAGAACGGGCAAAAAGTTATTCATGTCGGAGGAGCCTCAACCCTCGTGATGACTTTCATGCTTCCATTATTCATTATCTATGCCTAGAGCAAATCTGGGGATCAAGGTTTTGGTTTGCGTTTTTCGTTTGGGTTCGCCGTTGTCGGGGTTTTAATTAATGAAGCTACAATATGACAACAAAGCTTAACTAATTAATTTGTTGCCAGAGAGTTCTTTTCACAAAATATAACAATTAAGTATGTTCAATCCTCTCAGAAAATGAATGAGAACAGGTAGATAAAATTGGGAAAATATAATGACGACACAAACGTATACAAATATGTATACAAATGGAAATGTAGAAAAATGTTTAAAAAGTTCATTTAGTTCTGTAAAAAAAAGTTTAATTTCCTTACAACATTACTCATACGCCATGTTTTTCAAAAATCTCGTCTACGTATTTCATTGTTTTTTGTGCCTTCTGATTTCTTCTGATTTTAATTAAAAAATACAAAAATAAAAAGGATTGAAATGCATAAAAATATAGAACATTAAACTCATTCCATTATGTTAAAAAAGTAAACTCTTTAAAATATTATGCATACGCCATGTTGGTCAAGAACGTGTGCTACAAATTAAAGTGTTTTTTCTTAAGCCTGTTAAATAATATTTTAATTCCAAAATACTACAAAAAAGAGGATTAAATATCTGTGGGAATTTCATCCCAAGAAAATAAAATATTTAAACAGTCATTCAAAATGTACAACAAAATACCACAAAATATTGCAATATCATATCAAACACACAACTTCTGGTTGCTTAAAGTGCTAAGCTTATGAAAAATTATCCAAATTACTTTAAAATGGCATACGCACACACAAGAGCACAACATGCTTTTCGCAAGACAAACTGCCCCATAAATTTCGTAAAATTTGACTTTTTCATCTGCACTTCGCAGCGAAAGTCGAAAAAGTGAGTGTGGGGGCGGACTGCAAAGTCGAGATGCGTTTGCTAATGTTGTGAAAGAATCGAGAACAAACAGAGTAAAAATACCAAAAATATGCAAATCAACTTGCTTCAAACCCCATGCCATACATACATTTCGATATGGATTGATGTAAAATTGATGCGACGCAGAGAGGGTTATTGTCTGGCCCGCATAAACAAAACCATAAGTAAAAACAAAACAAAGGAGAAAAAGAAGAGAGAAAAAAACAAGAAATTTCAATAATGCCAAGGCATTTGTTGTTCGCCACTTGAAAAATGGTTGGGAGCAGAAATATGAGGGAGCAGGGAAAGTCGGTAGAGCACTTCAGGCAATTTATGGCATATGTTACCTTACACACAAAACTCACTCACACACCCATACACACTCACCCACTCGTATGTAAATGCTAAAATAATACATATGCGTATGGCATAAAAATTGATATGCCAACATTTCTTTCATGTGTGAGTAATTCACAAGTAAAATGCAGAAAGTTTTTAAATAAAATATAAAATATAGCTAGAGTGCTGGAGAGAAAACAAGAAAAGTCGGTGGTATATTGTTGACTTGATGTTTACCCTATAAGTGATTGATCTTTAAAACAAAAGTATAGAAATTTAATGGAACCTTGGAAGTAATTTATAAAGTTTCCATTCCTTAAGCCATCATTTATGGGTTATGGATTTTAAATTAATAGCCCCCCATTGGCCAAATATTTCCGAGGATATTCAAAGGGCATAAAAACCCCGACTCCTTGGGCACAACTATGTGCTGAAATAATGTCGCACAATAAATTGAACTTTTCATAAATTTTCAGCACAAATTGGCACAGGATTTTTGGGGTTGGGGCTTCTGGAGGTTCGACTCCAATCCACTCAACAGTTCCTTTTGTATCCTGCAAGCCATCCTGACATTGTCAACGTCTACTGCCACGCCCCCAACTGCCAAGTGAATTTATGGTTGGCAGCTTTTAGGCTTTGTTTTGCTGCTTATTATTGTTATTGGCACCAACAGTGACACATTAGGAGCACCATCGCCATCGCCTCCATTCTTCCTTCTGTCCAAGCTCATTTGTTGGCCCCGACTAGAGATGGCTGATCGCTTTTGGGCCCGTAGTCCTCAAAGGTCCTGGGTCCTGGGTCCGTTGCGTATGCCGGATTATTAATATTAGAGGAACAAAAAAAAAAAACAGAAAACAGAGAAAGGAAATATATTTTCTACTGACCGGCTGCTGCTGCTACTTGCTACTCCTACTGCTGCCGTTTTCGATTATTGTCCTTCGCATCGTCCTGTTTCTTATCCCGTAAATTGTTATTGACAACGGAAGCAGCAGCGCGGCACAAATTGGGCGTTGAATTTGCGGCTTGGTTGCTGCCTCTACTTTCCCCCAACCTTTCCTTTTATTTCGTTTAGCTTTTCTGTATGCGGCCGACCATTTGTTGTGGTTATTATTATGGTTGATTTAGTGGCCACAAATTGAATGAATTGTCTTATTTAACCGAAATAAGCAATATCGCAAAAGTTTTTCCTTTTTTTTTTTAAATTCAATAATGCCCCCAAAGTGCGTCGTGCCTCAAATCAGATTAAAACGAAGACGCCGACGAGAGAGAAGGAGATGGGATGCGAAGGAATAAACGAATCCAGCGGAAATGACAGACGCAGCATTCAATTGAATTAATTAATGCCAAACCGATGAAAAGGAGAGGAGGAAATTAAGTTTAAGCGGCTGCTGAACAGCCGAACACACACAGCACACTACACACAGCAGGAGAAAATGTTGACAGCGCGACATGACGCAGAAAATATTTAAATAAAGTTGTAATTAAATGCATAGCGAAATGCCGCAATCCACTCATGCACTCCCCCTTCAGTTATAAAGTTGAGCAACAGTTGGGCTAGAAATGGAAATCACTCATACGACGACATCTGAAGCTAAAGGATGATGAGTGTTCAAGTGGTTGACTGTATATGTAGGCATGTGGGTGCCTCTACGCACAACTTTCACAATTAGAAAATTAAAATTACACTGGGAATAAGGCTAGCTAAATGATTTAAAAATAATATGTTACTTATTAGAAAATAAAACAAAAATACGTTTTAAAAAGTGCCTAAAAGTATGCAGTGAAAATAAAATACGAATTTTATCAGCTTTCCTGATTGGAAATATTTTATAGCATACTTTTAGACACATTTTAAAGTGATTTCAAAGGTTTAGTAATTTTCTTTCCTGCCGTTCTACATAATTTTTTCGAAAAAGTCCTTGGGGCTAAGAAAATTCGAGTTGGAAAATAAATTTAAAATGCTCCCACTGACATAATTAATTATTTCGTTCCCGGAATAACCCCGCGGAAGTATGAAAGCCTCTTAATGCTTTGTTCAAGTGTACCGACCAGCTCCCAAAAACACAGACACACACAATGGCTGACAATTTGTTGCGTTCTGCAGACTTTGGCAAGCTGTTGGCAATTTTAACCACCGCCACGACGATCTCTTCATTTCCACAGTCGCCGAAAAACAGAGGGACTGAAACCAGAAACCGAGACCAAAAACCAAACTGCGAAGCCTCCAATGGGAGCCAAGTTGAGTGCTAAATGGCGGGATGGTTTTTACCATCCCCCCACCAGCTTTTCTGCAGCCACGCAGGCATATTAAAATATTTAATTACCATGTAAACTTACGACTTTTGTTTTTGTTATTGTTTTAATTGTGACAACAACTGTCATAATAATGAATATGATGATGTTTGCCACGCGGCAAGTCCCCGATATTCCCATCCCCCCCCAACCTACACTGCCCGCAAAAGTGCACAACGCATGGCGAACATGATATGGAATTGCGTAAGCGGGGGAGGTGGAGTAGGAGGAGCAGCAGGATGAAAAAGGACGAGGGCATAGCAAAGCTTTATTACATTTCGCGCTCGTGTATGTGTGTCTGATTCATGGCACATATGTCTCAGTGGTTGATGGTGTGGCAAGGAGTGAGCTTTGGCGGTTTTCTAAGAATTGTCTGCCGCTTTTCAACACATTGAGTTGTTTGTTCTTCCTACTTCATACATACATATATCTTACATACATAGAAGTCTTCACATTTTCCCATCCG
This sequence comes from Drosophila takahashii, assembly GCF_030179915.1. Taxonomy (NCBI): domain Eukaryota; kingdom Metazoa; phylum Arthropoda; class Insecta; order Diptera; family Drosophilidae; genus Drosophila; species Drosophila takahashii. The sequence goes on along the minus strand of NC_091678.1, from coordinate 8,816,895 downwards.
CCCAGCATGTTATTTGAATTTTAATTGCAAACTTTTGTTGCATACTTTTGGCGTGGATTTATTTTATGGTCGAAGCTGTGCTTCCTTGGCTCCTTTTCCATTTTCCTCTACTTCTTCGCCTCGCGCGGCTGTTTAATTAAAAATGCTTTGCGGTCTCCCCTTCACGCTATCTCCCCGTTTTTCCCTTTTTCCCTCGGGCAGTGCATTTTCATTGTTCTCGCCAGGTGTTTCCGCGAAAAATTAAGGCAAACTGTCACGCGAATGGTGGAATTGATACCTCTTCGATTTGTAATTATCTACAAGGATTATATTCCTGAGGGTGCTTGAAACTTGAAGGTTGAAGTCGATAAATAAATTCATTAAAACTGCACAGATGAGTCATTTTCAATTAAATGAATAACTCTAATAAAAGTTCATTCTTAAGTCTTTAAATTTCCGGGTTAGTTTAAAAAATGTTCCTCTTTCTAGTAGAAAATTACCAATATTTAATGCTAGTTTTAAAGTATTTTTTTAGATTTTAAAATAAACTGAATTTTTATTAATAAAATTACATTAGAAATTCTGTAAAGTTCTGGCATATTCAAAAAATATTCTTCTGCCTATGCTCCATATTTAAATAATTTTTTTTAATTTTAAAATAATATCCTAAATACTTTCCCACTTCCTTTTACTTTCACATTCATCCTGCCTCGAATACCCTAAGAATACCCCTCAATTACAGCTATTATTGCTGAATGGTGCTCGTTTTGTTTGCTCATTGGAACTAATTAGTTTGCCTTCGCCTGCTTATTGACTGACCCTCATCCCCCAGTCCCCATTTTTTGGGGCCAGTCCATGGATGAGATTTTTCAATTGACATTGTCAATGGCGGGACGTTTTCTCGCTTTTGGTTGGATGGAATATTTTTTGTTGGTTCGCAAGATGCTTGCTTGCTATTTAGTATGCGGCACACAATGCACATAAAACATTAATAAAGCTTGTTGTCCTTTTTGGATGGCTGCGTATCCGTGCGTCCCCAAGTTGAGCGAGCCCTTGTCATTACCAGGACACGGCCCACGTCCTTTGGCCGCTCGTCCTCGTCCCAACCCATCGTCCTGCCATCGTAAGCATATGCTAAGCATAAATTCGGAGAAGTCTGCTTTGGTATGCAAGTGATGCTGGGCTGATGATACTTGAAGGAACTGCCGCAGACAACTTTGATTTGGGGCCATTTTTAAAGCGTGGCTTAATTAAAAAGAAAGAAGGAAAAAAAGTGAAAAATGAAAAACTGAAAAACCAAACTCAGGCGTTTAAAGTTTTGCGTTTCCCTCATTTTCTATTTTCCTCTAACAAATTATTAACGGGCAGTTCACTTGGCCATGGTTCATACAACATAATTCAGTCATATAAAATTTGTCTAGCGTAAAATTAGAAATGCTGCAGGAACAGCAAACAGGAACAGGAGTAACAAGGACGCGACAGACGCTGCGTAATTAAAATGGGAAAAAATCATAGCACACTTTTCGGGGCGCCCAGCCATTGATATGCTGATGAGAATCATTTTGGCCAGAAAGGAGCTCGCTGGGCCATGACATTGAAGTGACTGCCTTCAAAATAGTCGGTCGTTGAGTTGAGCATGTGAGAAGGCAGCAGGAAGCTGCCAGATTTTTCTCGTCTGTGGGTCTGGGGGAGAACGCGCGTGTGTCCCGGCTTGTTTACATAAAAATTTAAAGCGAAAACCCAGTGATTTTTATGCTTATCAACAGCTAAATTGAAAATAACGCCTGGCTACAGCTTCCCCTCGAAGCGAAAGGAAACACAATATTTGCTCGGATTAAATCCGGCACACAGTGGGATAATAAACTTGAAAAGTTTTTGGAATTTTAAAAGGTTTCTCTGAGCTACAATAACAAAGGATTTTTAAGAAGCAAAAACTGTTGTTTTATTTTTAAAGAATTTTAATCTTTTTCCCGTTTGTAATTAAATATAATAAATTGCAAGGAGTTCCAAAAAAATTATATGTTTTTGAAATTTCAGACATTTAAAAATGCTATTGAAGACACTTTTTTAAACTATATTAAGAAATTAAAAATTGACTAAAGTTTAGAGCCGAAAAATTCTAAAAGCGATATGTAATGTTTTATATACTTTTTAAATAAATACTGAATACTTTTTTAAACCAATTTTTTAAAATATTGAAAAATATCAAAAATATTTATTAAATTGCTTTATTAACAACCAACCGTATTGCTCATAATATTAACACATTTCTTCCATTTTTAAGGACACTGTGCACCTTCATTTGGCGTCTTCAAATCAACACACACATGTGTGAGCCTGGGCGTGCGTGTGAGAGTTGATTTTCAATCGAAGAAGCCGCTTTTCCGGTATTCGTTTTTAGGGGTAAGAAGCTAAAGCGAAGAAAAAAACTTATTTGCCAAGTTTTGCGGTTTTTGAGGTTGACATGTTGCCGTTTATGTGACCCAAAGAAGTGAGCAGCGGCAGCAGCTGCTCGACAGCCATCGCTGATTATGATGAGACCGAGACAGGCCGTTCGGAAAAGCCCTTTTCGTTACAAATTTGTGCCAAGCTGTCGAAACTTTTATTTAAAATGGGTATAAGCCAAACACACAAGCACACACATACACACAGAGGAATCAGAAACACGCCTCCTTTCCGCAGGAAGGGGGCAAGCGGCCGGCGATCGAGTGTAGATGTGAAAGAAAAATAATCGTATCCTTTGGCTAGATTTGCATTTCCTGTCAGGTAATTACCCGGTGATAGAGGCAGGCGGCTCTCGCCATTCAACAAAACGAGCCGCTGACTTGGCCCGTCATCAATTTCTAGCACCGTTCTAATTAAAGATAGGCATCAAACATGCAAACTCAACCTGAAAAGGATTTCGAATGGAACAAAAGCGGAACTACGGACAACGAACTCGAAAAGGATTCAAAGCTGTCGAGAAAACATATATGTGTGGAGTGTGCTTTGTAATTGATTTGCTGGCACTTTGTTGTTTGCCAAAGGTCGGTCACAAGGGGAGCGGGTGGAATTTAATAAATATGAAAACATCAAATTATTTCAAATGCCTGAACTATCTTGTCTGGCGGTCGGTCTATCTGTCTGCCCATCTGACTGACTGACAAACGCCCGCCAAGCACGGAAAATATGCTTTCTAAAGCGGCGCAAAAGTGGGGTGTTTTTGGGTGGAGGGTGGCCTCCTGACTTTTGCATAATTCTGCAATTTCTCCACAACAAATCGCAGTTGATTGTTTTTGTTCCGTTCTGTTCTGTTCTTTTTTTCCTATGCTATAGTACATACATAACTGCAGCCGGCAAAACTGCCTTAAAATATGCAACGAAACTTTGCTCAAAGCATAAAATAAACTCGGAGCAATTCCACTTTTGCCGCCCAAAAGGGTGAAAGGCATGGGGGAAAATGGGAGATTGGGAGTCCGAATGGGAAATGTTTCCAGCAGGAAAGGGGGAGGGGGGCAAATAGGAAATCACTGTTTGCGAAAAACAAGCGCTGAAAATAAAGCTCACCAACACACTCGCATTAAACTGAAACGGAAATGCAAGGCATTCTTATGCATATCCTCTAAACAACTGCACACAAAGACACAAACACACAGACAAATACAGGGAGAATCGCAGAGAGAAACAGGGAGAAATAGAGAGAGGAGAGAAGAGAAAGGAGCAAGGAGAAAGTAGCAGCCAGGAACTGTGGAGCTAACTCGTTTGGGGAATTGCTGCTGCTTCCACTCCTGCCACTGCAAAAGGAATTTTTCATACGCAAATTAAATCTACTTCAAGTCTTCAGCTATGTGCACTCCTCTCGTCCTTCGTCCCCCGCGACCACGCCCTTTCCTCGCTGGCAGACGGCGAGATTTGCAAATATTCATTACATAATAAACTAAATAAAATGTGAGAATCCTGCTCAGCTCCGAGATTTTCTGAAGTCAAGAATGGCAGGCTTAGCGGCAGCGCACAAACCGAAGTAAGCCAACAATCGCGGTATTCACCTGGCGAACGAAAGAACTTTGCCAACGATTTGTACTCACAAAATTGAAAAAGCCATTTTATTTTGGCTTATTCTTACTTAACTATTTAAATTGCTTTTTTATACACTCATAAAAAAAAATCGAAGAATTTCCTTAAAATCTAGAAAATTCTTTCTTGAATTTTTGCCAAAGGCGACCTCACCTTTGTTTCAAGAAATGGTTTTTTTGAAAGGCACCATTAAAACAAGAAAAAATATTTCTTGTTTTAAGAAATTAAATTTCTTAAAACAAGAAAGGGTTTTTTAGGAAGCCACCATAAAAACAAGAAAAAATATTTCTTAAAACAAGAAAGGCGATTCTTGTTTCAAAGGTGGTTTGTTTCTTGTTTCAAAAAATTAAATTTCTTAAAACAAGAAAGGGTTTTTTAGAAAGGCACCTTTTAAACAAGAAAAATTCTTTCTTGTTTAAATTTCCTTTCAAGAAATTTTATTTCTTGATTTAAGAAATAATATTTCTTGAAAGGAAGTTTTATATTAACACTGAAACCCTAAAAATAAAATGTAACTTATTTTTTTCTTTTGCATATTATATTTATTTACATTTAAAACATTTAACACTTAACATTTAAACATTTTTAAATAACACATTTTTGACACAAGAAAACATTATTATTACCCAAGGTCTGTTGAACTTCATATGACCTAAGGTGATCCATTTTCTTCGCCTTTCCTCATCTATAAAAAAAGAGTTATTGGGATATCAATGATTTGTTTTTAGATAAACAACTTTTTTGAAATAATGTAATGTTAATAATAGCCAAAATACAAACACGTTGGACAGACGACGGAGAGAGAGGAGCAAGACAGGTAGAAAATGAAGGGTTGAAAATCGAATTTCAGAGAGAGAGAGGCACGGTAGAGACACGTACATACATACATATATATTTACATACAGTCCTTTGCGCGAAGGGAGACCGAATGTAAGCAGGGCAGATCGTGTCAGTTTTAAGAAGGAGAAGAGAGAAACGTCGCGACGCGTAGGTCAAGCGAGCGAGAGAGAGGAGCAGAATATGAAAGGGTTGAAAATCGGGTTTCAGATCGGGTGAGCCGCGTACATGCATAGATATTTACATGCATACATAAGTATGTCAAACAAATACAACATATTTTTCTTACCTTAGAAGGTTTTAAAACAAAATTACAGCTTCGACAAACAAATTATTTGGCTGATGCAACTGCAGGTATTTTCACTCTGAAAAATAAATAAAATGCGAGTAATAAGATAAAGTTATTATAGAACTGTACACCCAGAAATTTATGTACAAATGTATGTATGTACGTAGCTCTTAGCTAAAAAACAATTCAACTTAATTGATATAAGCTTGGTAAAGAGATTTTGAATTTATCCTTTTATTACATACATACAATTGTACGCGCGCTATACAAAAAATTATATATTTACATACCTTTGAATATTCGGAAAAAGCCTTCACCTCTTATCCGCTTGAAAATCACGTCCATCACTCACGAATTTTTTTCACAACTGACGCTCGGGGGATCAGAGAAGTCGGTAGCCGGGGTAGTAGTCGGTCCGAGTAGGCCCTTCGTCCCACTTCGTTTTTCTTGTCGTTAACATTCGGCAGCCGAAGGAAGTCAATGGCTACTTTCCTATATTCTAGGGTCATTTCATTCATATATTCAAAGGTGATTTTGTCCTTAAATACGTACAAAAATGTTTTGGCTGCGACGGCAAAACAAACATATGAGATTTTCATTTTTCTATTTTTAAGAAAAATTCTTTCTTGAATTTTTTCCATCAAGAAAGGTTTTCTGTATTCAAAGGCCAATTTTCTAATAACAAGAAATTTTTTTTCTATTTTCAAAGGTAGGCCGATTCAATGGCGAGATTTCCAAAATTTAGAAATTAATTTTTATGAGTGTAGATTTCATTTTGGATAATTAGTTAAAGATAAATACCATTAACGTTCGATTAAAGCATTTTTATTTTAATTAAAAGTTTTAAAGTTTTCTTTAAATTTTTTGTGAATTGCATTCTTTGTTTTATATAATGTTTTTCGACCTCTTTACTATCTTTTAAACCATTATTCTGTATATGTGAACCATTTTAAGAGAAACAACCAGAAAGAAATATTACTCATTGAATTTAAAATAAAACTCGACCTTTTTTATTTTGTTACCTAAGCAAATAGGTCGAAATATGCTCAGCATATTCCTTAATCTTTTTTACCATAAAAAATGAATGTTTGTTAAATGCCATAATTTTCTGAAAATTTATTTTTATAATATCTATTTTTAACATTTTAGGTGGTGTCACAAAAACCTCATCCAACAAAAATTTTATGGGATTTCTTACGTTTAAAGATACCCCTCTATAAATAGATCTTTTTAAATGCTCTTTTTTATTCACAAACCAGTGACCTGTGTGATATAACTTCTGAGGGCAGGAACACTGGAATAGACGCCCGGGTAGTTGGGGCGAGCGCATCCGTAGCCCCAGGACACGACGCCCACCAGCTGGCCGTTGGCCACCAGAGGACCTCCGGAGTCACCCTGGCAAGCGTCACGTCCGGCGGTGCCGGCACACATCATTCTTTCCGTGATTGACCGAAATGGGTTGTAGCTAGTGCCACAGTCAGCTCTATCAACAATCGGCACCTCCACCGCCTGGAGGTTTAGTGACCCACTGGGTACGTTCTCGACGGTGTTGCCCCAGCCGGTAACCACTGCGTTAGTTCCGGCAACGGGTTCAGAGACCGCCAATTCAATGGTGCGGATCTTGGAGGTCAGGATAACGGGAAAGATCAGCTTGAGAACGGCCACATCGCTGTCCAGCGTATCGCTGTTGTAGTCGTTGGGGACATTGATGGACTTCACTAGGACCACCTTACCGCCGTAGGCCCAGGATGTGGAGCCCAGACGGACCTTTAACTCGAGAGCAGAACGGCCCTCCACGCAGTGGGCGGCAGTCAAGACGAAATTCTCTTTGATTAAGGCTCCTCCGCAGAAATGGGGGCCCAGTAATGTCTGGACGGACACTTGGTAAGGGTGCTGCTCGATTGTCGCGGGCATGCCGTTGATGATTTTCCCGGAGGGCAAGTCAATGTCCGAATGTCCTTCGCAGCAGACACTCAAGGCGATCAGCGCTAGCACACTCAATAGCAAACGATTCATTCTTATTGCGATCTCTGAATTCAAATGCGGTGGAGACCTCGTCTTTTATAGTGCCTTAGAACCTTATCATTTGATCAGCTTGCCTTTCAAGTTGTAAATTAGACTATCTCTATCAGGAGTTTGCTTCGATGGCTATTGATAAGAAATTATTCTTGGCCGCAATTCACAGTATTATCAGTCGTGTGCAACAAATTTAGATATGTGTTCGCCAATATTAATCAGTCAAATTTCTTTGTTTAATAAAACAAAGACTCCTCTTAAAATAACACACAGCGCCAAAAAAAAAGTAACAATAAAATAACCAAGATAAACGCTGCAAAATGTGAAAGGGTTTTATCTAAAGATTACTGCCCCATACTGGGAAACTTTCCATCACGTCACATATTTTATAAAATCGTGGTCAAAGTAAAAATCAACTTTAACAGGCAAGTTATTATAACAACAATTATTATAAAAATATTTGTTTTCTAAGGCATAATAAATTTGTAGTTTTAAATTGCATTTTACTGAGTACAATTTTATTTTCATCTTAAATTTTATTTTTGAAAAAAAGTTAAGTTAAAATAGACTTATGAAAAAAATAATGCGTTTCTTTTGTAACTGCACTCGTTACGCATTTTCCCCCGCAATCAATGTTATTAAACGAACACGACGGGCCACAAATCAAATTGTACAGCGGATCCTTAATTCCAATTCGTGGCATACCAGATGGAATGTTTGTGTATGACTGGTGGAATATATGTGGCAAATCAATGACACGTAAAAGCTCTAATTAAACGCACATTTCTGGGGCGCTATGTTCAAATTCTGGTTTCCTTAGACCACCGGCATGCGGAGTCGGCCATGTGGGCTGGCCAAGGGTCATAAACTGGTCTACCCCTCATAAACACCAGACCGTTTCCTTCCTTCCGGTTTTTGGGTGGAGGGGGGTGGGGTTTCGTTCTGGTGGCCTAACAACATGTGCTGCGCCTTTTGGGGCAGATATAATTGAAGGGTAGTGAACTTGCTATATGATCTATGACTGTATTTAGATTGGACCGACGAAGGAAAGGTATTAGAGGAAATTACTGTTGGAATTGTATGTTTTCTAGGTAACTGGTTCTCAATGAAGAAATATTTATGACACTAGTTTTAATGCAATTCACTTAAAATGCTAGGTATTCTCACTTTTTCAAACCAAACAAAGCATCTTAAATTAATGCCTGTCATTTATTTCCGCTGCCCTGAAATTTGCATAATTTTAGTTACAATTCGTTTACCACAACAACTCTGTTAGTAACACATAAGCAACTAACTAAGCACCCAAAACTATGTCTAAAACCAACTGAGCAGTTAGCCATTTTGCCGCTTAACCCGTAAACCTTAACCCCAAACCCCTAACCTCATCCTGTCACAACAACGATAACAACCGTACATAATTATATTGTATTTATACGGTTTATATATGGCGTATAATTTCTCTTGCTTTTCTCTCCGCACATTTTTACAGCGCTTTAACATGTAAATTCGATTTGAGTGGACGACGATTCGCCGCAGCGACCCCCGTGGAAAAAGCAAATTCACTCACAACCAAACACACACCTTAATTAAATTTCTAATTATTGTAATTAACCACATTAATATGACCTCATGCGCACCCTAATTTGCTGAAATTCCAGGCGAAAACAAAATGTCGGAGGAGACCGCGACCGAGAATACGAGAATCCGAGTCTTGCGGGATATAAAATTGTGTAGAAAATTGTCGGTAAACACATTTTTACAGTTTATTTGGAGAGAGAAAGGAAAGCGTGGAAACGCGACTCGCCTCCATTCGCCATCCAATTGGTTGTTGTATATTTGTGGGCTTGGGAATGTGGTTTTTGGACCCTGCCCGTCCGGCCAGCCATACGGCCCTTTTATTATATAGGAATATACTATATACGTATATATCCATGGCAGGACGTGGAGGCAACAATGCTCTACCAACGGTTTTGGCCTTAATGAGGTCATGTGTGGCGACCACGACAACGACGACTAAGGACGACGGCACTGGTGATTATGATGGCATGAAATTAACATTTAATTTGAGTTGAGCTGAAGCGCCACCTAGCGGGAAATGGCTTTTGGCTAATTTATACCGCCGACGGTGGCGTCTGAATGTGGCATCATTAGAGGGGCCGCCAAAGTTTGCGGTTCTGGGGAGCTCGGGGTCCCCTTGGCCGATTCCATTGGACAATGGCATATAATTTATGTTTGTCTTAGCAGATGCTGCCTGCCTGCCTTTCCACCAAACTCAACACTTTTTGGAGGCAACAAGTAGGAGATATTCCAAAACCAGAAGGCCCACGCGAACCAGTTAAAAAACTTTTTCTGTTTTTCTTTTTTTTTTTTTTGCCTTCTCCCCCACAAAAGTTTTTCCTGTCTGCGTTTAAGCGCAACCAAAGAAAAGTTTACGGTTCAAAAACAAATTTTTGTGCGGTGCCAAGCCAAAAGTTTCTTCGGGCTTATCAATGCTTTCACATTGATCAGCTGAATTTTATTGAAAAAACAAGAAAACGGAAACGGAAACAGAAACAGAAACGCTACCTGTCGTTTCTCTACCACTTGGGTATTCATCTCTAAATATTCGCTGCATTATTTATTAATGAGGCTTAAGCAGCGTCTAACATTTCAAAGCTTTTGCCTCGCCTGCGAATAAATGGAAACCGGAACCACAACAGGGTAGTAAAAGAGGGTGGGAGTGAAAAAAAGGCAAAAATGTGAGCGCATTAAATATTAATTTCCATTTCGTAACTGATAAGAGCCAAAGTTGGTTCTCGCTCGCAAAAGGAAAAGCCAAAAGGTCAGCGTCGAATAGAGCTTTCAATTAGCCGCGGCAAAGAAGCATTATAAATAGCGCAAAAAAGGTTAAGTTTCGGGGAAAAGGGTTCGGCCAGCACATAAATCAGACCGGGATAGTTTGAAATATTATATTGGAGTGCAGGGTTAAAAAGTTCTGATGCTGTTTTCTTTGGCGAATGGAAGTGGTTTATATTTATGAGGGGAAAAGTTACTAATTTTAAAACAAGTAATAAATTGAAAAATTTATGAACCCTTATTATTTGCTAATTTTACTTGTCAAAATGTAATGGTAAAAAGAACTTTTGCGTATAAATATTAGAAATTTACCATGCGCATATAGGTTTTTTTTTGTGTGCGTACCTAAAACTAAAATTTATAAATAAACTATTGTAAAATATTTATTTTATACTTTATGTTTCACTTTTCTGAGAGGGTAAAATACCTTATTATACCACAAATCGAAAATCGGATTCAATTCGATTTCTTACCGGGTTTATTGCTGCTTGTTAGGTCTCCGGATTAAACCCGCCCAACACTTGTCTCTTGACCCAGGCAACACTTCATTTTGGCTCTTTGGAACGACAAAAACCCGTAACGGACTGAAGTTAATTTTTGGTTCCCTTATCCTATCAACTTCGGGGTAGAAAAGAAAACGACATACAAATTCCATGAACAAAATGAAATGTCAACAGTAAATTTACCTTCGAGTTTTCCCTTTTTTTGCCCCTCTTTCTGTTGTTGTTGTTGCTTGGCCTTTGATTATTTTCTTTTCTAATGCGGCGAAAGCTCATTTTTCTTATTTTGAAACGAAAATTTTCTTAATGGGATTTACAGAACGAAATGTCTACACACAGATTCTTTGTGTGGGTCGTCTCCTTTCTGTTTTTTTGGTAAACGTTTTTTTTTCTCGGGTCATTGACGTAGTGTGTAAAATGGCGCATAAATATGTTGGAAATGGACTTGAGAATTTATTTACATAAAAAGGATTTAACAAATAAGAGAGAAAGGGGACGACTTGGCCTTGGTGATTTCTTGTTTGGTTATTCGTTTCTTTTGTTATTCTAAGCTGGTGAGCGATCCGATTTTCTCGAGAAGGTTGCCAGGCGACAGATGATGATGATGGTGATGGGTATTATAATGGTGAGGCAGTTTATTGGATTTATTTTGTTATACAATGGTCAATGATCACAAGTCGAAGGAAAATACTTTGGTTTTGGAATTTTGCACGTTTTGCTTAACGAAAAATGCAGAAGTTCATTTTAGAAAAATCTGAGAAAATAAAAAAAGAAGCCAAGTTGCTGGAATTGAGAACGGGAAGTTTGTCGCGCTCTAAGCAGCAAATCCCTTCATCCGATTTAAGTAAATGCAAACAAAATAAGTAAATAGCAAGAAGCAACACTTCGTCTCCATTGCCTTGTAGCTTTTGTTGGCTCCCTCTAGCTCCTTCTGTAGTCTTTGGGAAAATGGGTAAAAGGGGAAAAAGGAGCTTATGGAGGCAGCCGACTCCATCTCCATCTCATCTTCCCGGGCACTTGGATGAGAGCTTGTTAAAACTTTAAGTCCGTTTTACTTAACGTGGCTACATTTTAGCTGACAGTTGTAACTGCTTCTGTTGCTTCTGATTCCGTGTTTCCCTCGGCTCTTTCCATTTACTAAGTTTCTGCATTTGCCTTTGTCTTGCCATCTTTAAGTTGTTAATTCTTAAAGGCTCCATGGATTAGCTGCTCTAACTATTTAACACATTCGCCTTCTATTTAACCCTCGGTTGTGTGTTTTTTGCCTTTAATTAACTTGCATTGTAGCCCTTCTCCCTCTTTCTCATTCGTTCTCCGTCTCGCTCTTTAGCGCTGACAAGCCTCGTAATTAGTCATCTTGGTTTGAGCCACTTTTTGCTATTGACACTTGGCCAAAAGCAACGATGCCTTTTAAGTTGGCTCCTAACGCGCTTGTGCTTTGCTTCTTAATTGAAAGACGTCCTTTGCGGAGTCCTGATTGGGTTTATTAATACGCCAGGCTTCTGATGAACATGAAAGCTCAGTAATGTTCCAGTTAGTCGAATATAATGAGCGCAAATATGGGGCTAACGATGAGTTTATGGTAAACATGGAACATTAAAGGCGCGAAATAATAAATTCTGAGACGAAGAGTTATAAAAAACTGTATAAAAACGAATTTTAAAAAGGAAACTATACCATATCTTGCATATATTTTATAATTTAGTACCTTCAAATTAGAATTATTCAAATTTGGCAATTAAAATTAAGTATAAACCATAAAAACTACTCAGCTTAAAAAGCTTGTATTTTTTTAATTATTCTCGCTTCAAAAACCACTTTAAATGTTTTTCTTTTCAGCCTTTTAAAGTGGTGAATGCCTGGCATTTAAGACCCAAAATCAACTTAAGCCCAACCACTTATTTATGACGCATACTTGGCCACCTTTTTGTGCCCTGAGGACCGAACCCAAAAAATTCCTAAACATAGTTTGGTTCGCACTCCAAATGTCGGGGTCTCTTTAAAATTGTTCCCTGGCGGAAGTCGAAACCAATTCATTCGCTCACCCATCTTTCGCAGAATGTGCGCATATTTGCCTACCTCGGCATAATTTGAAATTAGTGCACTCAATGGCTATGGTTTCTCTACTTTTCCTACATTTTTGGCCTGCATATTTACATAGGACGATGGGTTTTGGAAAGTGGGGGTTTGCGGGGATTGTAGGGCTACAATGTTGGGCCTACCTCACCAGCTGCTTCAGCTAAAAATGCAAAAGTGCTTACGCCGGCCACCAATTTCAGTGGGTTGTCGGTGGTGGCGATGGTGGTGTTGCTAGTGATGGTGGCTACCAAAAAAGCGAGCATCAATTTCTGCAACTGCAGCTCAGCACGGCTCGACTAGGAAAAATTTCAACGGAAGGGAAAGGGGAAGGGAGTAGCCATGGTCTGTAGCAGGAAAATGCAACGATGAGCGCCATTTTGGCCACGGCTTTAAAGTTTCGCTGCATAAGTTAAGGCGTTGGCGCTGGAATATGAAAAATATCTCTAATGCTTTGACATTTCGCTCGTTCTCTGGGTTTTCCTTTTTTTTTTTTTGTACCAACCTCTCCTCTCTTGCGTTGTCTGTCTCTTGTCGCCAGAAAATGCCCCTGAAATGGCAAGGGCGTAAAATTGCCGTAACATGACAGCGAACAACTTGGCCAAAAGGTAACTCAAAACGCGCTGCAAACACGCACCACCAAGCCAGCCACGCCATTTGGCCATAGTGCCAGGAGTACTCTCCTCCGCTTGTTAGTGTTGAGTTAGACCACCCCCTACCAACATCCATCCCCATCCAAACCAACTACCCCCTATACATACATATACACATACCCACTATATAGACCGAGATGGAGAGCTTTATCAGTGCGCTGTAGAGGAAAGTTTTCCATAATGTGTGGGAAAAAGAACTTGTGAGAAAAGACAAAACTGTCAAGTATTCAAATTTCTTTAATGCTTTTTTTTTAGATTTTTCTAATACCAAACACACATATATTATAATTAAATGCCTAATTGAAATCCAATATTTTATTAAATTCCTGCCTAATATTCTAAAGAAACTTTTTCCTACTCAAAATGTGACTATTTTTCATATGAGTAAGCTTGTAATTAAGTTTCTTCCGGTTGCGTTTAATATACGTCCAACACACATTCAATATTTTATTACATTACATGTGCAATGTACATTGTACATATTTACTTTTTCTCAATAATCAAATTACAGTTTTCAGTACAATAAATATTTATTGAATATCGATGTGGCAAGGATATTTAAGAAAATGAAATAAGAAACTACAATTGACATGATAAAAGTATTTTGTAATTCAATTTTCTCAGTTGTGTTCAATAAAAATGACTAATTGACATGGAATATTTCTGTTAAATTCTTGTCCCGAGTGTATTGCATCTTCGGCTTCTTGGCTAGAAGAAATAAATATTTTCCTTTGCTCTTCTTTTATTTTTTCCCTCTTGTCTACATTATTTATGCATTTTACTCTCGGCGGCGGCGGCTGCTGTTGGCTTTTAATAGTTCTGCATGTGTGCTGCGTGTGTTTACCACATTGAAAAGTTTTCTTTGCAAAGTGCTTGGTACATACAAGCGCGCAAATATGCCAAAAAATATGCTACACAAAAATCGCTCAAGTGCAAAGTTTTAACAATTGAAAACTTCGCATGGCTGGTGCAGTGTGAAAAAAATACTTAGAAATAAAAGGAGGAAAACTTAAAAGCGCTTCTCCCCAAAGTAGTTAACTCAAAGTGTGCGGAGTGTCAAAGTGGAAGATTGAGGTGAGAGTAAACTGGTTCAAGATTTTTGACTGAATTCGAGCAGAATAAAAAATCACATAAAGTTGAACATTTCCGTGGAATGGTAGTATCATTAATCATAATCTCTTACAATGGGCCAAAATGAATCTACATAAAAGCAAAGAGTTTCTTTACATTTACGTTGCCATAAAGGCAAAGTTTATATTTTAAATTTTAGCCGAAAAACCCTATCAAGTTTAAAGGTTCGGCAGTAAGAAAAACATCACAGGAAAAAAACGCATAAAGGAAAGCGGAATAAAGGAAAATGCCACTAAAAACAAACTATGCAAGCTTTTTTATGCGCTCTGCAAGTGGCCAAGAAAGAGGTAAGTCCTTCCCTTAGTGATTTCTTCTTTTCCCTGCTTTCATTCTCTGCCATTCGGGTCTTTGAGCCACCTTGCCAGAGCAATGAGGTGTGAAGATGAACTGTCGCAATTGTCTAACGGCTTGGTTGTAGCTGCAGTTGAATGCACACATACCCCCCATCAGGGGCGTTCTCAAGGGGGATTGTATGATTTCGGGGAAAAAGATACTTGGTATTATTATATAATATTTATATTCTAATTTTACATATGAAATAATATGATTTCTTTGATTATTTCTTTTTGTTTTTTGGTATAGTTTTAGGATAATTAAAAATGTTCATAGTTCCCTTTGATTTAAAACATGAAGAATTCGCGCTTTAGTATTTTTTGGTATTTTCTCATTTTTTTGGGTTTTTTTGTATTTTTATTGGTATTATGAAAAACTACTGTTTAGTTATCAGTTAAATAGCCCAGTGTTTTTATAAGCTAAGCCCGCTCTATCGGAGTAAAACCTTTTAAGATATTAATTTTCGACCAACTCTCGCTGGGATTCCGCCTAGCCACGCTGAATCCCCTCTGGAATGCAAATGGTCTGAGCTACGCACCTGACAACAGGTGGACAGCGGGACATGGGACATCTTCTTGCCTTGACTGGGTATTTTTGTGGCGCTGCCTCTTCAGTTCCCCTCGGTTTTTTTTATTCTTTCTTTTTTTTTGTGACTCTGTGTGTGCGTAAAACAAATATCGCACTAAGGCGAAAGCAAATCAAATGTAAAACCCGATGTAGGCGAGTGTCAGTCGCTCGGTGTGTCTGTGTGTGTTTGGGGAGGGGGGACGGGCTTTGTGGTCGCTCCATCCATCCAAACCCACCCACCACCCAACCGTCCGAGCATCCAAAACCATCCCAGAACACCCAATCCAAAACCCTTGGCATGCTCGACTTGGCTACACCTTTTGTGGAAATCCAACAATGTCAACTATGCAACACAAAAGCGACAATGCTGTTGCTTTGTCTGACTGAAAGGAGAACGAAAGTGTGGCAAGGTGGTTGCTGTTGCTGTTGTTGCTGCTGTGCTGTGGCGCCCTTGTTGTTGCCGTTTTTATGTGCCACACAAAAATAGCTCACTTTTACCCCAACATTGTCCGCTTTCTCTGCTCCTTCATGGTATAATTTGTTTTGGTCTTTCATGCACACAATTTGCATTGGTGGCTTTTCCCTTTACTTTTATTTACCCGTTTCCACCTTAAAGCAACGCAGAAATAATGACATTAAAATGCACATTACATTAAAAACGAAAAAAAACATACAGAAGGAAAACAAAATTCTAGATTTTCCAGCGCATGCCGTTTTAACCCCTTGGCGTGCGCCCCAAAAAAAAAGCAAACCAAACCCCAAAATGAAACGAACAACATGCAAATCAGCCAGCAAACAGCCATAACTACAACTACTTCAGTTTTATGAGCTCCAACCTCACCCAACACAGGACCTCCACCTCCACATTGACAATTATTAGACCGACCACGCCCCTTGTCGTGCTCATAAATTTTGTAATTATGTCCCTGCGTGCGGAAAGAAAGTCCAAAAAAAAAAAAAAAAAAGAACAACCACACAAAATTGAGGGAAACACACGCATGTCTAGGCCAAATATGCTAAAGTGGAGAGATGAGTTAAGATTGCCAGCGGAACGATTGTTTGCCCAAAACTGTGCTACCAATATTCTTAAAGCGCTGTGGGCCGCAAATTTAATTCTATTAACTAGGCCATAACACGCTTTACTTGGCAGTTAATTCCTAATTAATTCAGGCATATCAAAAAAATATTCTTTAATCACCACTACTGATTTAATCACAGCTCTGTTTCCAACTATAAATTATGTATAATTTAAAAATTTAATCACATAGCACCAAACTTTTGTGTTTAATTATTGAAGGAAAACTTTTCTTTTACGCCACACTCAGCACCCACGAAAAAAATGCCTTGAATATTTTATTTGTTCACCTCAAACTCCTTAATCGATTAAACTGATTCGATTTGACTCACCCAGAATTGAAATATTACCAACAAATTTTAATTAAAACGTAACAAACTCTGTGGTCTTAGGCCGAAGCCAAGACGCAAAGATGGCAAAAACGAGCGGAAAAAAATTGTTTTATAAATTTTAACTTAAAAGGCTTGAGAGTCACTGGGTACCGCAGTGCAGCCATAAACATTAATTAAAAGTTTTGACCCTTTTTGCCGTTGCTCAGGGGCTCATCAGCTGCAATATTCATGCGCAGCCAGCACACACACTCATACACCAGCTACAACTACAATAAAATGCACTCAAATTGTTGCTGTGGGAGACTAGGAGAAAGCCAGGCGGTGAAAGCCCAGTGAGTTAGGGGAAGAAAGAAAAAAAAAAAGAAAGGAAAAGCGCGGCCTCAGTGGCCTTATTTGCACGTAGAGCGCTAACAAAAATTACGAGTTAAGCACTTTTCTGGCCCAGGGCAAACAACCACATACTCACACACTGAGTCTTCAATCTCCACTCGCAGTCCACACATGACTCATGAATCATTTAGCACACACTCACTCGGCCGACCAACTTTTATTTTTCGCCATTTACATGAAAAGTGTTCGCGGCAAAATGTTCAGTTTTTCACTGTCCACTTTTTTCTCCCCCTTTTTTTTTGCGGCTTGTCGAAAATATGACTGGGACATATGGGCAAACAATTGTCATCGTGTTGTGAGTGTAGCTATCTGTATAAGTATTCATGGCCGCGGATGGTGTGGCATACTTTCCAACGTCATCGGCCAGCAGTAAAAACAAATGAACAAGTGGCAAATTCACCGAAAACACACCGATTCACCCCGAACTCCCGTCAACTACGAAGCCAGCCAAGCATTAAATTAACATTTTTTCTAATTAAAGTGGCCAGCAAAAAGTGGTAAAAAAAAAATAAACAAGAAATTCCAAATTGTCCCTGAGACAGTTAAAAGCGAAATGCAAGCATTTGCATAAAATGTTTCTTTAAGGCTTTTAGTCTCAACAATTTAAACAGAGGAAATAATTCGATAATTCGATAAAAAATTAAAAAAATTAGACAATTTAAAAAAAAAATCTAAAATGTACCAGAAAATATTAAAAAAATTTATCAAACCATTTGATAAAACTAACCATATAAAAAAAGTTTTTTATCAAGAACTTAAAAAATATGTCTGAATTTCTAATATGTGTTTTTTTTTTTAAATAATTATTACTGAACTTTATGTAATTTACGAAACCATCAAGATAGATAGGAATTCCCATTAACATTGCAACATTGGTTCTTCTTTTAACATTGATAAATATGGGCTTTTTGCCAAAAATACATTTAACGCTTTTAATAGGCCGTAATTAGCCAAACGAAATAGACGGTCATTTTCAATTGTCAGCAATGGTCGCAGATAAATGTTGATTTATCTCGAGGCGTCCGTCTCCACTCACATTAATGTGTTGACATTTTGGAGCAGGCAGCCTTCCCTTGCCCTTGCCCCCAAAAACATATAAATAAAAATATAAAAAAACTAACAGCATTTTGTTGCAGCCATTTTGGGGGAGAAGACGAAGGCCTTGTTGTAATGAAAAGTAATAATATTAAATTAACAGAACTCTGGTGAATTGTTGCCGCTTGGCCAGAGACAACCTCTGGGAAATGGGAAATGGTAACTGGGATCGGGATCGGGAAAATGTGGAATGGTCCGAACAAAACCATTTCGGGGATTCCCCCGCCCTCCTCAGAGGTCCACACTATTTTTCGCTAGGCCGCCACAAACATCTTATTTATGGTCTCGTTTCTCGTAAAAATTTGTTATTTAGATTTATGGCGCTTTGCTCTTTGTTGTTGCCAACATTTATTTATCTTTCTTTCATTCCGTCTTTTCTTCCGTCGTTTTTTTTTTTTTTTTTGGGCGGTTTTCTTTTTTTTTATTGTAACCCACTAAGTGGGAGGTGGGGCTCCACTCATTTGGGCACTGAAATTTTAGAGCCACTTTAGCTGGTCACTTGTCCGTCGAGGAGCAACGCGAAAAAAAGTGATAAATGTCAGGACATTATTATTGTTGAACAACTCAGATATATGCGCATTGTGGGTATTTCTATATGGGATGTTTGCTAATATAATGATATGCGGCATTAGCAAGTTGCACACGCATTTGCTTTGGCCATTTGCCAAACTGACAGGAAAAACAATTGATGGGAGTTTTCACTTTTTTCTTGGGCTATTTCTGATACTTTCCTAGAATTCTGAAATTTTCAGATGTATTTTGCAAAACTGATTGTTATCCTGAAAAATTAAACAGTTAATAGATAGGTAATATATACCTTTTCTACACTGAAATAATTTTTATTAGTTAATTTTTATGGTTGCTTTAAATAGATTTAATAATTTAAATATATAAACAATTAAATTTATTTTATTTACATTGAGTTTACCATTAATAAAAAATTCAAAAAGCTAAATAAAAATTATAAAAGCAATTATTAACAAGGATAACGCAGGAAATTCCTTAAAATTACCTATTTTAAAACTAGATTTAAAACTTAAAAAAAAATATTTTTTTATATTTACATTGCAGATACCATTTATTAAAAATGTGCCATATAAATGATAAATTAAAATAAAATTAATATCAACAAGGATAACTTAGAAAACTCCCAAAATTCCATATCCATGGGAAAAGTTTGGAATTGATTTGTGATTGCCTGCCTTGGAATTTTCCTACCCAGCCGATTACTCTCACGTCTACTGTTTAATTACCTTTCGCTTGGCGAACTCCATCAGGCCGAAAGTTATCAATTTCGGATTACTTTCCCCAGCAAAAAGCAAACACGAGCGAGATTCGACTTTAACCATATTTCATCCAGACACTTTTCCGCCCTCGCGTAGTTTAACTTGCGGCTTTTTTGGCGAGGGATGAGGGCAAACTTTTGCTATATGTTAATTATGGCTCTGGCATTTATTTGCGGCTTAATATAGCATATATGGGGTGTACGGGTGTACGTACGCACATATAGTTTAGTGCCGTTCGCCTTTAGTTTAGGAAGCGATTCACATTCACCCAGGCCGTTCTGACATTTGCTGTTCCACATTCCCATCTTTTTTTTCTGCCCGCGCTCGCTGTCTAAACGAAAACTTTTCAAATTATCGTAGCATCAACTTTTTCCTCCTCCTCCATTTTTTTTGTGTGTTTTTTTTTTTGCCACTGATGAGTGAAATGAAAGGAAAGCAAGAGATTGGAGCATTGGAGCCTGGAGTTGCGGCAAATTAATTAAAACTTGTTGCAAAAACCCAAAGTGAAATAAGTTCCCTTTGCGTGAAATATTTCGAAGCTGGACTCGCAGTCGAGAGTTAAGGCGGCAATTGTCGAGCGGGGCTTTTGTGTCATAATTTCCAACAAACGACAAATTAGCTGGCCAAAAAGTGGGTGGCCAGAAAAAAGCCGGTAGTCAGGGGCCCAAAAACCATTTACATGGCAAACAGCAAACAGTTTTGCATATGTTTTTAGATACTTTCCCCTGCAATGCTGCTGTCCAACAGTTTGTCGGTCTGTCAACGCCCGAAGAGCTTCGGCAGAACAACAAAAAAAACAAAAAGCAAAAGCAAAAAAAACAAGAAAGGAAGCTAGCTTCGGCCAGCCGAAGCTTATATACCCTTGCAGATCATTCCTATTAATTAACAAATCGCAAAAATGTTCAATTTTCTAATATTTCTCATTAATTTTCCGATCGTTCCTATGGCAGCTATATGATATAGTCGTCCGATTTTGATCAAATTAAAATTGAAATTCGGAAATATTTAAAAAGAGTCATATCCTAGAGTAGAAGATAATACAATAAAAATCAAAGAAGCTAGAATTTATTTCCTATTACTTTTCCATTAATTTTCCGATCGTTCCTATGGCAGCTATATGATATAGTAGTCCGATTTTTTAAATAATTAATTCGAAATTCAGAAATATTTAAAAAATAACATCCCCAAAAGTAGAAGGTAATATTTCAAAAAACACCGAAGCTAGAATTTTTTAAAGTTTTTTTCTTCCGATCCTTCCTATGGGAGCTATAAGATATAGTTGTCCGATCCGGTCGGCTCCGACATATATACTACCTGCAATAGAAAGAAGACTTTTGCGAAAGTTTCGTCCCGATAGCTCAAAAACTGAGAGACTAGTTTGCGTAGAAACAGACAGACGGACAGACGGACAGACGGACAGACGGACAGACAGACAGACGGACAGACGGACGGACAGACGGACAGACGGACATGGCTAGATCGACTCGTCTTGTGATGCTGATCAAGAATATATATACTTTATGGGGTCGGAAACGTCTCCTTCACTGCGTTGCAAACTTCTGACTGAAATCATAATACCCTCTGCAAGGGTATAAAAAGGGAGCAAGCCGCAACCCGCAACGAGTTGTACAAACATTTCACGCGGCAAAGTGCCGCATAAATTTCAATTTAATGCCACATACACAAAAAGAGGTGCGACAAACTGCAAACTGCAAAACTGCAGGCTAACCAGGAAAAAGCAGGCGAAAAGCAAAAGCAGCAGCTACCCAGTAACGACAACAAATAAAAAGGCAACAAAACCAGAAAATACATCAGGATGTGCAATGTTTGTGTTGCCTGTTTTTCTGACTCTGTGTCCCCTGCAGCTTGTTTATCGCTCCACGTACCGCTTGTACCAACCCATTTCCCCATTTTCCAACCCTCCCCCATCACCCCTTCAACCCCCTGAAAATGAAATGAAGCGTCTATGAAAGGTAAGTGCCACGGCGAGTGGATAGCGCCAGGAGGCACAAGTCAGCCTCAACACTTCCACTTCCACAAAAGGCCTTGCCTTGGCGCAAAATATGAGCCACATTTGACTGCAATTCTGAAATGTCAACACTTTGATTGTTATTTGTTTTTCCTTTCTCTTAAGTGACGAAAATGGCCTTCCTGGGGGCCGTACTTTTGTTGGGCGGAATTGGTAATTGAATTCGAAATGTAAGCAAAGCAAATTATGAAATTCTTTGATCATTAATTAGTAAGAATGTGAAACAAAGTGGGTTTCAAAAAAAGAATCGGAACGAGATTCTGGCTAAAAACGAACACATACAATATATAAATAAGGTATTTTACTTTTTACAATTTTTTGTACATTTTATTTTTGATTCCAAATTATTTCTACACTTTTTTTTCTAAAAAAAAAAAAAAATATTAAAATAGGTTACATAAATCAACGCTTTTAAAACCACAAAAGTTAAGATCCCCGCTAATTACTAAGTAAATTGCAGACCAATATTGCTAAGAGCAGATTACCGACATCAAACTCCTTTTCTTTTAATTAAAATTGTTCAAGTTAATATTTTTTCTGCTTCTGCTTTGGCTAATTTGAGCCTCAACTGATTAAAATTCTTTTCTTTCGTCTTCAAATGCTTGAGCCTTATAAATATTATGCTCGTCCAAGTTAATTTTAGCACTTGAGCCGAACGAACTTTAGCTGAAATCCAAGTAAACTCAACTCCACTTGAAAGTTGAGCTCGCTGGCAAGAATGTTCAAAATTAAGAGCGCAACTTAACGTAAACTTAGCCTAACTTGTGTGTAAAGTAGAGGCATAAAAAAATGTCAAGAGTATTTAAATATAATTTTAGTTATAGAAAAGAATTAAAGGCTAATACTTACGGGCTGCATCGACGATTGTGGGAGTCCAGGTGAGCAAGAACAACGCTAATAGGCTGAGAGCTGCAATTGGACTGCCTGCTGTCATCTGCAGACCCATTATTTCGATATATATATTTCTTGTTGGCAACAACAACAACAGTGGTTTATAATTTTAAATGCTTTTTTATTTACACACAGGGGGCTATGTCTCTGTCAGACTTACTCTTTTGGCTGACGGACTCACTCTTTCGCCAAATGGCACTTAAGCTTTTGCTGCAGGTGCCAATTCAGAAGTCAAAAGTCGATAGAAAACAATTTGTTTCAAGTGGGGTATTTTTGTTTTGTAGGGTGTCATGTGTTTTGTTTGTGTCAAGGGGTTAAGTGCGTGTGTTTTTTGTATTTGTAGTTAATTTAATGATTTTTTTTGTAGTCGTAGTTATCAGTATAAGTGATTCAATCAATCGTTCGTTAAATACATTTTCGCAAGCCGAAAATCATCGGATATTACAAGATGTGTTAGTAAATGCGATGTCATCATCATTATTGGCATGATAGCAACATGTCGTATGCGTTATAAATATTTGCAATTGTTGTCGTCACGTTGCATTCAGTTGTAAAAGTTGTTGTTGTCGTTGTTGATCACACATATTGATTGTTGTCGACATTTTCGTAGTTTATTGCAGTCGTCGTTTCATCATCATTTTATGGTTACCATGTGGAGGGAAGCTGTTGTTACTTATCTGACCAAATACATTTACCTGCCTAAACCTGAACTTAATACTTAAAGAACTCTTATATGATTTATATCTAAAATATAATCTGAGATATGCAGTTTATTCTTTTGTCTTATTGATTTATTATTTATTTTTTGGTTGTGATTCAATGCTGTTTGCCGGTTTGCTGTTCCTGCAAAAAAAAGGGATACACAGGAGAAAGGGGAGAGAGAGAAGAGGAAGAAAAACAATTGTTAAGGATAAAAGTCAGTCGACCTGGCTTAAATTGTCAGAGACCTTTGTGTGTGGTTTTTGTGGCAAAAAGGGGAAAAGTGAAAATCCTTTGGCCTCGTTTAGCTGGCAAAAATCAAAACCAAATATATTTTTAACCATAGAGTTGTGTCTCTAACGAAAACAAATTATTTTGTTAAACATTTTTTAAATTCTTTAAGTTTGAACCTCACAAAAAGTAATCAATAAAATAAATAATGAATAAATTCAATTTTTAAAGTTGAAATCTAAGCAACCAAGTTCCCAAAAATCGAAAATAAAGGGAATCTAATTTGAGATGTCATCTAAATTGCCTGTAAAGTCAAAAAACCAAATTACGGAATATGCCCAAGGAATTCAGTTAAATGCTTTGTTGCGAACAAAGTTAATCACAGTTAGTTTTGGTTCTTTCGAAGTTCTTTGCCTAACGTGGAGCACTCATTAAGGCAATCACCTAAAAGCAAATCCCTCAAAGGCAAACCCAATAATTACAGTAACACAAGGAGCACACTCAGCAGCAATTAAAAAGTCAGGTTTAGCAGTCAAAAAGAAAAACCGAAAAGTCAGGCAAGAATTGAACTAAAAAAAAAAACTATAAAAGCCTAACCAATTGGAAGTGCCCAATGAATTTGCACCTCAGTTCATGGGGCAATGCTACTTTTGATTTCTTTTCCAACCCCCCTTTTACCTCTTTTGCATCTACTTTGTTTACCCGAAGTTATAGACCCACTTAGCTGAACGAAAAACGAGAAAAAAAAAGAAATCACGATTGCAGGTAGGCCTGAACCCCACAATCCCTTGCCCTTATACATATACGACCATCTCTCTTCATATATATGCACTTGTAAAAATCAATTAAACTTTTCAAGTGAAGTTATAATGGCTGGCAACCCTTTTCATCCACTCACACTCTTCTGCTTCTTCTTTTTTCAGCTTGATTTTTTGCGGACTTTCGACTTTCTCCTATATATTGTTTTTGTTGCCTCTGGCTGTTCAGTCAGTTTTCTTATTGTTTTCATAGCCGCGTTGTTGTTGTTGTTGCAGTTGTCAAAAGTTTTAAAATAATTGGATTTTTTTTTTATTTGGTGTGCATGTATGCGAGTGAGTGAGTGAGTGCACTGTGAGTACAGAACACGAACATCGGAATGTTGACGATTGCAGAAGGGAAAAAGGATATGGAAGGTACTACCTACCAACCAACCTACCGCCCCCAAACTCATTCTATATAAATTAAAATTTCTTTGTTGCAAAACCCCTTCGCTTACACACTCACACAGACACAAGCGGGCGGGTACTTAATGCAGGATTGCCGCAGTCATCATCCAACCAACGCCATCATTGCGAGTATTACCCAATTTCCAGCTGAAGTTTTCAACACCAAATTGTAAACGTCAACAACAAGCGGAAAAAGCGAGGGTGTGGCTGATCGGCCGCCTATATATATATAGTACCAACCATGCCATGACGAACGGTTGGTAAAACGCTATTTGAACAGACAGAAGAGGGGGGCAGAAAGCCCCTTGAAAGGCTTTTCCATTGATTTTAACTCGAAGCATATAAGAACAACCATAAGTGGAAAGTTCTTCACATTCCATTCAGGAGAAATGGTAGCTAATTCCCCTCTTTTTTTATCTTTAACCCATCTCTTGTTTTCATTCATTAATATTACTACTACTACTACTTCTCATAGTTATCTCAACTTGGTCAGCACCTAATTAACCCAAAAGCGCATATATTTCAGCCTTATTAAGAGACCTATGAATGATATATATGCCGATATAATTTCAATTAACCTAATGTAAGCCATAATTTAGCCTATAACTATTGCTGTTGACAACGAGATCGAATGATTTCTGATTGCTTCTTCCACCCCAAATAGCAGTCTATTTTAGGAATTACGTATTTGTCATACATGGCGTATGCGTATTATTTTACACTTTCACTTGACCCTCACTTCAAATTTCTTCAAACTTTTCTGCTATTTTTCTTCATTCCGATTTTAGTTCTAGTAAAAACACTTGACACCAAAACGACGAAAGTTGTTTGAGGCAAGTTTTGAACAACCTGAGAAGCTGAGTTGTATTGTATTATTATACCATTGCCGCTTTAAGTTGCTCCTTACAGGGTAAAAAATATTTAATTATATTCCTTTCTAAGTAAATTAATAAAAAAATATTTTAAATTATTTAATTTTTATTGTATTATTAATTGGTTTGGTTTAAACCTTAACAAAATTAGTTTAGAAAATGTTTGTAAATATATGAAATCAAAATCTTTTATCATGTCTAAAATCACTGGCAAAAATGATGAATAATATATTTTGTATCTAAAATACTGATTTAAGTTGAGAAACTAACATCACTGCACCCTGTAGCTTTAAGAAAATCTAAAAACTGATTTAGCAAGGCCAGCGCAAAAAAGGAAACTTAAATTTTCTTGAGCTCTTGCCAAGGATTTCCCATTACTCGCCGAGGACATAACTATGTCAATCTGCAGAACCCACTCTCCGCACACGAGCACACTAACTGCAGGCCTTTTTTATTTTTGTATTCTTTTTTTTTCGTTTTGCCCTAGCTGAAAATCACTTCGCAGCTGGTCCTAAAACGATTTTAGGCCGCTCCAATCACAAACACACACTCGGCACGGCGCACCCGAATCGGAAAGCAACGAAAACATTGGCCACAACAATCCTTCTAGGACGCAGCGTTATTTTCGCACCAAACTGCAGAAAACCCCTCCAGGACCTCGATTCAAAAAAGGAGCTGTGAAAAATTGCCAACAGTTTCGCTTTAAGCCAAAACCAAGTCGGGCCGAAGGGAGAAAAAAAAAAGTAGTCGCTCGTAAAACTGCAAATGAAAATAGATAAAAAGTATCTGTCGTCCCAACCAGTAAACTTCATTTTGTAAATCAATTGAATTTTCAATTGTGTGCGAGCAAACTAAACCAAACCACGACGAAACGAGGGAACACAAGAAGAAAAAAAGGTAAACATAAAAGGACAAATAAAGGAAACGACACTATTACTAAAGAATGGGCATGAGGATGAGGCTACCGAGAGAGATTCGCCTCCTCCCTGGGCAATCATTTCAATCTCCATTTCGAATAGGGACAAGATTGGCGTTTCTTATTAGCCGGGGCCAAGCGATAAGGACTTTAACGTTATTCATAAGAAAATTTCAGGTCAAAAACACACACACACACACACAAAGGCTCTGATAATTTTCTTCTTCAGATTTTACCGATTCATCTGCCTGGTATTATCGGCATCCGCAGTTGTTCTTTCGTTAATTATGTTTCGCGTTTCACGGGAATTTTAACCCACATCTCTGGGGCGGTGTAATTATAGAAATATTTTTTAACCGGCTTGCGGCAAGAAGCACGCACACAAAAACAAGTACACATACGAGTACAACACGAGGAGGGGGCGGGGGTTGAACCGAGGCAAGCCGAAGACTTCGACGATTTGGTTTTTGGTTAACTTGACTAAAATCACTTTGCCGGGATTTCCAAAAGACTTTTCTCTTTGCTATTTCATTGGATTAGATCTCCATAGTATACATCTATTTTGTGGGATCACTTGAAAAATGTATTCAAACGATTCGTTTGATTTTTTACGAATTTTTTTTGCGAATATATTTTATTTGGTTTTGTTGATTATCGCACACACGGCTGAGGAGGACGCGCTCTGTTTCTTACACGTTCGTTACATCCTGCCAAATCCCGAAATTGTACTAAATACGTACAAAACTTTTACGATTGGCTAAGGCTAGGAGCAGCCGTGCTCGTGTTTTTCCTCGAGTCAAGTGTGTGCGTTTGTGTGTCGCCCGTCGACCCGAAGAGTCCCCCAGCGAGCCCGAGGATGCGCCGACTGAGTCCGAGTGTGGTGGATTTCGCAAAGAGCGAAAAAGCCGAGCAAATTCGCCAGCCCGAAGTTGTGAGAGGATGAAAGAGAAAAACTGGACAATGCCAACTCCTCGAAAGTGAGTTTCAAACTGAGCTCAGAAATAAAGTTAAGAGCCTAACAATCCGAGTGACTTTATACTTTATCTCAGAGTTTAAAATGTTATGGAACATTTGAGCCAATAACATGGAGCTCCAACTGGTCTTAGAGTTTAACTCAAAACATTTCTCAACAAAAAGTAAAAAAAAAAATATTTAAATACAACTATTTAGAAATTTTAAAATATTTACAATTATATATTTAACTTTACAAATAGTTAGTTTAAAAATTAGAAAAAATCATTAGGTGTTCCCTAAAACATTTCACTAATATTTTTTAAAAAATCCATAATTTTAAAAATGGTAAACATATAAAAACAGATGACTCTAAATTGTCTAGTTACATGTCCTTAAGTTTTTAATTTAAAACAAACTCATTGACTAGGTCAACATTGAGATAAATACAGAGTTATTTTACCACATAACATTTGAGCCTCGAATAATTCTCTTAGATTTTAACTATGTAACTCGTAAATTAAACTCAACTCAAAGTCCAATTTCTACCCATTGCAACTTGGAAATGTAACTTGCTTTTCCGACTCTAAGAGAACTGGCTTAAATGGGATATGTTAAATTAACAGGAACATTTATAAACTCAACTCAAAATCCCATTTCGAGTCATGGCAGCAAAAAGAGAATTGGCTACGATGAGATTAAAGAAGCTCAGTCATTCTAAACAAGTACTCACTCAAAGAGAGTTGAATGCGATATGCAAAAGG
Source organism: Drosophila takahashii (assembly GCF_030179915.1). Lineage (NCBI taxonomy): Eukaryota > Metazoa > Arthropoda > Insecta > Diptera > Drosophilidae > Drosophila > Drosophila takahashii. The sequence goes on along the minus strand of NC_091678.1, from coordinate 8,788,890 downwards.
AGCTTTCAACGTGAATAAATCGGAAGTGTTCGTTTCTGAAAAACCGAGCTCACCGCCGAAGGTGAAATACGAATGGGGAGGACTCACGAAAAACCCGCCATTGACTTTGACCGTCGTTCGCCAGTCGTCAGTTTCAACTGGAGCGGCGGGCAGTAAGCTGAAATCGGCTAAAAGGACGCATTCCGCAGGACGCCATTCGCAGGAAACCGAATCAGAGCAGTTCGGGGAAAAAAGCGAAAAATGGCCTGTGCTAATTTCGACTGGGTAGCATACTTTTTGGCGCGCTCCAGCTTTAATCCTGCAGTCTAAGTGAATGTGAAATGTGACAAGCCAAGTGACAGTTAGCAAAAGCCAAAAATGGAGATTTGGAAAAAGGAGAACGTTGGAAACAGAGAGCCAGCGAAAAACAGATGGAAACAACTTGCAGATGCTGATGTTCGAGGCCCCAGGAGACATTTAACATAATAAAAACGAACGTGTGCGGCATTTTGTGTTGCCTTTTGGCCAAGTTAACTCCTGTTCCTGTTCGCCTGCGATTGTGTGGGTTTGTTTAATGCTAATATCACAGACACCCACACACACAAACAAACAATATGGCAAATGTGTGCGTCAGGCAGTTGGCAAAAGTGTCGTAAATCGTTTAGACAGCGCAACGTGGCCCAGAAAAAGGAGATGAGGGCCAAAAACGATATGTAAATGACACAGTAGTCGCCGTGGGAAAAACTCGGAAAATACCCAAACAAAAAGCCAAGAAAATGGAGAATCTGCCGATGAAGTGCATTTGTTGCTCATGTGAGTATCCATCCCACCACAAAGAAATTATCGCTTTTTCTTCTTTTTTTTTTTGTTTTCTTACTTTTGCGCCCCCTTCATTTTATTTATTTTTATGCGGCTTTAATGTGTAAGAACCGGGGCGGTGTCGGAGTGGTGGGCGTGGCGTAATAAATTTTTATGTGCGATTTCTTTTGTGTGCGAGTGCGTTTGCTAATAATGCCACCAAAATAAAGGGGCT